>NC_045426.1:93230812-93573312 GCF_902635505.1 Sarcophilus harrisii
ATGCACAGATAGATGAATGGATAAATGTTTATAAGCATGTGTTATGTGTGAGGTGCTGTAATAAATACTGAGGATACACATTTTTAAAAGGTACAATCTCTGCTCTAAAGAAGGTCAAATTTTAATTGGGGGAAACAACACATATAAGGGAAAGACAGAGAAGTCACAGTTGTCAGGAACAGAGATCAGTAATGATCAAATAGCTAGTTGGAATAGCATAAATCAATGCTAAGTATCAAAGCAAAGCAAATCAAAGCAAAGTATCAATGAAATCAGGAGGATGAAATAACAAGTGCAGGCTAAAAAGTATTTAAAGACCAAGAAGATGGTCAAAACTCAGTAAGTTTAATGTGGTTTGAGATCTATTAGTAGTAAAAGACTAACAGAGGTATATACCATTGTCAGTGACTGGGTCTTTGTTTCTTATCTTCTGGGCTTCTCCTTTTTTATTGAGTTCTTTTGTTGCAGAAAGAAATCCCAGTATAGTCCTGTGTGAGTCCTTTCCTAATTCCTTCAGATGTTGGATTTTCTTCCTTTCACTGAGAATTATTTTAAACTTATTTTGCATATATTTTATTTTTGTTATACATACTTGTTTTCCCCTCAGAAAATCTAAACTTCTTCAACAAGTATTTATTAAGCAACTGCTATGAAATCCTCCCTGTCTTCACAGAGTTTAGTTTATCAGAAAGATCTTATATCCTATTGATAGGTAATCACTTTAAGCAAAAAGATAATTTAGTCTTTTTAAATCTGTACCCAGCCCAGTGTTTGCCACATAGTAGGTATTTAATAAATGTCTATTCGTTGTTAAACAATAGACATCCAAATTTGCTTTATAGGTAATGGTAGGAACTGACTGAAAGGACCTGATAGATATGGGGAGTGTAGGGTCAGAGAAGCAATTGTTCCTTGTAGACTAGCTCTAATAGATGGATTGCTACAGATAACCTCTTATATTCTTTCAGTCAGTTATACTTAGTATGATCATACTAACAAAGACACTAAGAACAAGGGTTCAATTATTGGGTGATGCAATTAATTTTATTTTCTGGCCACAGATTATACTCCTAATTGTGACCAAATTCCTAATTATGCTATTGGTCATAAGGAAACTGAGTTCAGAGAACATGATAATTCCTTTCAAACTTGTTATTATTTCTGGAAACCAAAATGGCAACAGAAAATGTATCTGTGTGTGCACATGTGCATGCTCCATGTATATTTAATGTATAATTAGGAAAAAAGGAGATTAAAAAAAGAGTATGGTCATGACTCAGATTATGATAACTGACAAAAGATAAAAGGTAGAATTTTTCAGTTTTTATTTGTTTTTTTAATTCTTTCTTTCCAGAAGAATAACATTTGGACTGGAAAGGGTGGGAAAGGAGGATGAAAATAGGAAGGTAATAGCCAGTATAAATAAAGAGATTGTAAGTGAGCTCCTAGTTTTACTTGTTGAATTCAAGAGACATGTCCTATAAACTATTTAAAATCCTTGGATATTGAAGAAACTGGCGAATGTCAGTATTGATATCTGAAACATTTTGGAGGATGGAGAAAGCACAACAGGATTACAAAAAAAACCAGGTCTTGTTTTTCACAAAAGGGAAACAAGAATGAAGTTTTAAAATTATGGGTCAATGAATTTGACTTGTATTCTTGGTAAAATTGCAGGAATACTAGAGCAGGAGTTTTCATGTGGTCCTGAATTCTGTGGACAGATTCCATGGCATCTGTGAACTTAAATGGGAAAAACATATCTTTGTTTTAACTTAGTTTTAACTGAAATAAAAAATGATTTTTTAAAAAAGATTCTGAGAAGGGCTAGTATTCAACAGATTGTCGAATGAGTCTATAATACAAAGAAAATTGAGAATTACTGCCCTAGAACCCTGAGCAAAATTTGATAAGGGAAAATTCATTAAGAATTATATTTGGATTCAGGGAATCAAATCCACACATAGAAGATAGGAACAAGGATAGGATCATTAGATACAAGTTTGTCTGAAAAAATCTTGGGATTTTAGTGGATTTAGAGCTCAATGAGTCACAAGTATGATAGAACAATCAAGAAAGTTAATTGTGATGTTTTACTGAATTATGAGAGGAATAGCTACCAAGAATGGGGAGGACATCATCCTGCTGTTACCCTGGTTAAACCACCTCTTCAGTATTCTACTCAGTTCTGGACTCCATAACCTAGGAAAGACATAGATAAGCTACAGACAACTCACAGCCAGATAATGAGAAGAAAGGGCTCTGGTTTCATGCTGTAGGAGGATACTTTGAAGGAACTGGGAATGTTTAGGCCAGAATTTAAGTTGGACATGATGGTTTTGAAAGATTGTCATATAGACATGGATGATAGATTAGACCTGTTATCTTTGGCTACAAAATATAGAATCAGGAGTCATCTGGATATTTAAAAAAAAAATAAAATAAAAAGGCAAGTTGAATTTGTAAAGAAAACTTTCCTAACAATGAAAGTTATCTACAAGTAGAATGGCTACTTAGAGAGGGAGGGAATGTTACCTCATTTTTGGAGGTTTTGTAGAAGAGGCTGAATGACTTCTTTCCTGTATGGATTGGGGTAGATGGCCTTTCCATGCTGAAATTCTGTGTTTCTGTAGTAAACAAGTTAAAGACTACTTTATCTTTTGGTGGGAACATCAGTGATCTTTCTTTTCTATGCAAAGAATAGCATTACATTGTTATAAAAGGATACCCAATTAAAAGTAATCTATATATGCATGAATCTGTGGTAGATTAAGTACCAAATGTTATTGTCTAGTTGGAGAAATTGAGCACTGGCGAAAGTAGGTGGTTTAAAGCAAATTTTGCTAGCTAAGTAGAATTTTGCTTTTAAAAAGACTCATTTATAAAATTTAGTTTTTATGTTTTGCATACTGGTGGGTTGAATCAAGCTGATATGTTTAGGTAAGAGTCATTGATATAGGGGAATTCACTGTATTAATTAGATAAAGGACTAATAACATAGAAGCCTTTTTTTGAGATTTAAAGTTTACAAAGTACTTTACAAACTTTATTTCATTAAATCTTTACCCTATAGTGTAAATACTATATCATTTTTCCCATTTTATAGATGAGGAAATTATGCCAAAAAATGATTCACTCATGATCATACAACTAGTAGGTCAGGATTCAAACTCAGCTTTCTCCTGAGTCCAGGTCCCATGCCTTTTCTACGACATGATACTGTCTCTCTATGGACTTCCTAGAAGAGGAAGCATATTCAAGGATTGTAATAGCATGCTTCTACTTTAGTCTTAATCAGAGACTGGATCTATGAATTATAAAGGACTATCATTTGTAGCATGGTATTAATAATTAGAGCTACAGCTAGCAAGTAGCTCATGTCTGAGTTTCTTTTTAAAAAATTTTTTTAAACATTTATATATTTTTAATACAAATTGCTTTATGAATCATGTTGGGAGAGAAAAATCAGAGCAAAAGGGAAAAATCATGGGAGAAGGAAAAAAAGAAAAAAAAGTGAACATATAATGCCCACTTTTTCCTTTTCCTTAGACCCAATTTCAGAAGAAGAACTTGATCCAAGCTAAGGTATTAACAGATGCCAAGTCTTTTACATTTCCTCCTTTCTCCTTTCCTTCCCTTCTCTTCTCTTTTTCCTTTCTTTCCCCTTTTCCCTTCCCTTTTTCCTTTCTTTTCCCTTCCCCCTTCTCCCTCTCTCCTTCCCCCTTTCCCCTTCCCTTCCCTTTTCCTTTTCCTTTTTCCTTTTTCTTTTTCTTTTTCTTCTCTCTTTCCCTCCTTCTGAAGAAGAAATCAAAGTTGTTATATGAAAACATTCTGTAAACACTATTGATTAGAGAAATGTAAGTGAAAACAGCTCTGAGATATCACTTCACACCTATCAGAAATCACAAATGCTTGGGTGGGGAGAGAGAGGAGAGGATGGAAAAAGAGGAAATATGCCTATTAGTAAACTTAGTCTTAACTGATCTAAACATTCTAGAGAACAATTATAGACTATGCTCAAAGGAACTAGGCCCAAGGTTAAAACTATGCATTTTCTTTGATCTAGCAATATTACTACTGGGTCTGTACCTCAAAGAGATTAAAGGAAAAGGGGAAAAAAATCTATGCGTACAAAAATATTTGTAGCAACTCTTTTTTTTGTCATGGAAAAGAATTGAAAATTGAGGAGATGCTTATCATTTGGGTAATGGCTGAACAAGTTATGGCATCTATTGTGATGGAATAGTGCTGTGCTATAAAAAAATAAGAGGATATGTGGTTTCAGAAAAACCTAGGAAAACTAATATGAACTGATACAAAGTGAAATGAGCAGAACTGTACCATTTTATACAGTAATAGCAATGTTATAACTGTGTCCGATCAACTGTAGATTTAACTACTCTGATCAGTACCATGATCCAAGACCATTTCAAAGGAAGAATGATAAAAAATATTATTCAATTCCAGAAAGAGAGAGAGGAAAAATTCTGAATGAATACTGAAGCATATTTTTTCACTTTCTTTTTTCTTATTTATTTTGCAATAGGCATAATATGGAAATATTTTGCATGCCTTCACATTTGATATCACATCACATACTGATAGTATATTGCTTGCCTTCCCAATGAAAGGGAAGAGAATTTAAAAATAAGAAAATTAAAATAATGTTAAAAATAAGTAAATAAATATTTTTTTGAAATCTTAGAATGTTAAAACTGGATGAGGCCTTACATTTATTTAGGGCTTTCCAGTATTGTTTTCAAACCCATATTTTATTACAAACTTCTAACTTAGCAGTGATCAGAAATAGAATTCGGACAGCAATCCATAAAATAGCTAAATTTTTTATCTGATTACTCAATATTCTATTGCCCTAAAATGACCTCTTTTTGATTCCCCCACTGTGGGGCTCAGGCTATGGGAAAGAAAAGCCATGAACACTGGAAAAGAGAAAAATATAGGGAGAAGTTTGGGGCTTTAGTAATAAAAGGACCTTTAGTAATAAAAAATTTATAGACTAGTAAAAACTTATTCTATACCAGCAGGAGGAAAATATTACTTTATAGATTACAATGTGCTTTCCTTACAACAACCCTGTGCCTCATTTAAATGAATACTCTCATTTAATAGTTGAGGAAAGTGAGGTTCAAAAAGTTTAAAGGATTTGTGGGAAGGTCACAGAGCTTGTTATTGACAGAGCCAGGAATGGAAATAGACTACTAATTTTTAGATGAAGCCTCCTTCTTTTATGTCATGGAAAACCTTGGAAAACTGAAAAAGCTTTTAAGACTAAAAGGAGTCAATGTACAATAGTATTTATCATTAGAATAACAGGGGAAATAGTTGAGGGTAGGTGAGAATTTTAGGTACCTTTAAATTACACCAAAAATGTTTATGTATACCATTCATAAGGTTTATTCCTTTATTATAGCACAACCACTTGCTATACCCCTTTGACTCAAGTACATCATTAATCCCTTTAACAGTGACTTTAACTAGTGGTATTGGGCTAATTGACTTCAGAAGTCCCTATCATCTCTGGAGTTCTGTGGTTCTGAGATAGTGTTGTGTTAACAACAGAAGAGAAGTGTAGAAGCTTAATTTGACATGAAAAGCAAAGATGTTTTACCTGGATTTTTTAAATATTAAAATAAATATTAATATTAATGTAAAATTAAAATTAATATTACAAATACTCCTTCCTCCCTTTATGGTACTGGTGTACCCTAGTCATTATGACATTGTTTTAGGACAATTTTCAGAGTGGGGAAGCATATAAAAGACAAAGGAAGCACATTTGATTGTATATCCCCTAGTGGTATAGGTGTTGTCTAGTGCACCTTGGTTAAGATAGTTAGTAATGGGTTATATGGCATCTCTGTTTCCTGGAGGTGTGGTAAGCAATTCCTGTATTATTTGAGGGTCAGGATAAAGAATTCATTCAAGACAAATGCTATATTCTTCAGATTTAGCCTCAGAACCTATTTTATGCTCTTTCACAACTGATCTTAATCCTCCATCACAGGGGAAAATGATGTGGTAGTTGATATCTTTAGTCATATCACAACATGTCAAATGTTTCAGGTAACATGTTAATAAATAATCTCTTAGAGGTAGCATTGCCAAAACCTTTATTTTTGCATTCTTCTTTATAAAATATTACCTAGAGAAAGCCAGAGATTCCAGAGAAACAGTAGGAAAACAATTGATGATTCTCAGTTTCATGTTGTTCAGAAATGTTATCATGAACCTAGAATGTAACTAATTGCTTATCTTCGATGTTTATCCACTTTCCCCTTGTCTGATTCAATAGAAATCAAGTCAAGGCTGGAAGATTGGAATAGGGGAGTGGGAGAAAGGGAAGAAATAAAAATGAAGAAAAAAGCCAGAGGTGTTTTTTTTTTTTGGGGGGGGGAGGTTGTTTTGCTTTGTTTGTTATTGTTGTTGTTTGTTTTTGAAAGTAAGGGTCTTTTGAAGTAAAAGTCAATTCAGTTACGTGCAGCAAGCATTTATTACATAGCAATTGTCCTAAGCTTTAAGGATATGAAAAATAAACTGAAGACACATCTATCTTCAAAGAATTTACATTCTACTGGAGAGACAACATTTATGAAGATAAACAAACCAAAAGTAATTAGAGGAGAAAGAGAACAAAAATAATTGGGTGGGACCTAGGAAGATCTTGTGTAGAAGGACTTCAGATATCTAAATTAAGCCCTGAACAAAGCTAAGGATTCTGGGAATTGGATCTGGAAAAAGTTGTGATATGTATATGGGAAGCAGCTTGAGTGAATCAATGTATATGCATGATGGAATGTGGAGTTCAGGAAACAATTAGTAGTTATTGTCATGGGAGGATACAAAGGAGATGTAAAAAAAAAAAAGTCTCCAACCAAAGGAATGTATAATCTCATGAGGAAAATAAAGGGATGTATGTGCATGAAAAATAGAAATATTACATAGGATCCATGGACTGCATAGGATCCAAAAATCAGCTAAGGCTCTTCTGTAGATGAGAACATCACCAAAAAGGCAAAACAACTGAACCATTGTCTATGAACTGGAATCAATCAACATTTATTAAATGCCCACTATGAGCTAAGTACTGGTGATATAAAAAGAGGCAAAAGAAAGTATCTAGCTCAAGGAGTTTATACTTATAATCTATTGAGGGAGACAACATATAAACAAATATATACAAACCAAGCAATATGCAGAATAAGTAGGAAATAATTAATAGAAGGAAGGCTTGGGAATTAAGAGGATTTGAGGAAGGATTCCTGTGAAAGGTGGGATTTTAGTTGGGATTTAAAGGAAGCTAGGAAAAATCAGTAGTTGATGGGGGAGGATAGAGAACATCCAAACAATGGAGGACAGTAAGAGAAAAAATGCCCACGGCTAAAAGATAGAGTGTCTTGTTTGCAGAATAGTCTGGATGAAGAATACTTATGGGAAGAAGATATAAGCAGACTGGAAAGAAAGGAGGAATCTTGGTTATGGAGGGCTTTAAATGCTACCTAGAGCATTTCATATTTGATCCCGGAGGCTATGGGGAGACACTGGAGTTCACTGAGTGGGGGGAGTGACATCTAATAAGTCTACTATATCCCATAGTAACCTCATCCATAAAGGAAATATCCCTAACAATGAAAAGACATGCAAGAGAAAACTGTGTTAGACCAAGTCTTAAGGGAAAGCTTCCTGATTTGGTTTAATGAAAATTTATGCACTACTCTCCCATTCATTTTCAGGGAGCTTCTGAGAAGCATTGATTTTATAATAGGAAACACACAGAGCCCACTAATGCATTGTAACTGACCAAATATAGACTCCAGTATCCATAAGTCCTTAGAGGCCTAGAAAGGGCTTGAATTAGAGCTGAGCATCCACCAGAACATAAGGAAGAAGCCATGAAGATGATGTTCCAAATCGGAAATTTATTATTAAAACATGTTATCAGCCACTTTAGATTCATTCTAATTGAAGAGGAATTTCTCACCTTCAATCTTCACATTCAGCCAAAAGGTAAATCACCCTTTAGGATGGCAGAAAAGTGCTGGATTTGATTTTATGATATTCTACCTAATTTAACACCTGTTCCTTAGAGTATTTTTTTTGGGTGGACAGTTATTGCAATGAAAGATTCTGGTTTCTGTTTAATATTATAGAGGGAATAAAACAGTGTAGGTTGGGGTCTTGATGTGAGTTAGACAGGAAATCTATCTTGCAATCAGAAATTGTGTCTCACCTCTGGTATCCTGATATCTATGTACAAAAACACTTCTTTAGATGTGTGCTTAAATGGTTCCTGCTGTCTTTGTTGTTCCAGGGAAGAAGAAATCATCAAGATTTTCAATTAGTGGGAAATAATTTACAAATCTTTATATCACAGGGCAACAGGATAGATATCCCAGATGGGAAAGGAGAAAAAAATCTGAAAAGGTAATGAGAGTGAAAGGCAGATGTAAACATCTAGTGTCATGATATTTCCTCAATCAATCTACATCCCCCCATTCCCTAATACCTAATGAGCTTTCCTATATCTGAAGATGCCCACATATTCCAGAGACTAATTTCTATTGGTACTGATACAGAGTTTGGGGTATCATATGATGCTAGGAAACATCAAGACTGATCTTACTTCTCATTCTCCAAGATAGACTTATTTAAAGTCAAAACAGTATTCGATTTTATTAAATTTCTCCTAATTTCTTTTAGTGGTTTCCTTTCAAATTTACCAAAATTTCTTTACTCTCACTTATTGCCTCCAATATGAAAATCTTATTCAAAAAACACCTGCCCTAATGTTTGTGCCAACCAGAAAAGTTGAAGAAAGGGAACAAAATGGGGCTATGAAGGATAAAGAACTATCTCCTCCCCCCTCCCCCCAGAGTGTCAGATCTCTATATATACAACTATACAAACTACACACACATATGAGAGAGAGAGACAGAGACAGGGACGGAGAGAGAAAGAGAGAGAGAGACAGAGAGACAGAGAGAGAGAGAGAGACAGAGAGAGAGAGACAGAGACAGAGACAGAGAGAGACAGAGAGAGAGACAAAGAGACAGAGAGAGACAGAGAATCAGAGAGACAGAGAGAGAAAAAAAAAAGAGAAAGAGAGAGAGGCAGAGACAGAGATTGATTCAGACCTTTGGATTCCATTTGCTATGGAGATAGAAAAGAAAAAATGATCAAAGGCTTCCTTTCTCCCTTACCTAGGGATCAGGAAGCCCTTGATGGTTATGAGTGTCTGAAGAACTCTACATATTAGCTTGGGATAAGTGTTCTATTCTATTCAAATAATATTTAATTTTCCGGCTATTACTTTTATTCATTGTTTATTTGTGGGGTAATTCTAAGGTAATAACAAACCCAAGACACAAAAGAGGCCAGGAGTGTTCTGGAGCCAGTTCAAACTGGCTTTCAAAAGCTGATTATTAAATTTTCAAAAAAGAATATTTATCCCTTGGAAACTGACAAATGCTTCCAATCAGGGTGTGATTCATTGTTTTTAATGATTGTCTAGATTTGAGGAAGAGATTGAAAAAGTATTAACAAGGCAGATTAAATCTAAGTGTGTCATGTGTACATTTTTTTTCCCCAGAGTTGCTTCTTAAATATTTATACCCCTGGGTCAGAATGTTTGTCATGAATCCTAGAATGACAGAATGAATGAATGAAGAATTATTAAGCATTTGCTGTGTGCATGATATTGAGCTAATATGGAGATACAATCTTCTATGCCAAAGAAGTTTTAATTCTACTAGAAGTAGAAAATGCATTAAGAATTTACCTATGAAGTGATGAAATTTTCCCCTGCAAGTAACTAATTTTAATTCTTATTGATATGTGGAAGGTCTCTTTTAGAAGAAGCAGGACCATCACTGATGAAATTATTAAGAAAATTAATAACTGCTTCTACATTGTTATTTAACTTTTAAAGTAATTATGTGGTTTCCCAAACTCCTTGGATACATTATGTATCTACTATAGTATGTATAGAACATTTTGCTCAGCAGTGAGAATACAAAAATAAAATGATACAATCTTTCCTCAAGGCCATTACGATCTATTGTCATGATATTAACAATAGCAGTTGGCATTTACATAACATTTTAATATTTGCAAAATGATTTGCATATTTTATATCACTTGATATTCCTTTGATGATAGAATGTGTTGGGGATGAGGGATATAACAAGATAAAGTATCTTGGGGGAATTGAAGTGAGTCACTGACAAGATTGTAAAATAGCTAGGAATCCAATGGTATTTGTGAATGACATCCAAGTGAAGTAAGACTGGAACTATATATTGGAGCCAGAATTTGAGAAGCCAGATTGGGGAAGATTTTGGGAAGTGTTTTTTATCCCAAGTAGATTTTTTTATTCAAAGTGATTTTTAAGTATAGGGATAACCTAGTCAGACTGGGTGATCGGATACATTAGAAGATTTATTTAGCAGCTTGTGGAGAGTGAACTTGAGAGAGAAAGAGCCCAATCTAGTTGAGCATAGATTAAGTTCTGAATTAGGTGATGGCCAATGAGTATGAAGAATGGGAAAAATACTAATAGAGACAATAGGAATTCCTTTGTACTCTGCTATCTGGTGCTCTACTTGGTCTCAACTCCTTAGTACAAGATGCCCCTTCTAAGTTAAACTCATCACCTCTAATCTCATCACCATGCCACTAATTCAAGTTTTGACAGACACCTCCTCCCTCAATCTTCCCTCTCTTCTAATTGGAGGTCTAGAGAGTAAAATACCAAAGTCCTCCCAATGCCTTCCTTTATAGAAGGCAGAAATTGGATTTTTGAGTTTACTCCACTCTGAATCTATTGCTTTACTTGGTTTCAACTCCAGGGAACAAGATGCCCTACTGTGGGGCACTTCCCCACACATTCATCTCTTTCATCCACAATCCCTTTCCTTACCACCCTTTGTGTTTTATCCCCTCCCATTAGATTATAAGGGCAAGGATTGTCTTTGTAATAACTGTATTCTCAGTGCTTAGCACAATACTTCATCCCTTCTCCTTTGAGAATTCAGGCTAACCTACTTGTGATAATGTTGTCCAGAGAAAGGACATTTAGAGCCTTCTTCATTAAATGTATCCTAATAGCTAAAAATTCTCAGGCCATCACAAGGATCCAAATTACTTTTTCATCCTTATTTCACATTAGTTCCTCATGTGCTCTCCATTCCAGTGAAATTGGACAGCTGCTCAGAATGTTCCTCATCCCTCAGTGTTTTCCTAGGTCATTCTCAGTGGCTTCAATGTATTCTTTTCTCATTCCTGCCTGCTGCAGGCCTTCTCTTTCTTCAAGGTATATCTAGCCCTCTAAGCCATCTCCTCCCTGCCCCCAAGAAACCTTTCTTGATCCTCCTACTTAACACAAATCACTTCCTTTAGATTACTCTTCCTTCAAGGTTTAGCTCACATGCCACCTTCTCCATTGAAGCTTGACTCTAGAAATCAAAAATAAGACTATGGAGTGAAAGGTGAAAAGAGGCACATTGTTTGCTAGAGGGAAAAAAGAAACTTCCTAACAATTAGCACTATCCCATAGTGTATTGTTTATCATTGAATATCTTTATAAAAATCTGGGTGATCACTTTTTGAGTGAGTATTTTGCAGGTATGGTTTAAATTAATGGCCTTTGAGGCTTCCATACAGCTAGCACTGATCTCTACTTTTTTGAATTCTTCTAGAGCAGATGTATCAAATGGAAATAGAAATAGAAACTATAATCTGCACATAAAGGTTCATCAAGGCAGCATATTGATTTAGTTTTAAAATGTGATATTATTGGGGCAGCTAGGTGGCACAGTGGATAGGGTATCAGCCCTGAAGTCAGGAGGACCTGAGTTCAAATCTAGTCTCAAGACACTTAACACTTCCTAGCTGTGTGACTCTGGGAAAGTCACTTAACCCCAGTTGCCTCAGTAAAAAAAATAAATAAATAAAAATAAAATAGCATTTAAAATGTGATATCTATATCTTATTGTATTTTTATTTATTTTGTTAAATATTTGCTAAATTAATATTTGCTATTTGTTAAATAGTTGGAGTTACTCCCAGATCCCATGTGATAAGAGAGTTAGTTATATCTCTGATTTAGAATATTTTCTTTAGATATTTCTTCCCCACCCCCACCCCCTGCACCATATCCTACATCACATTTAATGTATTTGTTTCCGTGTCATATCCCCCTACGTCAATCAGGTCATTCTTTATCTTTGCATACCTGCCTCCTCTGCTATATCCTCCAGCACCTTGTAGAAAGTAAGTATTCAGTCAATGTTCATTAAATTGAGTTGAGTTTATTTTAGGCCAGTTTCAGCCTGAATTTTCAAATGTGAAGTCTATAAGATTTCCCAATTTGCTAGATAATGTCCAAGTCCCCGCTTTGCAATGAGTTTATAGAACAGACCTTTTGGCACCATCTCTAGTCTGTTGTGTAACATGCTACCCAAGGGAAGGTCTAAACTGCATTTCTAGGACTTACTGACATGTCTGCCAGATGGAGCAGAAAGTTAAGTCTTACTGAAGTCAAAGCATAAGTAATCTGTTGTGTCTCTGCTGGCCAGACCCCCCACCCCCCCACACATAAAGTGAAGCAAGCCATCATAGAAGGAAATGATTTGGCTCTGGTCGGATTTGCTCTTCAGAAAGCCTTTGCTTATTACCCAGTGCCCTGTGATCTCTGAGGCAATTGCAAATTGATTTGTTCCAGTGCCTTTCCAGGGTGTCAGCGACTGGTGTCCACGTGCCGGCTGGCAGAAGAAATTAAAAATAAATAAATAAAGGAACCCTCTTTGTTTCAGGTCCTTGATTCCAGCTGTAGGGGAAACTGCCTCTGTGTATAGTTGCTGCATCAGCTAAAAGGGAAGTCAGCAGAATGGGATTAGGGGAAGCAGGTTAGGAAGAAGAATGTACAGGAAGCAGGTCAGAATAGTCACTTGGTCTGCTGCAGGGTAGAAGGGAAACTTCATGGGATGCCTGGGGAGGATCAAGTGGAATCAAAAGATGCACACTCTTTGTTCAGGTGTAACACAGAGGCAGTTCAATAAATGAAAGGCTGCATTTGGCAGATAGCTTAAACTGGAGTTGATCTTCCCATTAGGTTTTTAAGATTGCAAGAACTTGTCAGTAAAGGATAATTTAACCAAAGAAGAAATGTATGCTATTAGAAATGGGACTAAAATTTTTAGTTATTATTGCTTTTTGTAATTCTGCAAGGCTAAGTACTGCCCTGTCTATAGGTTAAGTGCAATATATTAATGCATATTATTTAATAGAAGCTAAAGGCAACTATAATCTGTTTGGGGGGTTTAGTAACAAGGGAGAGAAACATACCAGCTCTATTTCTCCTTGTGTTATTTAAGGAAGTTCTTTTCCACCTTTAGCCAAATAAAACATCTTCTTAAAAATAAGAAAGGAAACATTGGAGGAGATGCCAGACCCTTGACTTCCCCTCTTGTTCTCAGCTGATAAAGCTGAATTTCTTTCTTTGTAAGCAATTCAACCAAGTGTTTCAAGTAAACAGAAAATGAGCTAATCAATTCCTGATAGGATTGGGTCAGGCAGCCTCATTAAGTGTAGAAGCCCTATGCCTACACAGTCTCATACCTTAAATACTGCATATCATCTTCCTGCTCCATTATTTATAAAATCACTTGATATTCTATTTCAGGTCATACAAAATCACTTATAGATATTCTAAACACCCAACAACACAGAAGCCCTTGATAATGCTATAATCCGATTTGATGTCTACTTTCCTATTGCATTTTATCTCCTATGGGAATTGTCTTTTTCTTTATTGATCTGTATAGAATATCTTTAACCCAATGAATAGGGAGGAGGATTGAAAGTCTGTGTGTACATATGAGAAGATTCTATTTATAAAGGAGACATTAAAATTTCTTTCTCTTTTCTTCCCATACCATTGTTTGGTATTATTGAAAGTCATGACTCTTTGAGAATTCATTTTGATCTATGTATCTATAATTGTTATGTAACAGGCTAATGCAGACCTTGAGGACACAAGTGTGCTTCTTTGGCTTATTATTCCCACACAGATGATTTAGAAACTTCAGTATTTGTCACACTTCTGGATTGTAGTCACTAATTTCCTTTACGCTTACAAGGCTTCACACCTAAAAAGCTTTATATAAAAGTTATAGAAGATCAATAGGATTTATATGAAAGCTCAAAGAAAATAATTTTACCTATCAGGGAAACATTCTTATTCAAGAAGCTTATGGCACTTTAATCACTGATCATGTTGCTGTGAGAAATATTTCAACAAATGGCAGCAAATCTGTCTTATCACAGTACTCTTACAACTCAGATATTATATTTTCAGATTCAAGTGCTTCAGTTGCTGAATTTTTTTTTTTTTGTCTTATGCTTCTTGACCCTAAACACAGAGTCTGTCAATGATCCAAGGAAGTACTTTTATTTTTACTTTACAAATAGATATTTCCCCCTAATTCTTTTGGCTTATGGTGGCTTCTTATAACTTTTCTTCCCCATTACCTGGGTGTGGAATGCTCAGGAAAGACAAGTTGTTCTTCCTATTCCATTGCCAGTCATCTTGACTTTTATCTTCCCACTAGACTCTGATGATTGTGGGAGAGAGAATGAGGCTGATGACATTGAGCAACTCTGCCACATTTAAATCTAATTTACACATGAATAAAAAGACATTACTCAAAGTTTTATAAAAGCATGATCGCATGGATTCTGAATAATGGACAATACTTTCATACTTTCTCAGTCACCAGTAAAGTATGACTGTGCACATGCTTCCATGCTCTTTAGTATGGTGTTTTCAGTGATGTTGTCAGGCACCTTCAATAAGGATGAAAACAGTATTAAGGGCAACTACTACACTGATGGTAAATTATTTAACTTGAAAAGGCTACAAGTCAAGACTACAATAGAGGAAAAATTGGTTCATACCTATTTGTTCAAAGTTGATTGTTTACTCAATGAAGCCTCTGAGATTGAGATGCAACTAAGAATAGATTGATTTTCTGTTGCTTTTGCTAATTTGACCTGACAATTAACAATAAGGAAGCAAAGATTCTCCACCAGCTAGAACCATACCATCCATATATGGAACTACTGATTACAGCAGGGAAATTTGAATGCTATAGATAAGTTATCTTGGTAGTTTAATTTCTTAGGGATATCCACATAGTTGATGATGTTAGTACATACATTGCCAGAGCTAATTCAGTGTTTGGAAGCTCTGAAGGATAGTGTGGGAGAGAATTATTAGGCTTCCTATCAAACTGAAGAGCCATTGTATTAATCTTATTGTTGTATACCTGTAAAACCTGGACAGATTCAATAATTTTTAATAGGATAAAGATACTGAAAACAAAAGTTTGAGAACCACTGGACTAAATAAATGTTTTCTCTTTGTACCTGAAGATGTCTCTGATTAATTTGGAGAAGGGGGTCTAGCACCTGTCCCATACAAAGTTTAAGAGGAATGCTAGGAGTGAGAAAAAAAGGAGGATCAAGCAAATACTAGGACCACTATTTAAATGTGATAGGATGAAATGTTGAAATCTACTCAATTCATATTCTGCTTCTTTTCATAATCAAAGAAATGGTTTTCATATTGGAAAGATAAGATCAACAAGAGTTAAGGAATTTAAAATTAAAATAAGTTAAGAGAGGGAAGAAACCATCTACCTATTTTTAATGAGTTCCAATAACTAAGCCAAGACAAACGAAAGCTAAAAAGCCCTCAAATTACTCAAAGAACTTGTGGATGTGATGCTTCATTGTCAGTGACCTTTTAAGATTCATGGCAAATGAGAAATTGGACCTAGCCAAGCAATGTTCTTATTTGAATAAAAGAAAAAACAAACACAGCACAGTGAAAAGGGTGTTGTTGAACTAGGATCAAGACAAATTAGGCATTGATATGGACAAGTGTAGACATCAATTTGGCCTCTTAAATGGATTCATTATAATTAAGGAATGTTTTGTGAGATTTTAGAAAAGAAAGTTGTATATTATGAAAGAACATGAGTTTATGACAAACAAGTCATCCCAGATTAGCTCATTTCCAATTTTTGACAGCATTACTATGCTAGTAAGTAAGAAGAATACCAGACATATGATATCTCTTAATTTCAGCAAGACATTTAACAAAATTTGCCATTATTTCCTTTTGGACAAGATAAAAAATGTACACTAGATCAGAGTTTAGTACATGAATTGGGAAAGGGTTGGCTTACTGAATTCAAGAGCATTAATTAATAGATATTAACCCATAGCAAGGTTTTTACTGTAGTGCTTCAGGATAGTCTCCTTCACTCTATTTTGTTCAATATCCAATTACTTGGATAAGACATAGATGACATGCTTATCACATTTTCAGGGGATGGAACGTTGGAAGGAATAGCTAATATAGTGGATAAAGTCAGTATCTGAAAGGATTTTGCTAAAATAATAGATTGAATCTCTAGCATTCACATTAAAATAACCAACTGCATGGATCCCAATTAAGGAAGACATGGCTAGAGATCGTCTCACTAAAAACATGTAGAATCTTTAGTGGCTTAAAAGGTCAATTGAAGCAGCTAGGTGAAAGAGTGGATAGAGTGCTGGGCTAGGAGTGGGGAAGTCTTATCTTCATCAATTCAAATCTGGCCTTAGACACTTACTAGCTGTGTGAGCCTGGCCAAATCACTTAACCCTCTTTGTCTTAGTTTCCTCACCTTTAAAATGAACCAGAGAAGGAAGTAAAAAAAAAAAAAAAATACTCCAGTATCTCTACCAAAAACAAAATAAAACAAAATCCAAATGGAGTCACAAAGAGTTGGACACAACTGAAGCAAATGGACAACAAAGGTCAATTTGAGGTAGAGGTGTGATATGAAAGCCAAAAGAGACTAATGCATTCTTTGGCTTCATTAATAGAAGTCAAGAAGTGACTGTCTGCTATCCCTTGCTTTGTTATGTTGTGTACAGTTTTGAGTGCCACATTTTACAAGGGACATTGACAAACTGGATGCTTGTCAAGCAAAGGATAATCAGAATGTTGAATTCTTCAATCCAGATTGCTGAAAAAACCTTAGGATGTTTCACCTGGAAAAGAGAAAACTTAGAAAAGGCACCATAGCTATATTCAAGTATTTGAATGGCTGTGATGTAAAAGAGAAATTAGATTTGTTCTGGTTGGCCCCAGAAGAACTTATAGGAAAGTAGATTTTCACTAAGTATAAGGAAAATTTTCCTATTTAGAACTAATCAGTTTTTTTTTAATTACATGGTAACCCAAAAGTCTTTCTGAAGCTTTAGTAACTTCGAAAAAAAAAAAAAAACTCCAAAAAAGATTGAAAGGTTAATTATTTAAATTTCAAAAATATTTGTGCTTTTGTTAAAATTTAATCTATCTTCTCCTGCTATAAATTCCACCAGAAAATTTTCAAACTTTCTAAAATTTTCACTAGTCCCTGTTCAGTGACTGAAAGGATTACATTTATAATCATAGCTTTAAAATCATCCAAAGAATGACATTTTCATGCATTTATGAAAATTTATATGTGATCCCCATAAGAAAAAGTATAAAAGACATAGCTCAGATGACCAAAGTGCCAAGCAAGAGGATCCCTTCTACTGATCCATCAGTGCATTCAGAAAATTGTCATGCATACAATGAATAATAATGAGGGTATTTGTCTTGCTAATATTTCAATTCATATTTAATGATACAAAATTCACAAAATTAAATAAGAGTAAAAGAAATTGAAATAAACTTTCAAAAAGTGTTATGATGGAAGCATTATAATTCTGGAGTTGTAGAAGCTTTAAGTTGCACAGACTTTTGGGACATATATGGATTGCTTTAAGACATGGCAAAGTTGTCACTGGATTTTCAGAACAAATGTTTAAGATTTTATAAGTGGGATTCACATCATGGGCAGGATATGTACTAGATGATCTCTTCCGGCTCCTCCAACTCTTAAAGTATATGATTTCAACATCCTATAATCTCCACTAGACAATTTTGCTTCCATGCTTTATTTGCAAATAAATTATTCGATTACACATAATGTCAATGCAAGCCTAAATAATTTTTTTTTTTTAGTGTGCTTTTCTTTAGTGTGCCAAGAATGAAAGGATATGATTTTGGGATAGATTCATCACCTGATTTCCAGAGCTTTCGAGAGTTTGAATATCAAAGCATTTGTTTGTTTATATACACTGAAGAGTGAATGCTGCAAAAAGAGACAAAAGAAGCCTTCTGAAAAGGTTTTGGCATGTTTTATATCGTTCCCAAAATCATTTCCATTTGGGATTCAGTGTTTATGTATAAAGTAAATACTGAGAGAAATGAGCTTAAGAAGTTAAAAATTATAAACTAAATATTTGGTGCTCTGTCACCTGGTTGCCAAAGAGATTTTCCCCCTTTCTTTCCCATTCAATCTGTATAGGTTATCTTGTGTTATTAGTCAGGATGGAAAAGAAAAAACAAAACAAAACATAAATGACTATGAACTAAAGAAACATTTAAAAGTCACCATATGAGAGTTTATATATTCAAATAAGAATTCACATTTCTACATCACTTTTAGATTTACAAAGCACTTTCTTCACTACAACTCCATTCAGTAGATTTAAAGATAATCCCACTTTAAAGATAAAAACTGTAGCTGGGAGAAATAAAAGGATTAGCCCATGTTAAAACAAGTTTTAAGTATCAAATCCAGGTCTTATGACTTCAAATGCAATACTCTTTGCATTACCCTTTGTTACCACTCATGAAAATTTTCCCTATTAAAGTAATAATAATTAATATTTACATTGCATTGTTTACTTACATTAAATGCTCAATTGGGCCTCATGACAATTCAAGTTAAACATAACAGGCATAATTTTTTCCATTTTATAAATGACGAAATTGAGGTGCAAACAGGTGGAACAACTTGCCTATAACCACAGAGGTGGACATTTGAACCCAAATCTCCCTAACTTCATTTCAATTTCTCTCTCCACTAGATGCCAAACTGCTTGTCAAGTAGTTGTTTTCCAGGTTAAACACTTATTATAATTCTGTTCTTGCTGAAAATATTTCTAGAATTTTTCTTTTTAAATTGATTTTGAAGCCAGTTCATAAGATTGGAGAAAAATCTGTCTGATTATTGAATTACATTTTATTTTTAATGAAAAACCACTTAACATGTTTGTCTTTTTTTTTTTTTTTTAACCTAATTGGGATGCAAATAATGTTCACATATTTCTAAAGGCCAAATGCTCTCATGATCTGTGGTCTTCTGCTAGAGACAAGAACCAAACTGGATGTCCTATTTGGTTATTTGTGGACTGGTCCCCTTTGACCTTAGATTTTGTGTAGAGCTGTGCTAATGGCCCTTAATAATGCTTAATGAATGTTGTTTTTAACTGTCAATCAAGTCATATCCTCTGTAGTCTTTGCCAGCTGACACATGGTTTTATTCAGCACACTATGGCTTTCTCTTTAGTTTCCATAGAATCTTAGGCCTTCACTGGAGATTTCCATGTGTACAAAAATAATAATAACAGCAACAACCACCACAAAAACAAAACCCCCAAGCTCTAGGGAATGACAGATATTTTCTCTGCCTTGGTAATTCTTCCTCCCCATTCTGTTTACTTTGTTTTTAATGAAATTAGATGAATGTGCAAATAAGGTGAAATAATCTCATTGAATGTTTGGACTTGTTTCACTACAACTGTTTAAAGAAGATAAATAGATTCATTTTCTGGTGATACTAGAAAGCTGGACCAAGCAGAATGAGTAGCTGCTGACTAGCAAAATATTTAGGAACATTTTTGACCTAAATAAATGAAAAAACACTGAAAGTTTAGTGAAATTCACAGCCACAGCATGCATTAGCCTGCTTTTTTTTATTTTATGTGGCCATATTTCGATTCAATTCAATAATTATTATAATAACATAGTTAATACACTGTATATTGGACTGAATTATGTTCCACTTATAGGAAAGTTCAATATAGAATTTAACATAAGATGAGGAGATTGCCCCCCTTTAGCTTACTATTGTCCTTTGAGTATGGCTTGTCTGTGAAAGCTAATTTATAATAGGACTTGATGGATAATGTAGTGAAAATGCTGATTTATCATGCTATTTTATAGGAAGTATGAAGATAGCTAGACCTTCTTGGTCTGAATCATAAATGAAAGGAGGCGGTAGGGACTAACATCAGCAATACCTTAGTATTTCAATGGATCTACCCCAATTTCTTAAACTGTGCTACCCAACCCCATATAGGGCCCCATGACTGAATATGGGAGTTGTGAAATTATGATTTATCATTATTCAAAGTTTGGTTTGTATACCTTTTTATATACCTATAATATCACTTAAAAAATTTCTCAGGTGAAAAGAGGTCATGAGTGGAAAAAGTTTAAGAAGCCTTGATCTAAACTATGGAAACAATCCCTTGAGCTGTGCAGATTGTAACCTATCTGTGACTGTCACTATGTGACTGTTCTCTACTTTCTCCTATAATCTTCCATTGAGGATCTACCTAATTAACTGTAGGTTTTACCATAAGGATTTTTTTGTTTTTATTTTTTAAATTTTATAGAGACAAATGCAGCAATGCCCACCAGATATCCTTCATTATGTGATTGACTTATCTTTTTCTATCATAACTTTCTTGGATAATATATTATGGATCATTTTTATGCATATAGCATCATTGGCAATAAGTTGCTAAGACCTATCATGTTTCCTATCCATTCTAAATTGGAGTTACCTGTCATTTGGATTCTTCAGAGATTTAGTATTCCATGAGTCAAGATTTTATGCAATATAAAACCAAACATGAAAATAATTATGACAATGAAAATACCACATTTGGGTAGTCTTTTCACAAAAATTAATTTTATCTTCTTGAATTAAGAAAGACAGGTATGATCATCTGCATTCTACAGATGAGGAAACTAGGAGACAGAAGTGACTTGCCCAAGATGAAAAATAAAAAAAGTGAATTCATGATGAAGTTGCTTTCAAGAGTGGAAGCTTCTAGCTTCTTCTTGTATCCCTAGTAGTCTTACTTGTGGTTTACAATATTGGCACCTCTGTAGGGCATGTAAATTCTCATAGGCATAATAATAAATAGTTCAATTAGTTTGTATTTAAAATTCAAGATAATACAGCACTGGATGCTTTTTATTTATTAATATAAATCTGAATCTATGTTTTATATATATAGAGAGAGAAAGAGAGTTTTTTAAAGAATAAAATAAATTCAGCATAATAGTGTTTCATGCTCAACTACTTTCATTTTTCTTCTGTGCATTTCAAAATGCTTCATTGACATACTTTTCTTTCTTTGCTTCTCTTCTGTGTTTTGACTATCACTATTCCCTCTTTCCTTTTCCCAATTCTTCCCCTATACCATACACTCACACACACACACACACACACACACACACACACACACCCTCTTGCAATAAGTATTGTCAAACCAAAAGAAATTTTTCTGTTGGCCCTGTCTGAAAACAAATGTCTAAATCTGCATCTCTAGTTTATATCAGGAGGTGAGAATCACACTTCATCATCATCCTTTAAAGACATGGTTTGTTTGACTGTTAGTCATTGAAGAAATCGACATCACTATCTGAATTGTATTCTCAGAGAAAATATAGTTCAGCTCCTTCATTTTACATTAGTTTTCATATCTGTAGATAGACTATAGTAATTCAAAATTCATGTTCCCACAGCACCGGCTACAGGATAGGAATTGCTTTGCTTTTGATCATTTTGGGTAGCATTGGTTACTGCTCTCAGTATTAATTCCTCATCTGAGTCAAACAATAGTTCTGTGCTCTTGTTATTAAGTTGTTTTAGACCCCTTTACAGCAGTAAATTGAAATATTAGGAGCATTTCTTGGCTGTGGTATTTATTTTATTGACTGGAATTTTAGGAATATTTCCATTTGGAAGCTTGGAAATACAACAGGGATGGCATAATTCAGAGTGATTCTGAATTAATAGCAAGGGGGTAATGGCTTCAATTTTCAATTTGAATTCATTTCAAACCATTTGTCCTTATACTATTAGGATATTTTTCAAGTCTTGCAGGGAAGAGATCATCATTTATTACAAACTCTTCTTTTGTGTTCTGAAGGATTTTTGTGAGGTTACAAGATAAGAAGGAACCAGTAGATAGGCTGGGTTTCAATCTTGCCTTAGTCATACATACTCCTTAGCATAATTGTTGCCTACTTTGCCTCAGCATGATAGATGTTTTATTGGCTGGACTTAAGATGAGATTTTGTTACAGAGAACTGTAGTTTTGAAAGTTATTACTAAAAGATTTGAGATTTTTATTAAGAATTTCAGAAAGCTCAAGGCTTTTGTATAATGTATGATTCATAGAGAAGGTCTGAGCTATTTTCAATTAAATGTAATATATACTTTTTAAATATCTATTTTGGACAAGACCCTGTACTAGGTGAAGCAGAAATAATCATTGGCCTCAAAGACACTATAGTTTAATGAAGAAGGGAGAAATGTTGACTTTCTAATGATATAATGTCAAGATCATGAAATCCCCATTAACTTATCTTAAATTGATTTTTTAAAATAATGTAATATTATAGAATGAAGTTGGGCATGTCCTGGGGCAGGACCATTTCCTATTTTGTATTACCTGTCTCATTCAGGTTAATATTAACAAGTATTATTTAATGGGCATATTTTAGAGTGAAAGTTTTAGTAAATAAACCAGTCTGTCTCTAGTCTTTTAAAGTCAATGAGAGGAAAGGATGGTTATTGGGATATAGATTTGACTAAACTATATCCATAGCACAATTATCTCACCTTTATTTTTATCTGATCAAGCTCAAAAAGAACCATGGCATGGAGTCTCAACTGGGTTTTGGATTATTCTAAAAGAATTACAAACAGGTGGTTAAATACAGACCCAAAGTAAGTAGGGAAATGTCCTCTGTGATTATTTGTATGTCAAGTGTTAAGGAAAGTGAAATTCCACCTTGAAAGTAGGATGAATATATTACAAATACCAAGGAGAAAGTGTACTTAGTAATTTATTAATTAAGTTTAGCAGATGATTTGTTTTTGCTGTTGTTATTTTTATTCAGTTTCCAAATTCATACATAATGATTTTTAAAATGAATTATCACTAAAATATGACAGGTCAGAATGCTATTCTTAGGATGTTTACTAATCCATATTTATGTGCTAAAGAGTAGTGGGTGAAGGGACAGAGGAAGAAAAAAATGAGCAATTTTCTTTAAAAAATTGTTTAGAATCTTAGGACTTAGAGTTGAAAGGAAACACATAAATCTTTAAGTTCAATTCACTAAATTCACAAGTGAGGAAACTGAGGTTCAAGGAGGTTTAATGATTTGGTCAAGGTTACAGATTAAATAACAGGAACTGGATCTGAGTAGTACATTATTTATTAATAGGCTAGTTTAGGAAAGAAGTTTACTTTTTATTTCATTCAGAATTCATTCAGAATTTAAAAGCTCTTTACTTTCTCATGTTTTCATCAACATAGTCACTCAGCTATGTCTGTATACCATCAATTACATGAGAATCCATTTGTCCAACTCCATAAAGTTTGGGGAAGGAATGATGACCAATCAGCTGACCAAGCATGGTCACAGAAAGAGCTATCTAGCTTTCATTTATATGTAGATATGACAAGGATAATTAAGAAGGATGTACAATGGCCAGATGATTAGCGTACAAGGCAATAAATCATGGCATAAGTGCAAGCAGCCAGAAAGAAATGGTAATTTTAAAAAGTATATTCACTAGCTGGGCTATGTCTCAAAGGAAAGATTATTAACTACAGTTCAATACCATCTCACCAGTATAGAATTATCTATTGAAAATGGTTCTGCCACAGCCTACTGCATGAATTGAGTCATCTGTGCACAGCATGTGTGGTATCTCAATGACTTTAAACTAGGGCAGTTATACACATAGCTGATAATCAAGTCAAGAAGCATTTTTTCCAACTGTGAACCTCCCAGGGACACAGCTAGGGGAAAATTTGCACGTTTCAGCAACAATGAACTATGCTATTTGTTCACTTGAAACCTGAGCCATTTTTATTTTCCTATAAAGAAAATATGCAAAAGTCATCTCCCAATCCCCCACCTTCCCTAAATTCATTAGCTTGAACAAACTAAGTTCTCTCTACAGTGTAATTGATTGGAGGTCCATGGTCTTCTTGGAGTTAGCATTCTCTGTATACACAGATGACTTTAATAAGATTAGCTTAGTCATTCTCCCATGGCCTTTAATGATGACAATACACCAAATGCTTCAATTAACATACTTGTCACACTTGACTTTGCACAACTTGCATATGTTTAATTTCTGCACTGTTCTCAGCATGAAAAATGAAAATAGATTTTGTTTAATTTCTTTTTCAAGTCAACTTCCTTACCTATTTTATATTCCCTGATGCCAAAATGTTGCGTTTATGTTTTCAGTCCTTCAAGAGAATTGTATTAATCTATAAAAGCTTGTTTTATTGGTGAGAAAAATGATAATGAAAACATGAAACATTAATATCCTATTAAAATGTGATAATATTCTAAGTAAATATATCATAAAATCACAAAGGGAAAAAAGGAAAAAAATCTTCTTTTTGAAATGTTATGTTGAAATAGAAATAAAATAAATTGTAAGATCAGTAACCAAGAGATAGATAGATGGATACGTGGATAGATAGATGGGTAGATAGATGGATGAATGGATGGACAGATAGATGGACAGACGCAGATAGATAGATAGATAGATAGATAGATAGGTAAATGGATCGATGGAAAGAGCTGGGGTGGAGAAATTAAGACCTGTAATTTCACTGATATGAGGAATTTCCAGTGGGGGAAATCCCCTTTCCCATGAAGATTGGCAATCATAATGTGTGCATTACTCTCTCTGAGAGTTCTCTGAGGATCTGAAATGTTAAGTGACTCATCCATGGTCTCACAACTAGTATGTATTGGAGAAGAACTTGCATGCAGATCTTTCTGATTCCCTATGCAACCTTCTATACAACCCATTGAAGCATAAAGTGGGATGTAAATATAGAGGAAGATTCCAGCTTTGCTATAAAGTAGAAAACAGTTGTTGATAGAAATAATTTTTGTTGAGGTTTGAGAGATCAATTCTGAGATTAAAATTATAAAGCCAAATGAGGTTTGTTATGTTAACTACCAAATGAAATGGTTAACTTGGGATCGAAGCTCTCCCCCCCCCCCTTTTTTTTTTTACTAGATCAACATACAGCAAAATAGGTTACTTTTGTTTCATGCCAAAGATTAGGGATGTTCAAGGACACGTGGGGCATACCAAAAGTGATTATTAGAAATTGCTATGATCTGAGTTGTTCATAAAAAAATTAATGTTATCATAAGTCAAGCATTTCAAGGGAAATAGTAAAAACAAGTGGGAAGGGGCTATCTTTTGGTACCAGTTTCCAAATGGTATAATACAAAGCAGTAATTATAAATTATTTGGTACTAGTTAAAATATAGAAAGGTAAATTTGGGGAAACAGTAAAACAGTGTTCAACAAACTCAAAAGACCCCAGTTACTTGGAGGAAGACTCATCATTTAGCAAAAATTCCTGGGAAAATAGAACAGCAGTCTGGCAGGAATTAGTTTTAGATCAACAGCTTACATCATATACCAAAATAGCTTTAAATATGAAGTCACATCCTAAGCAAATTAGAGAAACAAAGAAGAATCTTTTAACATCTATGGATAGAGAGTTCACAACTAAACAAATGATAGAGAAGAACACAAAAAATAAAAGACAAATTTTATTATATAAAATTTAAAAGTTTCTGCACAAATACATCTAATAAAGTTAGAAGGCAAACACACAACTGGGAAAAATATTTGAAGCAAAATTTCATGACTAAGACAAAGGAAGAACTAATTCAAGTTTATGAGACTGAGAGACATTCTCCAACAAATAAAGTGAAAGGATATGAACAGGCAGTTTTTAGTTAAAGAAAAGAAGGAAAGAAGGAAGAAGGAAGGAAAGAAGGGAGGAGGGAAGGAAAGAAGAGAGGGAAAATGGGATTAAGGAGAGAAGGAAGCATTTATAAAACACCTGCAATAAAACACCATATTATTATAATGTATTCCAGGATGATTGAGAGACTCAAGATAATACTTGTAAAGCACTTAGCATATTGTCTAGCATGTAGTAGTTGCTATATAAATGCTAGTTTTTCTAACTATTATTATTCTCATTTTACTGTTGAGGTAACTGAGGCAGATAAATTAAATAATTAATACAATGTCACAGCTAGAAAATATCTGAGGTCACATTTGAACTCAGATCTTTCTGATTCCAGGTCTAGCAATATGCCATTGTGTCAAATATTTGTTTAGAAGAAAATGTTCTAAATCATTAAATTAGAGAAATTAAAATCAAAACAACTTTAAAGTTCTTTCTCACACCCGTTAGAATGGCAAAAATGACAGGAGATAAATAACAAGTGATAAATATTGGCAGAATTATGAGAACAATTTATATGATGAGAACAACATTGGAGGGAAAAATAACTTTAAACGACTTTGGAACTCTGATCATTACAATGATAAGCCATAGATCTACAAGACCAAAGATGACATATGAAACTTAACTCTTATGAAGAAGTCATATTGCAGGGGTCCTCAACCTTTTTAAATAGGGAGCCAGTTCACTGTCCCTCAGACTGTTGGAGGGCCGGACTATAGTAAAAACAAAAACTTTGTTTTGTGGGCCTTTAAATAAAGAAACTTCATAGCCTGGGTGAGGGGGATAAACATCCTCAGCTGCCACATCTGGCCTGCAGGCCATAGTTTGAGGACCCCTGTAAGGTATCGCTCATGTAGGAATTTGTTTTGCTGGACTATATATGTTTGTAAATTTAGAATAAATATTTAAAAATTGTTATAATAAAAAAAACTTTATAGTCAAAAAACTGATCCCTTGAGAAAATCTCTTTTTAGTAATAATAATCTACTAGGAAGAATTGTTCTATCCATTAGAATATTCTTTACAAGAAGAAATATTCAGAATGGTAACTTCATTGATGATGGAATTTCCTTCATCAATGCAGGTTGATATCTTCTCTCCTATACTCTTAGAGAGTTGCTCAATGCAGTAGTGTCAAACCCAAATAGAAATTGGCCACTAAACTATACATAACTATCCCTATAGACTGCATATTGTCTTAAAAAACCACATATCAACATTATCCATATTCTATTGTATTTTTTATTTCTTTTGTTAAATGTCCCCCATTTACTTTTTAATCTAATTGCAGCTGCCCCAGACAATGTTGCCGGCCTGTGGACTATACTCACACAGCCCATAGGTACTAGAAGCAGGGCTTTAATCTGGCTAAGTATCCTGACTTCAAGGCCAACTCTATTAACTATGTCGTGTGGCCTCTTACAAGTTTGTGAAAAGCAATTAAAATCCCCAGCTGTGATCTGATCTAAAACTGTATCATTTTGTCTGCTGCACAAACCAAAGGTTTATTCAAGGAAATGAAGATTTCACTTGCTTACTGTGAGCAATTGGGTTTGGAACCCAACATTAAGCAAATGCCTTTTCCAGAAAAGGAATTTCCATTGTGGTAATAGTGAAACGATCTATAAATGAGCTTTGGGACGATTAGAGTTTCTTAATTGTTGGAGAAACAGGCAGTTGGTAAATGACCCAGGCAGGGTATGGGAGAGCAATCCCTGGTGTTTGTTTTTCATTTGGTTCCTAAATCATTCAGATGACCCCAGCTTTATTTGCAAAACTGTTGAATTGGCCCTGTAATTCACTGCCCAGGTTTTTATCTGAGTAGACTAGAGTTGAGACACTTTGGACATGGGAAATATAGTGCTAATGGAACGCCACTTGGCCAATTTATTCTGACCAATTAACAATATACACTATAGCCAATTATAGCCAATTATGCTACACTGTTGTAGATATTCTGTGAGCATTTATATTTCATTTATATACATACATGCATATGTACACATACGTGATAACATACATGCACTGGTAAAAGGCAACATGGCACAGAAGATAAAAAACTGACCTTGGTTATAAAGACATGGTTCAAGGCCTTTTTCTGACAGATACTGGCCTATGTGACCCTGAGAAATTGCTTGCAAATAAGCTCTTAATGCTAGGGAACTCTTTAAAACTGTAAGTTGCCAAGGTTCTTTGGTATAGAAAGATACTCTGTGAAAACTCTGAATGATGAAGAGATTATGGATCACGTCTAATGAATAAATATAAAAACATATATCTATAAATACCATGATTATACATATGCATATATGTGTATGTGCATATATGTATATACACATCTGCTACATGTATAGCATTGAACTACATCTTGTAGAAGATTCAAAGAAGAAAACCATAGGGCCCCTAATTTCAATGTATGGATAGAGAAATAGATAGATCAGTTTTAAGAAAAAATAAACAAATGCTTAAATAAACATTTTAAAAAGAATTAAATAACAATAAAATTCAATTCAACAAATACTTATATAGGCAAAGGACTTTGCAAGGCACTAAAAGAAATTGTTTAGTGACTCAGTAGTGTCAAAATCTTCCTGATTCCAATACTGTCCATGGGATTTTCTTGGCAAAAATACTGAAGTGCTTTGCCATTTCTTTCTTCAACATATGAGGATTAAATAAGAAAAGCTAGCATAGTGTCAACGTAAAGCAGATGAAACTATCCTTCCACCTCTCCTCAGGCTACCATTTTGTGCCTTCCTTCCACCTTTTAAAACAGTTTCTATTATTTTTTTAAGGTGATTTTACTTATAAGAAAATTGGGTAGACAGGGTAAAAAGGAGAGTACATAGACTCTGGGCTTCCTACAGATAGCTTTAAATGCTTATTTTTTATTCCACTTGATAAAGCTAATATTCCATTGAGGAAGAAATTATATTATCACAATGTATAAAGTCAGAACTTCACACAGTGAAATTAAGATACTCAAAATCTTTTTCAAGATTTTAGGAAAAGGGTTAGGTGTTTTGTATATTTGCTGTGCTTTGAGCTTGGTAGTATTATGAAAGCATAAGGTTTATTTGTCCAGGATTTGTTTATTTTTCCTCCTAGGATTCATATTCAAAGAACAAACAGAATCTATGGGAAGAAGGGAGGACATATTCCAGAGCTCAGCAATGATCCGAGGAAAGGCACAGGTTTTTTCCTGCCTAGATTGTAGTTTAAATCCTACAAAAACTTATGTTGGCAAATATCTATGTTAGGTATCTGCATGACCCATTATAGCATATACAATGCAAACCTGGAATTCAGCATCTAAAGAATACTCTATTAAGACAATGCTCCCTAATCTGTAGCTTGATACACACATATATGTGATATGGGTTCTGTCACTAATAGACTCCAAACACACACAGTTCCAGGTCAAGAATGGCCTTTAACCCTGGGATGACTCCTCTCAAATTTTGTCCTATCATCCAGAAAAATGGGGTGCTCTGGAAGGGATGTGTGGAGATGCTACAAAGGAAGCTATAGAATCCCAGGCATTCATGTCAACCCTGCTGGAGGGCTTAAAGATCTCCTTAAGCTTTGTGATTGCATCCCATTGGTTGTTTTCTAGTCTTTCCATTCTATCTTATTCTATGCTAGAATCCCTTAACAGAGCTGGCTAGAAATAATGCTGCTTCTACCTGTTTTTCCATCCTGAATAAATACAAAGTAATGGAGTCTACTGGGAGTTTGTGAGTAGAATCACTCAGATTCCCAGCACCATCTTATTTCATTGTAAAATACAAAGAATCACTCAATGGAACATTAGTTGCATGCAGGCAGAAAGCATGCAGCAAATTAGCAAAATATTCAGATCTCTGAGACAAAATTGCGGAGCCTGAAAGGAAGGCTGCTGGGAAAAAGTCAAAGCAGAGAACTGAAGATTAAATGGATTTCTGATGCAGGACTGAATTTCCAGGATATTCAAAAGAAAAATGTAATCTAAAATTGAATTGTAAAAAAAAAAATAAAGCTGCTAAATGAAATCCCTTTTCTGCATACAAAATCAAAATACATTTCATCAATATCGGAATCCTTGTAGATAAATGCATCAAAACCTGCTTTAAACATATGCTCTAGGGAAAAACAAAAATCAATTGCTTAGTCAAGATGGATATTTAATGAAAGATGGAACCAAAATGGCATTGGATACTGAATCATGGTACTTTTAATATTGGTCCCTTAAGATAGGACTCCAAGAAGTCCATGCCACAGATTCCACTTAACTCTTAAAGGAAAATAATTGATTATAGCCTGAAATTTTGAACCCCAAGTCTATTTTCTGGTTATGTCATTATTAAAGATAAAATTCGTTTTCTCCTCAGAATCAGTGACTCTCAAAGTTGGATGGGACCTCAATTCAGTCATCCAACTTTTGCCCAAAGACCTCTAGTGAGAAGAAACCCATGATGCCTGAAAGCAGTCTCTTTCACTTTTAGATCATTTTATGGGAAGTTAAAATGTTTCTTACATTCCCTTTCAATCTGCCTTTCTGCAACTTCCAACCAATGTTCCTAATTTTGCCCTCAGAGGTCAAGCAGAGCAAAGCTACTGCTAAGGATAATGAAAATAACAATTAGCATTAATATAGCACTTGCTTTATTCTTCGTCTGCAAGCAAGATGTAAGAAACGGTATTTGCATTCACAGGGCCCCCATCCCCACATTCCTTAAAAAGTTCACTCAGAAAAGAAAACTAAAATCAAAATCAGGTTTCTTCTGATATGATATGATATGAGTCAGGAGCAGAAAAATAATTTTTCAGCATTAATCTGAGACACAATAGGCCAGTAAAAAGGCTACACAGACAAGCATTAGATGCCCTCTTCCCCAAGAACCCAATAGTTTAAATTGTTGATTGATGTTAGGAATTGTTTATAATATCAGGTGACACAATGGGTGACATGAATTTAGGAAAACTGGGTAAAAGTCCTAATTCAGACATGAGTACAATGATAACATTATTTGTTATTGTTCAATCATTTTTCAAACATGTCCAAAGTGCTGTGACTCTATTTGGGTTTTCTTGGCAAAGAAATTGGTGTGATTTGCCATTTCTTTCTCCAGCTCATTTTCCAAATGAAGAAACAGAGGAAAATAGAATTGAATGACTTGTCCAGGATCTTAGCTACTAAGTGACTAATTGAAACACAGGCCTGTCTGACTCCAGGCCTGGTGCTCTATCCACATTACCATCTGACTGTCCCAACACAAGGGTTATCTGATCATCACTTAATATGGCAGGTAATTGTTTGCTTTTGCTTTTATGAATACCATAAAATTCCATTTTTCTCCCTACCATGAACTCAAAAATAAATTGCAATTATCATAATGAGGGAACCATTTTTTAAATCAGAAATGTGGCCATCACTAAGAAGACCCGGATCATTTTCAAATAATAATGATAGCTAGAACTTGTATAGCACTTTAAGCTTTGCAAAGAATTGGAGCTATGTTATCTCATTCTGTCTCCCTACCTCCTGCAGTATGTGCTATATTATTTTTACTCATTTTACTGATGATGAAACTAAGTCTGAGAGAGAAGAAGGGAAGCCCAGGACCTAAAGCCAAAATATCTCATGCAGTATTTGAGCTCAGAACTTTTTGACTTGGAGTCCCACAATCTATCAACTGGTCTATTTACTACAGAATCATGTATATAAGTAATTATTTGCATACTAGTTCATGATATGGTTCAATATGTCCTTGTTATGTTCAAATTCAGGGAATACCATAGTCCTTACAGTATTGAGCCTCCACCCAGGAATATCCTCCAACACAGTATTATTATTGACTACCTTACATAGCATCTCGGCTCTTATAAGGAAGTTTTCATTTGGCTAGAGTGACATTACTTCGCTACTTCCCTCCATCTTCAAATATGTCACCTAGCACTCACTAACTTCCATAGTCCTAATAAGAATTTAAACACTTTGAGGATAAAAACCATATATATTTGTGTTCCTAATACTTAGCATAGTGCTTGGCACATAGTTACTACTTAATAAAAGCCTTCTCATTCATTCATCCATTCATTCCTTTATTCATTATTAGCCATGTGACTATGAGTAAATTCCTTAATCTCTCTAAGCCTCAGGATACTCTTTAAGACTATTAGTCATAGATGAGTTATAATCTGGGGTGGTAGAGTAATTTCCCACCCTGGAGAATATTGATTAATTCTGAATATAGAAATACCAACCATCAAATGCATTGTGTGAGTTTGTGTTTTCCTCTTCCAAACTCACTTTCATTTTCCATTCTATTTTCCACAATTGGGGGAGGGAGGTTAGACTATAAATTGGACCATCTAAAAACCTCTTTGACTCCATAGCATTACATGAATTTTAATTCTCATGTTGCCTCTTCTAGATCATCTCAAATAGCTGGCAATAAAGTGGCCTATTGTTTAATTCCTCTAGCAAAAAGTCAGCCTACCTTATTCCTCCCAACAAACTCTATGAGAAAATTATATAACTGCTTATAATAGGAAATGGTTGGCAATGGTATTTCAGTCATGAATCCTTTGATAATCAGGCATGTTTTTCAACCTGCTTAGCCTTTCATTATCCCTTCCTAAAAATTCTCTTTTTACTAAAATTGCAACTTTCATAAGTAGAACTGTCATCTGAACACAAAAAAGCCACTCTAATTTGTTGAATTGGATTACTGATCCCTGGATATCAGGACCCAGTTAATGAAACAAATATTTTGACAAGTCAGTGATTCCAAGTTGTAAGAACAGACCCCCATCAGGACCTGCCTTTTCTGTCATGCTGGCTTATGCTAACTAGTTTGTGGTATAAAGTAGTTCTTAGAAGCAGACACTGCTCTGCTGTGCTCTGATTTTTAATTTAGACCTAGTCTAAAAGAGGGTCACAACTTTTACTTGTAATTGAATTATTTTACTCTCTTAATATAGTACATTTTAATACTGTTGCTTTCTTCGTGAAGAAACCTCTTTTCCTGGCAAGCCTTTTTGGAAATCAGCAAGAAAACTGGTTAATTTGATAGAACTTTTCCTTCAAATTGTCCAGTGAGGAAGTTGGGTGAGAACTTAGGATGGGTGGCCCTTTGACTGTATAACTAAGGGTTCAAGCCTGATGCATTTGCATAAAGAATGAGTATTTAACACATACCTATGTCAGAGGCAGAAATGACTGGAGAGCTTCTGAGAACACAGACCTGCTTCTTGCTTCCAGATCTGGGAGAAAGCACATAAAGTTCCATGTTCTCTCCTTAGAGAGACACTTGGAGAAAAAAAAAGTACTTAGAAGCAGCAGGCATGTCAATAGGTCTCTGGTTTTTAAGGTTTTCATGACACGTTCATCCCTTCCTCAGATACACAGTATTGAATACTTATTCTCTGGATTGATGAGGAGAGTTTTACACAATTGCTCCAGGCTTGAATCTCGGGTCATAGCTGAACTGAGTCTTCAGATTTTCAATGAAATCAATAACCATGTGGACTCCTTGGTTAAATGTACAAAATTAAGAGGAAAAGGGAAACCATCTAGGGATTAGTGCGATATTCAGATTAAAGTTTCCAGGGTCCTTCATTTTAAAAGTTTTATTTTTAAATGTAACTCTGATATTTAAATGCCACTTGTTACTGGCTTTTATTGAAATTATTACATGAAACTCCGAAGTATAGTAATAGAGGAACAAATATAAATGCTTAACACGTGAGGATGAATACAGGCAGCTTTGTATTACACAGGTGTAAATCTGCTTTCTAAACAAAGAGTGGACAGGAACAGCTGCCTTGCATTCATTGTAAATAATGAGCCCAATACCAAATCTGCTAGCTGATTTCTATTGATGGGTATGTGGGGGTCTGTATGTGTCTGTGTCTCTCTGTGTGTAGGGTAGTCAAAGGGCTCCATTTCTTTTCTGTTTATAGCAGAAAATTCAGTAGGAATTCAACAATCTTAGAGATTCAGTAGTAGGCAAGGGATTTGGGGGTGAGTGATTTAATTCTGAGACTATTATTATGGATACAGATTGCTGGATAATATATAAATTTTAGTTTTAACCATGGGTTTCTATCTCTAACACTTCAGTGTGTGGCTTCCTAAAGGCAGATGCGCACTCAAGAACTCTTCTAGCAAAATTATCCTCTGTGTCAAGAATTCCTGATGAAGTGTTACTTTGAAATATGTCCATGATATAATAAATTTAGAGCTAAAAGAGACATCACAGATAATCATCACTTTAAGAATTAAAATAATTTGTCCAGGCTCACACAGGTGTAAGTGCTAGAAACAGGGACCAGAAAATCATTAAATTAGACCTGGAAGCGATCTTAAAAGTCAAGTTAATTTTACTGATAGGAAACTGAAAGACAGAGAAGTGTAGTGACTTGTCCAAGAGTTAACTCAGCTACTGAGGGTCTGCGGTCATATTTGAATACAGGTTTTCCTGAATCCACATTGGGCACTCTATCTACTGAACAGCCTGCCTTCCTCATTTGAATCCAGATCTCTCAGTCCCAATTCAGTACTTGCATAGCAAGTGCTTCTTGCTCCAAAGTAATATTCATATTATTTCATTTCCGATATCAGAATCACTAATAAGTCTATTTTATATAGAATTTTACAAGTATATTTTATATTCAATATAGATAGTGTTCCTTTTTTCTATAAGTAAGTGTTTTACATCTTTTTCTGGGTCCTAACAATTCTGCCTCTTTTTCTTCCTTAATCTGATGTCCTGCTGTTTTTTCTAGGTATATGGACTGAGAAAATATATCTGGAAATTTTTCTTTCATTGTAATGACAATGACCTCCTGGTAACATTTAGAGAAATGGAAAATAGAATCATAACAATTTATAGTTTAAATGGACTTTGATGGTCATTTGTCCCTTGTATCCATTCATTACAGATATTTGTCCTGTTCTATTCCCAACAAATGATGATCCAGATTCTGCTTAGATGCTTTCAGTGACGAGTTGTTTACTAACTCATGAAACAGTTCTGTTTTTGAACAGCTCAAATTATTAAAAAGTTCTCCCTTTTGTTGAGAAATCTCCCTCTCTTTAACTTCGATGCATTTGTCTTCTTCTGTCAGCCAAGCAATTGTCACAGATACAAAAAAAAAGTGAAACAGGTCTTACTCTCAATGGGCTTAACTTATATTGGGAAACTATGTGGATATATAGGTTTAGACAAAAGAAATACAAGGCAATTACAGGGAGTACCTTGGCATCTGTATGGATTTGGAAAGACTTCTTGTAGAAAACTGTCTTTGTGCTAAATCTTGAAGAAAAGTTGGGCTTCTAAGAGGTAAAGAAAAGTATGGAGAAGAGTGAGTGCAAAGGTATGAAATGAGAAATGAAATGTCGTGTATGTGAGCAATAAGCCTAGTATGGCTGGAAAATTGTTTGTTAATGGAAGTTATATGTAATGATTCTAAAAAAATAGGTTGTACTTAATCCTAGAAGTCAGCAGAGACATTGCAATATATTGAGCATGGCAGTGATATGTCAAACATGTGGGTATGTATATTCAACACAAATATTATACTTTAATGTTCTTTTTTCTATAAATAAACATTTTATATTTCTCTCTGAGCTTCAATAATCTGCATTTTTTCCTTCTTTAATCTAATGTGCTGCCGTTTTGCACTATTTTCCTGTGCTTCATGGGAACATCAAGTTTTATCCAGCTATTTGGAGTCAGAAAATATATCAAAAATAACTCACTTTGGCAGCTATCTAGAGACTGGATTGGAACTGAGAGAGGAAAGGTAAGGAAACCAGTTAGATGGCAATAACCTAAGTGAGAGATAATAAGACCTGACTTGGGGTGGCTTTGTATTCCCACCAAATCACAGGACCTAACTTGTTGATTAATTGATTGAACTACGTAGGGATGGTAATTAAACCCATAGGACTTGATAAGGTCACTAAGTGAGAGAATATTTAGAGAGAAGAGAAGGGAGTCTCAGAATGGAACCTTGGGCTACACTCACAGTTAGGGAACATGATGTGCTTATTCAGCAGATACAAGAGTCAAGAGAAAGCAATGTCAGGAGTATTTAGAAGTTCTTATCTCACTGGTAATCAAGAGCATCAAATGTTACAGAGGGATCAAGAAGGATTAATTAATATTGAGAAAATCTCATCTGATTTGGCAATTAAGAAACCATTAGTATTATTTATTGTGTGTGAGAAAAAAATGTGAGATGAGTTAGAGGATGTAAGTTTAAACCCTGACTCTTTTACTTATTATTTGTGTGACCTTGAATAAGTCAGTTTATCCTCTTTAAACTTCAGTTTCTATAATAACAGGTTTGGAAAAGAATTTAAAAGTTTATATTATCTAATTCCTTCATTTTATATAGAAAGAAATATACCCAGAGCGATTGCCTAATGTCACACACACAGATAGCTAAGCATCAGAAGGAAGATTGAACTCAATTGCTCTGTATTCAGCGTTCCTTCCACAGTCCCATTCTTCATCTGTAAAATGAGGAGTTGACCCCTAAGATCATTTTCAGCTTTGACCCGTAGTACTTCTCTCTGGACATCTATCCTATTACACTTCACTTTATTGATTTTGATCAATTCCAGCACTTTGAAATTCTTTTGAATCTTAATTCTGTAATTCATGTAATTTGTTCCTGTAATGTAACAAAGAAATAGGCAGTTGTGGGAAAAGTACTAAAACTGGATTCAGATAAAAACTGGGTTCAAATCCTCAGTCTAACACTTGCTAGATTTTATGACCATAGATCAGTCCTTTGACTTGTCTGAAACCTCATTTTCTAAATCTGTAAAATGAGAATAATAGTTGCACTATCTAGGTCAAGAAGTTATTGTGCCATAGATAGTTAGCTTTCCTTTTTAACTATCTCCTATCTTTTTTCTTTCTCCACAGAAGAGTGGAGCTTGAGGTTCAAAAACAATAGCCATGAACTAACATCTAAAGCTAAGCAGGCATATAGACATTTCTGCCTCTGCATATACTTCCAATGAGGTCTTCAATGTTAAGTGTGGTTAGCAGAGGAATTGATAGAAATTAATCCCTGAGGCAAGCAGGAAGAAGGCTCTGATGAACATCAGTTTAGCTCTATGGTCCCATCCCTTGAGACCTACTCTTTGTAGAGGTCTGAAGCAGTCTCACCTTGTCATATCTTGTCAGAAATCCCAGTCGTATCCCTGAGGTTAAATTTTTCCTATAAAATCTACTTGGGCTACACTTACAGTTAGGGAACATGATGTACTTATTCAGCAGCAAGAGAAAGCAATGTCAGGAGTATTTAGAAGCTCTTACCTCACTGGTAATCAAGTGCATCAAATGCTGCAGAGGGATCAAGAAGGATTAATTAATATTGAGAAAATCTCATCTGATTTGGCAATCCCATGGCTGCTGCCTTCCTTTGGTCAGTGTACTATGGCACTCTTCCATGGGGTATCTTTCCCCTTCCCTTTCCCCCATGCCACATGGTCTCTCTCATAACTCCACTATGCTTCCCAAACTCCACTATGCTTCTTCTCCTTATAGCTGACTAACTCTTTTAAGGGGCTAAGTCCCTGCCAGCATGTCCCAATCTCATGAGGTGCTCCCTTTTTACTGGAAAATTGTAAGTGCCACCAAGGAACTCGTTTTTCATATGCTCTCCCACTTTATTTCATATTTATCACTTTAAGTGTATCCCTTCACTTAGGGGATTCACAAAGGATATTCACAAAGGATAAAGTGTATCCTTTGTCTATAAACTCTTCCCTAAATAAATCTACTTTTTGCCAAAGAGAATGGCCACTGTGAATTGTTCACATGACTGAACCCCAAATTTGGTGCCTATCATCATCTGGTATCTATATCACCTATATTATTTTAGTGCTCGGACCACATCCCTTCCATTTCAAGGCACCATTCCATGTCCTTTTGGAATGGGGAAGGAGGGAGAAATCCCCTCCACACATATCCAGAATTAAGGCTTATTCTTTTGTGCTGTACTCTGACTTGAAAATTCAAGGGAGAGGGAAAATGAAGAGAAGGAAAGAGATGAAAAGAAGAAGTATAAAGAATAAGGAGAGAGAGAAAGGGAAAAGACAAATTTAAAGACAGAAACACAGAGATAGACTGAGACAAAGAGATGGGAGAGAGAGACAGAAAGAGACAAAGACAGAGAGAAATAGAGAGGCAGAGACAGAGACAGGCAGAGACAGAGAGACAGCAAAAAGATAGAGCAGGAAGGAGGGAGGGAGAGAGCAAGACAAAGATGGACAGAGGAAAAGAGACAGAGCCAGAGACAAAAAGACAGAAAACCAGAATAGGAGAAAAGGAAGGGAAGAGTGATTTTTTTCTGACATGAATCCATCTCTCAATTCCCTCTGTCATTAATCAATCATATTATCTTTGGAAATCAACCAGAGAGTTCCCTATGTCTTCTCAGTAGAGTGCCAGTGTATATGTCTATCTCTATGTGAGGTGCCCTCCAAATGCCTTAGACTGAGCTCATATACTGTAATTTTATCAAGTTTATTGGAGAACTCATTAGTTCAGGGAAGTCCTATCAATCTCCCACCACACTTTACACTGATAACCATGTTATTTGTATTTCTATTCTAGTCATTGACAAAACTATTTTATGGGGCAGAGCAAAGGATAGGGACTTGCAGCACCCCAGTGAGGTCTTCTCTGTAAATTGACAAGAATCTATTAATCTACCCTCTTATCTAAAATGTATGTGCCCATTGAAATGTACTTTCATCTTGCCACTCTCCTCATCTTATCCATGTGTAAATTGTGAAAAAGAAGGGGAAAAAAAGACATGCTGGGAATCAAGTTTTTCCTGGAAAATTCATTCATTTAATAAATGAATGTCTGCTATGACACACTTGAGAATATTTTTGTTATTAAAATAAAATTAGACTCTCATAAATAGAGAATGTTGACCTTCTTCCTCACAAGAGGACAGGAAGTCCCTTGTCTGTTTTGAAATGTATAGCAATTACATCTCAGTCACTTATCGATATTACAATTCCTCTTCAGCTTGCAAAATTTCATTCATTGATTGAACTGGTATTTGCTCATGAGTTACTCCTGTAGAAATTTCCATCTTCTTTGCTAAATGAAAGGAGGACCATTAATATCTCTTTTTATTAATATATATTATATATATACTATACTATTCCATTACTCAGAATTAAGAAATGAATGCAGTTCTGTAGTGCATGGTGAGACTATGGCTTCTTAGGACTTGGTTGTGGGTTATGTAAGTAGATTGGTGGTCTTGCATTAAGAATTTAAGCAGTGATACACAGACTATTCTTGATCAGTTTTTAACTCTTTCACATGTAACCTGTGCCATGTAAATCTCGTGCCAGCCACTGCGGTCATACGATTAACCCGAATTAACAGAAAAACGGCGTAAAGGGTGTTTAAGCATATAACCAAACAAATAAAGTTAAAACTCAACTATGCTGTAATACGCCCTAGTTGATATTAAAATACGCAACTTATGTGACTTTACCAATGCTGAAGACACTAAAGCTAAGGTACAAACTGGGATTAGAGACCCCACTATGCTTAGCCGTAAACCTCTTTAAAAACAATTTTCTACTTTTAAGACTTTCTCTTACATTTTATAAGAAATCTAGCAGTCGTGTATTTGTCTTATCAAATGTAACTATAGTTTCAGAGTCAATTATCTGTGAGTATATTTCTAGAGGTCAAAAGCTGGACCAGAGGAAGTTCCTATCTTTAATGGGCTTATAGTTTTATTGAATAGAGAACACATAGCAAGATAGAAAACTTTTCAAGTTTATCAAATTTCACCCAAAGAAGGAAAATGAGTATACATGAGCAATGGTTATTTGATACTTTTAACTGATATAAAGAAAATTTACTTGTCATGCTTGACTCTCTTAAGATATCTCTTAAGAACTTTAGAATTGATTGTATGACATTGGAGACACTGACACAGAACCGCCCAGCATGGCGTGCCCTCACTAGAGAAGGTGCTGTGTTCTGTGACCACAGCAGAATGGAATTACTCCGAACAAAACACAAGATGCACAAAATTAGAGAAACTATTCTAAATGTTCATGGGGACTATTTGTGTCCAACCCATGGCAGAGCACTCTGAGCTTGAATTGGTCTTTCAGGCAGAAAAAAGAAAAAAAAAAAAAACACTGCAACTCAACTGTAACATAGTTATGTCATTTTGGTCCTCTTCAAGAATGAAGGGTAATAACAACAACAAACAGCTTGGTTCTAGGAAGCAAAAGTAGGGAAAGTAGGTGGAAGTTTCCTAGAGGAAAACTGAGACTTTATTTGGAGAAGATATTTGGTAACAATGAGAACTATCCCAAAGTGAAATGAACTGCTCAGAAAGTAGTGGATTCTTTCTCACTTTGATAAAATCCAACAACCATTCCTGTTAAAAACACTAGAAAATATAGGAATAAATGAACTTTTCCTTAAAATGATTAGTAGCAACTATTTAAAACCGTCAGCAAGCATTATATGTAATGGGGACAAACTAGAATTATTCCCAATAAAATTAGGAGTGAAACAAGGTTGCCCACTATCACCATTACATTCTTTCTCACTAGAGGTCATGTATAGATTGGAGGGGAGTAGTACAATGGAAAGCTTAGCAAACTTGAGTTCAGATTCTAGCCCTGCTACTTAGTACCTATATAGCTTTAGGCAAGTTTCTGACTCTCTGCTTCACATCTATTTATTTGTGAAATGATCCTACAGTTCTATAAACCTATCAATCTAGGACCAGATCATTTCTGAGGTCTCTTCCATCTCAGAAATTCTGTAATTCTAAGATTTTGAACTGACAATATTTTGTGAGTCTTGAATTTAAATTCCTAAGGAGTAAAAAACTTATTTCTGATTCTGATGATGATGATAATCAAACAAATTCCTCATCAAAAAGCAGAGAGATATTATTGGAGAATATGAAAAATAAGTTAAACTACAAGAATTATTTTGGAATAAACAGATATTACTGCACCAGGCAATAGTAAAGCTTGATAATTGATTCGTTATTAGAATTGCCAAATATAACTCCAAGTGTCTTACTTCCACTTGGAACATACAAAATTACTTACATCTAAAAATAGAATCAAAAGGTCTTCTATGGATGATATTTGCATGAATTCAGTCAGTTGTTGACATGAATTCTGTCAAAAAAGAAGTTGAACATATGGCTGAATCATGTGGATTTGTTTGTGGGGACAGAAGAGTTATGATTATAATTCAGGAGCAGGTCATTGTCAAGAGAAACTACAGAAGGCTTATGTCTAAGGAGTACAGACTTAATCAAGGCAGATTATAGAAGAAAATAGAGGAAATAATATAATATGTTACTACAGGCTACAAAAATTTAGCATCTACAAAATAGGAAGATAATACATAGTGACAGAATTATATATCAGAAGTTTATTATTTTTCATGGGTTGACAGATAAATCTTGCTATTATAATATATATATATATATATATATATATATATATATCTCAAAATATCCTATAGATCTCATCCAATAAATCATATCGTATCTGGGCATCTATCATAACAAAACTATGGCCCATGATTGCCATGACATAACATTGCTTGATAAAATACTTAAGAACAACATTTCCAATGATGTAACCATTACAAAAATTTATATTCTACAATGACAAAAGTTTATAGATACAAATAATATAGGAATAGATTGATGTCCACATTACCCTCATTGATTTGTCTGCTTTTGGAGTGATACCGAAGAGGTAAAAGGAGAAATGAAAGTAGCAACAGTTAAACTCCAAAAAAAAAAAAAATCTTCATATGATGATATCCAAATATGAGCTTGATGAGTGCAAAATATTTAATGTATGCTGGAAAAGATTAGACTTCAAGATGAGCACTTAAAGTCACTGGTCCTATTGAACCAATGGTAAAGGAGATATATAGAAATATCTTGACCTCTTCTAGGCAAGACATATCAAGCAAAAAACCCCTCAAATTACAAGAAATTGCACCTGTGTATTTCATAAGATATACTAGAATTCTTAAGATAACAATCAATAAGAAAAGCATGTTTAAAGCAATCAACACCTATACATACTAATTTTAATATATAATTTTTAAACTATAAAGTGAAACATAAGAGATTTGTAAAATGTCATTATAAAAATTTGTATAATATTAATGGAATGTAAGATTATCACCAGGAAACTATATCTATATCTATATCTATATCTATATCTATATCTATATCTATACTTCATATTAAAAAGGGAGAAGGTTGATAAATATTCCCAGAAAAAATCATAAAGAGATAAAAATAACTGTATCAAATATTTTTGGAATAAACATACATCATCTAGCCAAGTAAAAGTAAAGAATGACATCAGGTACATGCTACCAGATCTGTCAAATGTAAGAAAAATCTGTTTAGCTTAAGATGGAGTCCATGAAATGGCTAAGATTCAAGAACAAAAAAGATTCTTTTTGAAATATACTCATATAGAATCAAGTAACAATATGTCAACAAAAAATACTGAATAAATGACTAAATTATGCAGATTTGTTTATGAAAATTAGAAGGATTTGTTATGGCAATTCAGAAAATGGTTAGCACCATTAGAATTACTAACAGATTATGCCAAAGTATACTGGATTTATTATTGCTGCTACTATAATTATCAATTATCTTCTCATTTTTCATGGAATTTGGGCAGAAACAATATGAAAACAAGTCAATATATTGCTTTTAATTCTTATATTTCTATTCTGAACACTGCATGCATAAAATGAATGGGTTTTATAATTGAATAAGAGTATTGGCATATAAGCTCATTTTTCCATAGGTTCAATGAAACCAACCCAAGATATCTCCAATATAAAAAAATATTAAAGGGAAGACATGCTTCTTCTCCTCTTTCCACAAGATTTTTAAATTTCTACTAAATCACTAGATTTAAAAAATTTTTATTATCGCTTGTATTTTGGAAATTATGAGTCTTTATTGTGGTGTCATAATTAAAATGATATTTTTATGCTTTTATGAATTGATATTTTGTCTAGGTGATGTTGAGCAACAGTTCTGTCTGGGACAGTGAACTGCTTCTAATACAGTTTAGTTGTTGAATTTTCAAGGATATTCTTGATTTTGTACTTGTTGACCAACAAAGGTATGAAGTCTTTGCCTACAACTGGTAAGATAGAGTTCCAATTTTCTTATAATGAAGTACTGGCACATGATAAAGGTAGTTATACTTTCAGTCCATTTCAGAGACTCTCCAAATGTATTCATTTTAATCATTAGCACATAAAAAATATTTCCAAAGTTTGGGTATTGGCTTTATATTTCTTATTTGTTCTGTTATGCCTTGTCTTCTTATGGTTAAAAAAGTTGGACCTCCACTAGTTCAACTGTTCTCATCAAACTAATCATCATAATTGTTTTATCAAGGGTCAGTTTGTAACCCTATCCTGAATCATATGTTTCCTAAATTGAAGTTTCATCATTACAGGTTGCTATGCTAAACCAATCAGTGTTATGAACAAGAACCAATTGGGGATGGTATTCCAGAATTTTTATAGCACCATATCAATAGTAATAGGCTCAGGATAAGTAAGGTCCCCACTGTACTATCACTAGCTGTTATTCTATGATTCTGTCATTCCCTACACATATCATGACATTGATGATGTGATGAATTTTGAAGGGATTATGATGAGAGAGTTGATGATTGTAGTGGTAGCAATAAGGGATTGATAATGTGTTTAAAAATATAAAGGTAAGACAGACAATGCCTGCCTTCATAGAGCTCAAATTCTACCAACGAGTAGAGCGCACGCACACACACACACACACACACACACACATACACACACACACACAAATTTTCAATAACCATAACATAATCTGGAGTGTTTAGATGAGTGACAATCACCTCCCACCACCACCTACTTGTCTATTAAAAATGTGGATCTGTGACTGGGATAGCCAAAAAAGACTTTAACACCTGGCTATTCTTGTGGTGATTACTCAACTGAAACTAAGGCTGGTCCAGAGACCTCCAGAAAACCAACAAGAACACTACATGATCTGACCTAGACAAGTCCCAAGCTATATTTTCTTTCTTTCTTTTTTTAATAATAGCTTTTTATTTTCAAAATATATGCAAAGATAGTTTTCAACATTTACCCTTGAAAAATCTTTGTTCCAAATTTTTTCTTCCTCCATTCTTCTGATCCCCCTCCTCTAGACAGCAAGTAATTCAATATATGTTAGACATATACAATTCTTCTATACATATCTCCACAATTATCATGCTGTAGGAGAAAAGTCAGATCAAAAATGAAAAAATAAGAAAGAAAACAAAAAGCAATCACCCCACAACAAAAAATACTATGTTGTGATTCACACTCAGTTCCCACAGTCCTCTCTCTAGATGCAGATGGATCTTTCCAAGACCATTGGAACTAGGTTAAGTCATCTTGTTGAAAAGAACCAAGTTCATCGCAATTGATCATCGTATAATCTTGCTGTTGATATGTACAATGTTCTCTTGATTCTACTCATTTCACTTAGCAGCAATTCATGTAAATCTCTCCAGGCCTCTCTGAAAACATCCTGCTGATTATTTCTTATAGAATAATAATAATAATCCATAGGATTCATATGCTATAACTTATTCCCAAGATATATTTTCAAGCCTTGGATCATCTATCAACAGTGAAGTGACTTTTATTCATGCTGTTTGACAAATTAACACAATGCTGTATGAAATTTTAGGCAAGAGAAATAGGTTTCAACTACTATTTCCCACATCAGAATAATAGTTAATGGACTATGGATGGATAAATTGCTCTTCTCCATATAAGATGAAAAGGTAGAAGTCTAACTGCCTTCTGAGACGGTTAAACATTTTCTCCTAACTTTTGGATACTCCTGGAAGCCTCATGGCTACTGGACCAATATTAAAAATCAGTGTACTCTAGAGTATCAAGAGGACCCAATTCAATGATTGGGGTGATTTATTGCTTGAGATGCATTAGGAGATGTCATTTGCTTGCCAGAATGACTGCCCTGCTCTCCCTTATTTTTTTTCATATAGTCAATTTTATTTGGTTCTCTTTTCCCAGACTGTAATTTATTTTCCTCCTAAAGTTAGCAAGCAGGAAATATATTAAATTATGTATGCTAGCTAATTTTTCTTATATGAAATTTTTTCTTAAAATACAAAACAATCCTACATATTTATGTATATGTGTGTGTATATATGGAAATAAACACACATGTATACCCATACATACATATATGTATATATACAAACACACACATACATATATTGTTGTTTGTCCTTTGTTCTCAAAGAAGAGCAGGACATCAAGAAGATGATGCTATGACATGTAAATTAATTGGATTTCAGTATCAGAAAACTGTGCAAAGCCGCCAACCTCACTTTTTCCTCTAGAACCATTTGGGTCCACTGGCCAGATATAGATCAAGATGATTGGAAATGGTACTGGATGCTGCGGGAGACCTCAGCCTTTTTAAGCTCAGGGCTTTAATAGGTCTCAGTTTGACTGAGGCAAGGCCAAAGCAGTGATTAAGGCTGGATAGGAAATGAGGCAGAGAATAGTCTCACCTAGACTATATGTGTGTGTGTGTGTGTGTGTGTGTGTGTGTATGTGTATGTGTATGTGTGTGTGTGTATGTGTAAATATGAGAAGAAAGACCTTCAATGTTTCTGCCAAAACAAAAACAACTGGTATTTACATTCACTCTGAGCCAATCAGGGCTCAGTCAGTAACCAAGTGTGGCTTGGCCTAGGACTTTCCCTGGAATATGTGTAAATATATATCATACATATTTATAAGGCGATATCTATATCTCTACATAAAGATATAGAGTCTTAATGAAAGCGTGAATGAATTTTGCCATGTAGTTTTCAGATATATCCTATGCATTATCAGCCTAATTCCTTGAAATGCTTTCTGTTAGCCTACAAAAATCTGTGAGCTTCTTTTATAAATTTCCATAATAATTGCAGAATTTTCTGGTAACTGAAAGCAAAAATGTAGCATTCAATCAGATGGAGATTCAGCTAGAAGCACTGTAGCTCTGAAATAATGCACACAGAATGCAATCCTGAGTTTTCTGAAAGAGAAAAAAAAAGATAATCTATTGGAAAGGAAGAAGTGCTTTTGGTTCTCTTCCCAGGTCCAGCTTTTAATCCATTTTGGTCTCATTAGCCTTTCTCTACAGGCAGAGAAAAGTGATTTTGCCTTGCAAAACAGTAACTGCTTCCCCAAAGGTGACGACTTCTCACATTAGATGGGCAACATGTTTTAAGTCCAGTCTTTTATCATTCCACCTAGTTGGAGCTTAAATTTAGCCTTGGATATATATTAAGAGCTGAATTCCAGTATATCTAGCACATTTACAAGAACTAAATAAATGGAAGTTGCTTATAATGTGTGCATTTGAGAAGAAAGAAATGAAACCACTAACTAGCCATGATGAAAAAAAAAAGAGTAATTACCAGACAATGTAATTTTCCTCACCCAGTAGGTTTCTTACATCTTAGTTATATGGATAACCAAGGATGGGCAGTGACAGAATTTAGCATATATGTGGTTAGCCAGGGATCAGATGCTAGGAGTCAATTTTTATGTCACTGGGAATTGATTTTATATTCCCAATATACACTACCAGCTTTCTACTGATTCATTCCCTGATGCTTAAAAAATACATCCAAGTTATTCACATTCTTTGTAACCCTTCACTTGACTCTACTATACATTTAAACAATCATCCTATGCCTCTCCTTCCTTTCACAATTCCTAGAAAATAGTTATCCACTTTTGTTGTTGTCTCCACTTCCTTTCCTTTCCCTTTTTGACCTTTTGCAATTTGACTTTTTACTTTTTTATTCAAATAACACTATGATCTCCAAAGTTACCACTAACTTCTAAATTGTCATACTTGGTGACTATACAGACCATCCTGCCCTCCTGATTATTCTCTCCCTTGTGGGTTTTCATGACATTGCTTCTCTCTTAGTTCTCCAATCTGTGTGACCTCCTCCTTTCAGGCTTCTTTACTAGACTCTTCTCTATATCATGTCCTCTGACTGTAAGAGTATCACAGGGCTCTGCCTCAGAACATCCCTTTTCTTTCTATACACTCTCTTGGTGATTTCACTAACTTTCATGGGTTCAACTAACAACTGTGTGCAGATAACACATATACATGCATATATGCATGTATGAGTATAGATATGTAATTTCTTTTTGTATTGCCTTATTAATATTAGTAAGCTAATGATTGATCCCTAAGTGGAAGCATGTTGTATAAATGATTGCTGTGCTCTCTTCTTTTTTTTTCTTAATGTGCTGTGAGATTACAGAGCTCTTTTCAAGGGACTAAAAACCATCTCCAACTCCTCCTTAGGGACTAAGTTTAACTCCTGGTTTCAGGATACTTTCATCACATTATAGCATGATTAAAAAGGAAATATATGTGTGTGCACATGTGTGTGTGTGTGTGTGTGAGTATCCCTATTCTCTCTCTCTTGATCTCCCATCCTATGTCACCAATTGCCTATTGAACAATTAAAACAGCATCATTTAGATACATTAAAAACCAACATGTCTATTTAATATGATTTTTGGTATAACCACAGAGTAATGCTTTAAGATAGGTTGCCAAATTAAGTATTCACTTTCAAGCCATAGATAATGAAAAATGTTCAAAATATAGCAAAAGAAATCAAAATCATATGGGAAGAAGATATATTGTCATCATCATCAGCTTATCTATTAATGGTATAATATCAAGAATACTTTCAATGAGCCTTCAGAAGATTAGTTCACATTCTGTTTCTTTAATAAATCTATAAAAATAATTATTTTTATCGACCTATGTAATACTCTGAAGAATAGTAAATATCAAAGACTAATAGAAGATAATAGAAGACTCAGGACCACTTCCCTCAGATCTTCATCAAAAAAGATGAGAACAACATGATAGCAACAACAAAAATAACAGCTTGCATTTAACACTTTGAGGGCTGCAAAGCACTTTACATATATTATCTTGTCTGCTCCTTTTACAAGACAATACTCATTGCAGACTATAAATGGTGATGGATGGATGTGTTCCATGTTTTCTTGAGTTTACTCTAGGACCGGGCTAATGTCAGTGATTAATTTTGGTTACTATGACAAAGTTGACATTGATCTCAATGCTTATGTAATGTAATTATGAGAAGCTGTTGCTAATAATCATCTCTTTCATTTCTCTCTTTCCTGAAAATACTATGGAGAGGGTCAGTGAGAGAGTCACATCAAACCCTGGAAAAGTTGAGCTGATCCATGTCTCAATAGTGATTGAGTTTAAAATAGGAGGGAAATAGTTGTGACAGTGAATTAACAGCTCTGATATTAATAGATGCCCCCCAGAGGCTGTAGTGATGACTGTGGTGACATCTGGGAGGATATGTGAAGGCAAACTACTCTTATTGAATTTGGGGTGCTATTAGCAACATGGAATGTCCTTGGAGAGTACTGACAGAAGGATGAAATGTTAAGCAATATATTAAATAAGAAAATTACAAGACCTTATCTCACATTAAAGCTAAAAGTTCCGTCTTATTAGGAAAAGGTAACTGATTTAGATTTTTACATAATGAATGGCTCCTTTACTAAAAATAAAAAAAAAAGCTCTTCTAGCTCTTCTCTTTGTAGGCTTATATATGAGATTCTGAGAGTGACCACACAATCTCAGAATTGGAAGGGATCCCAAATGTCATTTAGATCAAACTTACACAAGAATCTTCTCCACAGCATCCTTGCAAATGGCCATCAGACCTTTTCTTAAGATGATCCAGTGAGAGTCTTCATAGGTATTGCTTCTCTCCATTCACCTTTTAATCCAGTTGTAATGCCCCACTTTCTGTTCTTTACTTGTAATGCTCACTTTTTTGTCTGCATGTCCTGCCATTAGCTGTCCCCCATACCTGGACTGCCTCATCACTTTACTCATATGACCTTTACAGCAACTTTCTCCCTTCTTTGGTGTCTCTCCACTCCAGTCCATTCTCCATTCAGCTGGCAAGTAGATCTTCCAATTTTCTCACACAGGTTTAATCAGGTCATCCATTATTCAATGAACTTCACTAGCATGCCATATATTGCCTTTTAAATAAAGTGTAAAATGGTGTGTTTTAAAAATCCTTCATAACTTGGCTCCTTCCAGCCTTTCCAGTCTTTTTACACCTTACCCCCCTTGACATACTCTGTGATATAGTGACAACGGACTCCCTGATGTATCATTAACAGACCATCTCCCATTCCATATGGTTTCACTTCTTGCCTGGAACTCTCATGTCTTTATCTCTACCTCCCAAATCCCTTCAAGTCCCAATTAAAATATAACTTTCTTCAAGAAGTCTTTCCCAGTTCTAACTTAAGCATCTTCCCCTTGAAACTTTTTCTACTTTATTATATGTATACATATACACATATATGCATTTTTATATATCTTTTTGTTATACTGCTGTTTGCATGTTGGAACTTTTCCCTTTCTTTTTATCATCATAGTTCAGCATATTGCCTGAAATAAAATAGGTGCTTAATAAATGCTTCCTGACTTGTGGACTCCCCTCTTATTTCTATTTCTTGAGTCTTTTGGTTTCCTTCAAGACTCAGCTAAGATGCTATTCTGCTTAAAATCTTTCATGCTATGCTGAACTAATCTGTGAAAAACTAGTACATTAATGTATAAATATATTGTATATTATAAAATTCTGTACATAATTAATCCTAACCAATTAATTAATCAAAACAATTAATATATTATTAATGATGCAATTAACTGTATATGATATGTGTAATATATAACATAATAACATGTAATATATCAATATATTAATTTCTGTGTATTATATAATGAATATGTACATATTATAGATATTTATAACATTAAATCTCAAAATATAAGACAAAGAAACATTTCTGTTAAGATAGAAATAATAACTTGACTAACTTTGATTCCAGACAATACAGACCATACAGACTTTTCAATTCTATTACCAACCTGGTTGAGGATTCAGAGGGTAAGATAAAACAGAATAGACATTCAGGGATGGAAGCTACTTTTGAAATAGATAATATTCTTCCTATCAGAAAGTGACTGGAGGAAAAGGCATAGTAAAAACTGAGAGAAAAGCTTTTGGGTTTTTTCTTGCCATATTGTATATGAATTCCTCATTTGTCTGATAATTGAAGGCAAGACCATACCAACTTCTCCCTTCTAAAAGCTAAAGTGTCTATGAGGGCACATGGAGACTTTCCTTTATTTTCAAGAGATGTCATTTTTTCATCAAGGAGGATTTATTCTCTTAAAGAAAACTAAAGCACTTTAGTATTCCAACATATCTTCACATATCTTCCCTTGTTCAACTATTTCTCAATTAATGAATATCCTCTCAGTTTCTAATTCTTTGTCACCAGAAAAAGAGCTGCTTTAAATATTTTTGTACTTTCTTTTATCTCTTTGGAATATGACAGCAATAATCATAGTGTTAAGTATCTAAGACCAGATTTGAACTGAGGTCCTCCTCACTTCAGGGCTGGTGCTCTATCCACTATGCCACTTACCTGCCCCTGGCTTTTTTTCTTATAAATTTGACTCAGTTCCCCATATCTATCTATCTAGATAATATATAGATATATAAAAGTAATTTTATATAATCAAAAATTACCCATTTTATCTCCTGCAAACCTATCTCTTGTTAAGTCATGAATTCTTCCCCTATCTATAGATCTTTTTTAAATTTTTTTTTATAACTTTTTATTGACAGAGCCCATGCCTGGGTAGTTTTTTTTTTTTAACAACATTATACCTTGCAGTCACTTCTGTTCTGACTTCTCCCCTCCCTCCCTTCACCCCCTCTCCCAGATGGCAAGCAGTCCTATACAAGTTAAATATGTGACAATGTATCCTAGATACAATATATGTGTGCAGAACCAAACAGTTCACTTGTTGCACAGGAAGAATTGGATTCAGAAGTCCTATCTATAGATCTGACAGACTTTTTTCCCCATATTTCACTAATATGTACATGAAGTAATTCTTTATGTCTCAGTCATATATACATTTTGAGCTTATTTTGGTATACTGTGCTAATGTTGATCTACAAATAATTTTTGCTGGATTAACTTCCAGTTTTCCCAAGTTTTGTATGGGCCAGTGAGTTCCTGCCCTTTTAAGGAGAGGTTTCAGATAAACTTGGGAAATTGTGTATAAAATGAGCAGAATCAGGAGAACAATTCATATAATAACAGAATTATTATAAAGATAATCAACTTTAAAAGACTTAGTAACTTTCATCAGCAAAATGAACAACTATTACTCCAAAGATGTCATGATAAAAAATGCTATCCATCTGCAAATAGAAAGTTGATGAACTGAGTGCAAACTGAAGCCTATTTTCTTCTCTGTTTTTCTTTGTGTATGTGTGTGTTTCTTAATTTTTGGACAGGACTAACATGAGAATTTATTTTGCATGGCTAGACATATTTGTAAGGGTTTTTTTCCCCTGTCTTTTCAGTATATAGGAGAGGAGAGAGGAAAAAGAGAGAATTCATAATTAAAAATAAAATAAAATTGAAAAAGAAAAAACAACAGAGATCAATGTTCTCAATTCAGGCATATAACTCATTGCCCTCCCCCTTTCTTTAGTCTTTTTATTCTGCCTGAAACCAAGGGAGAGGACACAATCACAAACAGAAGATAATTTAGTGTCTCTTAGTATTTAAATGTACTCACAGGATCATATCCATATTCTAGATGATCTCTAAGAAACCTTTCCAATCTAAATCTTAAGGTACTTTGAAGCACTTTTAATCTCTCTCTGATTTCCTCATTTATATAGTTCTACCTATGAAGAAAAAAACCAAGACTCTAGAATTGTGTAGGAGCTTGGCAAGTTAGTCTGTTAAGTTAATCAATGATCTATTTTTATCCCCCCTAAGGTAAATATTCCATTTCAATATTCCAAAGTCTAATGGCATTTCTTAAAATGGAAATTAGCCTGTATGCTACAGATGTTCCTGTTAAAGAGGTTTATTGTCTGTGGTTTGCAGGTAAATTTCCATTTTAAGAAAACCATTAAAACATTCAATTAAGTTTAATGAGTATATTTTCCTTGTTCTAAGCAATGATGTATAGAAGCACTGCTTTGCTCATGAAGAGAAGAATCCTATTCCAAGATAAACTTAGACATTCCATTCTTTTACCATAATCTCAATTCTTTCCATTTTTCATATCTTCTCATTTTGTTTTATGAATCCTATTTTTTTTTACATACAAATGACCAGTTTCTGATATCCTGATCAATTTTCCCTTCTCTGTCTTCATTTGTCTACATACCTTGTTTTGACTCCTTGATTTACCACTTTAATGATTTGTTATCTACCAATCTAGATTCCCTTCCTCCTGTGACCTATCACAAATTATACTCTGTTAATTCTTAACTGAGGGTGACATCTGCCACATGTTTTCCCTTTTAGGGCTTCTGAATAGTTGAGAGAAAGGTCATAAAAGAATGCTGACTTGACCTGTAAAAATAATCTCATAGGGGCTATCACTATTGTCTACTAATGCTTTTATTCTCTTCTTATTAATGCTTCTTATCACTCCTATCATTCTTTCAAGTTTTTTCTCTCAAGTCTCTAACCTCCCCCTTTCCTTCCACACTTATAACACATTATCTTGCCTATTTGTTGAAATAAAACTGTCTGATGACATTTTCTTCAGTTTCCCACTTCTACACCTTGAAAATTTTTTAATAGCTGAAGCCCAGTCTCTCCTTAAATACTTCACCTATTTATGTCTCAGTCATATATACATTTTGAGCTTATTTTGGTATAATGTGTGAAAAGCATCTTTATCTCCATGCTGTAGTTAATCACTTCATCATGGCCTTTTATCTTATCCTCTTCAGCTTTTTTCAACTTCTTGTTCTATAAATGATCTTGTTTTTCTCTCTCATTTGCAATCTTTTTTTCTTGTACTGGTTCTTTGTTCTAGAAATGATTTTGTTTCTCTCTCATCTGCAATCTTTTTTTTTGTACTGGTTCTTTTTCATGTATCTGCCAATATCCTTAGGTGACCCCAGTTCTTAAAAAGCTTTCCTTCTACCTCCTTCTCTCTTCTAACTTTCATTACCAAATTTAATACAGTACCTTAAAGAACTCCTCCTGCACTCTTTCACTCTTCCCATGCCACCCCAAAACTTTAAATGCCTCCCTACCTATCATAGGATGAAGATTTCCTTGCTTGGCCTTTAACATTTCCACCTTCTGGCTATTTCACACCTATTTGACATTACTCTATTCCTGTATTCCATCTGAGCCAGCTGTTCTTAAATCTTATTCCTCCTCCTGTTTTACAAGATCATCTTCACAAGATTCTTCCTTCTCTTTCTCCCTTTTCTCTTCTTCCTTCACCTTGTCCTTCTTTTCCCCTTCTTCCTCCTTCACCCCTCCTCATCCTCCTTTTTCTTCCTTCTCCTGCTTCTTTCCCCCTTTCTCCTCCTCTTCTTCCTTTTACCCTGCTATCTAAGACTGAGGAAAACTGCAAAAGAATAAATGACTGGCACTTCATAGGAATTGAAAAGAACAGAAGGAAATTAAACAGCAGGGTGAAATGTCTGGGAACAACAATGGGAAGCAATATACTGAGCTATTATTAAAAGTGGCTGACCACAAGAGCTGTTGAAAAAGACTACTATGTCAAAAAATATAATAGCCAAGAAAAGCAGTAGGGACATAAAGAAACAATCCCCAAACACTACTCCTCCCTCACCTAGAACCTTACTTAGGTCAGTTTTGTAAGTGATAACACACACATTGTATAAATAGTGTGGGAGGGGTTACTACAGATCCTGTGGAATTGTTATTTTCTAATGTTCCTATAACTTTTAGCCACAAGTACTCATGTTTAGCCTTGTGAACCTGTGTGCTTGTATGGGGAGCTAAAAACTCTACTCTAGTTGGAGGGAGTGATATGCCAGATACAGAAGTTCCCAAATGATCTGGGAGGAAGCAATAGAACATAGATGTGAGAAGTCACTCAAAGCATACCCAGAATTAGAGTGCCCTAGTTAATTATATGCATGCATTCATAATTCATATTTAACAATAAGTTTAATGTAGCGTGATTGAGTTAGGAAATCTGAAATCAAGTTCAGCTCAGTCATCCTGGGCAACTTATTTAAGCATTTTGTGTTTAAGTTCAATCATCAATAAAAATGAGTTTGAACCAAATGATTCCTATAAACCCTTTCCAATAGAAAATCTTTAGTTCAAAATTTATATACAATATTTTTATCCTAATGCTTGAAACTGTAAACTAGTCGATACAATCCAGTCTTGTTTTAGGGAGAGGGGGGATAGCAGTGTTTTAGAGCTTTAGGAAAAAGTTTTTTACTTTATAGTAAATAAATAGTAAATTTATAAAAAAAGTTTTTACTATTTTTGGCAGAGAAATATTTGAAATACATGCATGAATTGTTTTCTGGACAATAAACTCAAGAGTACCTACACAGGTCAGCATATTATCAGTTAATTCTATGATAACTATATGACAATAATCATATGACAATTTATAAAATATAATACAAAAATGCGATGTCATTTATTTTTATCATTTTGTAACCACTAGTAGCTGGGTCGGGTTATCCAGTGTAAAACAAAATATCCTTAAATATAGCAGATTTTAGAAGAGATATACAGAAGGAAGATAAAACAGTCTACATATTCTCCAGTACCTGTGGTTTTAGAAAGATTGTGATCTCAGTTTCACCTCCTGATTTCACTTAATTTTTTTATGCTCATTAAAAAAATAATGGCATGCAATGGTCTCCCTCTCATTTTGCTCATACAATAGACTCACATGTATGATGCAAATCTGTCTGGACACAAAATTAGATGCAACTTCATAGTTTGTTCCAGGATTCATTTGATCAATCCTGTTTATATCTGTTCTTAGTTTAGTGGAAATTTCTTTAATGTTTTCATTTTCTTTATGATCTTTTTATTTCCTTATGAACTTCCTGATCATTGTTATAATTTATTTTTTCCATTAGACTAAATGTGTTGTTTTTCACCTAAGTTAATTCATATAGGGAATTTCTTCCAAAGAAACAATAAATACATATTTCCTTTGTGTGATTTTAAAAAAATCATAACTCATAAATATCATGACCGATAATGTCCATTTATGATTTTCTTATCCAGTTAGTATCCGTTGTGTCGTATTCCGTTCTGTCTCTATTAGATATACTTCTTTTTTTAAAAATATGATTATCCTCCTCAAATATCCCTGTTTAGTCATTTTAAACAAAAGCAGTGTTGAGAGGAACTACTGAATTTCCTTTGGTATCGAAACTACTTCTTCCTGCATTTAATCATTGTCTCCTCCTGGCAAACATCACATACATCCTACACTGTTACTAGGTTACCCGAAGCAATGCATATCTGTGTTTGACAACTTCCGTATGGTGCTTCACATGCTGGAGGTAGAGTGGGAAATAGGATTGCTGAGAGCACAGTTTCAATACTCCAAATTGAGATAGGAAGTGGTGTTGGCATCTGTCTGACTGAGGAACACCCGAGCAGGTGTGTTAAAACTTAATCCCTATGCTGTCAAATGCCAGGTTTTTAAAGACACAGCAGAAATTGGCTCTATTGTTACACAAATACATATACAAACATAAACACCCCCCCCCAGAAAATTAACATTTTTTCCCATATTATTCTATTTTTATCTCAGTTAACTCATTCAACTCAGTTAATGTCAGTTCAACTTAACATAGTTTTCTATTTTGAACTATCTAGATAATTACTTCATGGTTCATATTCTGACACCTCTGAAAAAATATAATGAAATCATTGTTTCTCAAAATGAGATCTGGGAGGTCAATTTTTATAACAATACTATGACTTACACATTTCTAATGCAATAACTATCACGCAATAACTTACAAGATGAGAAATGGGTGGAAACCAAAAAGGAACAAAGTAAGGCTTGATAAATGGAAACTATCCTTTATACCTATCTAAAAGTAGGCTGCCTCCAGAGATAATGGATTTCCCCTTACTGTTGATCTTCAGCAAAAATTGCATGACTATTTATTGAGTGGATTATAATGTGGAATCTTCTTTAGGTATGAATTGTATTCCATAGTTATTAAAATTCTGTGCAGGAAGTTAGGTGGTTCAGTGGATAAAATTCTGACTCTGGCATCAGGAGGACTTGAGTTCAGAATTGGCCTTAGTCACTCATCAGCTATGTAACCTTATGTAACATGTTTGCCTCAATTTCCTCATCTATAAAGTGAGCTAGAAGGAAGGAAAATGCTTCAATTTCCTCATCTATAAAGTGAGCTGGAAGGAAATGGGAAATCACTCCAGTATCTTTGCTAAGAAAACCCCAAATGGGGTTACAGTCAGCCATGACTGAAAACAACAGAACAACCAACAACTTGAAGCACTGGAAAATAACTCAACAACAACAAAAGTCCCTTCCAATGCTGAAATTTTGGAAGGATGAGATTCTTTCATGAACCAATTTGTATGTGAAGAAAAATCTTTTCAATAGTATTTCCCAACAAGAAGTTACCTAGTTTTCATTTGAGAACCTTGAGTGAAGTAGAATTCATTACTTTTTTAGAAATGGAACTCATCAGACACTGTGGCTCTTCTAATTTAGTCTAAGATCACATTATCATTTTATCAACTAATTCAATTTCAGCTTTCATTACACTAAAACCTCCAGCTCTTGTTCAATTAACTGTGTTCTAGTCATACCTATTCAATTTTTCATTGCTGAAGTTGTTTTTAAAAATCCATGCTTTAACTTTTACATTAACCCTTATCAGATTTTGTCCTATTAGATTTTGCCCATTCTTTTTGCCAAGGTATTTTTGGATTCCAACTCTGTCATTCAGTATCTTAGTTGAACCTCTCAATTTTATTATCACCTGTAACAAGAGTATGCTAGTAAATGTTTAACAACCAGCTTTCAAAAATCTACAACACACTTCTAAATATGATCTGCATTATTAATATTTTCTCCATCACTTTCTTCAGGCTATACAATTATCAAAACAATAGCCCTGACCTATAGTGCTTGCCAATATCTGAAGTGTAAAAGCTTAAATTCATAATTTAACAATTGGAGGAGACAATATGAGCTGGTCCCAATACATCTTTGCATATAAATAAATTAGCCTTATCAAGGTTTTTGAAATAAGGGTTACTTAATTATTAAAGAAACGTAATACTTTTCTTTCTCTTCTATTAGTGCAGTATATTGAGAATTCTGAACATTAATTCTTGAAAATCTACTTGAATTAATTAATATGTGTGCTCTGTGTATGTCATAATAATCCTATAAATACTATTTTCCTTTTTTAGAGCTAACAAGAAAATCACTATTTTGTATGTTTTAGCTACAGTTGAGCTACAGTTGATGTCTTTAGGCTTTCTGCCGTGGGATGATAGATTAAAATTTCAACAAGATAAACTAGATACTTAAAATCTCAAGTTTTTATTATTCAGAATACACAATTTACATAATGAGGTCAAAATTGCATCAATAAAGTTTTACAACTATTTAAATCCATGTGGTCACTAACATGGTTAGAATAATATGAAAGTTTTTTTATCTTGAAACTATATCAAATTAAAATTCATCTTAATTCTGAAAGATTCTATTTTCTTTTTTTTGTATTCAAATGATTTTTATCTTAGCCAACATATACTTGAAGATGTGATTTCTTTTTTTTAATAACTCTTTATTTACAAATATATGCATAGGTAATTTTTCAGCATTGACAGTTGCAAATCCTTTTGTTCCAACTTTTTCCCTCCTTCCCCCCACCCCTTCCCCCAGATGGCAGGTTGACCAATACATGTTAAATATGTTAAAGATTCTATTTTCTTAGGAAAAAAATCCACTATAAGGATTAACTCAGGCATTTTATTCATAAAAAATCTTCAGATGTCCCTCAAAATGTTTGGAATTCCCGGTGTGTTTTAGTTAAGTGATGGAACTGTGAAAGAGATTTCAAGCACATAGTCAGGTCTGGGACAGATTAAAATATATTTTTCTCAAATAAATATTTGTCAAAATAAATGAAAATACAATTGGACATTCAGTTGTTTTTCAATCACTTTTTAATTAAGTTTGACTCTTTGTGATCCCATTTGGAGTTTTCTTGGCAAATATACTAGAGAGAGAAAGAAACAATTTCTTTCCCTATTTCATTTTACAGATAAAAAACTGAGGCAAACAAGATTAAGTGATTTTCCCAGGGTTACACAGCTGGTAAGTGACAGGTCAGATCTGAACTCATGAAGAAGAGTCTTACTGACTCCTGGCCCTGCATTCTATCCATGAGGCTACAATATTAAAATGTGGCTTTCTAAGTTAATATGTGACAGGCAAGGATCCTTATATATGTGGTTCTGTAGCCCCACCTTACAAGTTTAACACCACTGTTGTAGAGAATCTTCTCTGACAACTCCAGTCTTTGGTGACTATTTTGCTTTCTGAATACTTATTGCACTTAAATTCTTAAGCTCAAAGATCATAGATTTAGAACCCTAAGGACCTACGTTAGAGGTTATTGAGTCTGGCTCTTATTTTACAGGTGACAAGACAGAGGCCCAGAGAAGTGAAATAACTTGCTAGAGACCACATAGCTTAGTAAGTATCTGAGATGGGATTCAACCCCAAATTTATTTCCAGCTCTATCCATTATATTACTTCTCTTCAGTATCACACAGTGTATAGTGTATAGATTTAATATTCTCTTAGAACTGGAGATCACCTAAGCCAATGCTCCCATTTTACAGATGAATAATCTGAGGTCCAGAGTAATAAAGTAACTGTCCCAAGGATACATACCTGTGTAAATTATTCAGACAATATGATATAGAGTGATCGCATACTAGATTGAAGAACACTTTAGTCAGAGAACCTGGTTTCTAATATCAGCTATACTATTTATTTCTCAAGTTAACTGAACAATTTAACTTCAAGTTCTTTAGGCATTAGTTTTCTCTTATGTAAGGTGAGAGGTTTGATTAGATGTCCTTTAAGTTTCCTTCCAGCTCATACTGTGATTTAACTTTTTATTTCCCCTCCCCCACAGTGGTCAAAGCTTAATTTATTTATTTTTGTTGGTTTATAATTTATTTATTTAATCTTTTTTTCCTAGTTACATTTAAAGCAATTTTTTTTTTACATTTGTTTTTAGAATTTTTGAATTCTAGATTCTCTCCTTTATTCCCACCCTTAGCCTCCATTAAGAAACCATATTTGAAGTTATACAAAACATTTCCATAAAAGTCATGTTTTGTCCCACTCTAATTAAAAAAAAAAACCCACAGGGAAGCTAGGTGGTGCAGTGGATAGAGCACCAGCCCTGAAGTCAGGAGGACCTGAGTTCAAATCTGATCTCAGACACATACCATTTCCTAGCTGTCTGACCCTGAACACGTCACAACTCCAATTGCCTAAGCAAAAAAACAAAAAACAAAATCTCAAAAGAATAAAGTGAGAAAGAGAGAGAGAGAGAGAGAGAGCGCTTTGGTCTATATTCAGATAGAATTAATTTTTTCTCTGGATATGCATAGGATTTTTCATCAATGTAGATTATTGTACTGCTGAGATTAGCAAAGTTATTTGCAGCTGGTCATCCAAGAACATTGCCATTACTTCTATTGAGTACATTTCACTTTGCTTGAGTTCATGGAGGACTTTCCAGATTTTTTTTTCTGAGAGCAACCTATGCATTATTTCCCATAGAAGAGTAATATTTCATGACAATCACATATCACAATTTATTCAGATATTCCCCATTGATGCACATTCCCTCAATTTCCATTTTTTTTTTTGCCCTGAGAAGAGAGCTGTTACAAATATTTTGTACGTATAGGTCCTTTTCCTTTTGTTAAAATCTTCTTTGATATTCATGCCTAGTAGTACTATTATTAAATCAAAGGAAATGCATGAATTTATGCCCTTTGGGCATAGATTATATCTTTTGATCATTTATCAATTGGAGCATGATTTTTTAAAAAATAAATTTGACTTAGTTCCCTCTATGTTTGAGAATAAGGCCTTATCAAAGAAACTTGCTTCAAAATTGTCTTTTTATAATTACTGTTAGTAACTATATTCCACCTCCATTTATTCTATTCTCTTTTTCCTTTTACCTTATCCCTCCTCAAAACTGTTTTCTTACTGAATTGTTCCCTTCCCCAATATGCCCTCTCTTTTATCACCTTCCTCACTTCCCATAACTCATTCCCTTAATATTTTTCTGCAGGGTAACATACATTTCTATATCCATATTGAATGTGTATGTTATTTCCTCTTTGAGCCAGTTCTAATGAGAGTAAAGTTCACTTATTTCCCTTCTCTCCTCCTTCTTCCCCTCCACTGTAAAGGCTTTTTAAACCTCTTTTTTATGGAAGATTATTTATTTCATTCCACTTTTTTCTTTTTCTCCCAGTACATTTCTCTCTCACTCCTTAATTTCATTATTTTTAAGAAATTATCCCTTCATATTCAACTCACACCAGTAACCCCTCTGTCTATATAAACTCCTTCAAACTGCCATAATAATGAGAAAGTTCTAGTAAATTATGTTTATGATCCTCCCATGCAGGAATATAAAGAGATAAATCTTTTTAAGTCCCTTATGATATCACTTTCCTGATTACTTCCTCATGTTTCTCTTGAGTCCTGCATTTGAAAAATCAAATTTTCCATTCAGATCTGGTCTTTTCATCATGAATGCTTGAAAATCCTCTATTTTGCTGAATTCCACCTTTTACTCTGAAAGATTATACTCAGTTTTGCTGGGTAGGTGATTCCTACCTTGGTAGGTTGTAGTTCTAGCTCCATTGCTCTCCAGAATATCATATTCCAAATCATCTGATCCTATTTTGTAAAAGCTTTTAAATCTTGTATTATCCTGATTGTGGCTCTACTATATTTGAATTGTTTCTTTCTGGACACTTGCAATATTTTTTTCCTGACCTGGAAGTTCCAGAATTTGGCTATAATATTCCTAGGAGTTTTTATTTTGGGATCTCTTTTAAGAGGTGATTGGTAGATTTTTCACATTTATATTTTAGCCTTTAGTTTTAAAATATCAGGACAGTTTTCCTTCATCATTTCTTGAAATATTATGTCCAGGCTCTTTTTTATTATCATGATATTCAGGTAGACCAATAATTTTCAAATTATCTCTCCTGGATCTACTTTCCAAGTCAGTTGTTTTTCTGGTGAGACATTTCACATGTTTTCCTATTTTTCATTTTTGGGGGCTTTTGCCTTATTGTATCTTTATTTCTCATAAAATCATTGGCTTTCATTTGCTCAGTTATAATTTTTAAGGAATTGTTTTTTCAGTGACCTTTTGTATCTCCTTTTCCAATTAGCTAATTTTGCTTTTTAAGGCATTCTTCTCATTATCTTTTGTATTTCTTTTTGCACCACTCTCAATTCATTTCCTAATTTTTCTTCTATCTCTCTTACTTGATTTTTAAAATCTCCCTTGAGTTCGTCTATAGCCAGAGACCAATTCCTATTTTTGTTGGAGTCTTTGAATGTAGGAGCTTTGATTTTATTATCTTCTTCTGGGTGTGTGTTTGATCTTCCTTGTCAAAATAATAGCTTTCAATGATCAAAACTTTTTTTGTTGTGTGCTCATTTTCCTAGCCTATTACTTGGTTTTTAATTCTTTGTTAAAGTGGGGTTTGGTTTCCAGGGTGAAGGGTCCACTATTCCAAGCTTGAGAAATTTTGTGCAGTTTTTTTCAGAGATCCTTCTAAGACATGATCACAAGCACTCTTTTGCTCTGGGATTGTTAGATGTTTCAAGTGTCTCCACTTGAGCTGTAATATCTACTGTGCTCAAGCAACAGAGTGTGCTTTGCTGGTGCTGTGGCCAGGATTGGCGCCAAGGCCAAGCTTAGGTTGTGCGGGTATAGCCTGCACCAAGACTACATACTAGAATCCCACCCTGTTGTCACAGACTTTTTCTGCTGACCTTCTAAATTGCCTTCTGTTGGAAAATGTTCCACTCCATCTTTTGGGTTGTTCTGATGCTTTAAAATTTGTTTAGAGCCATTATTTAAAGGAATTTAGAGTGGTTTGGGGAAGAGATTGGGCAAGTTTCTGCCTTTACTCCACTATCTTGGGTCTGCCTTCTCTAACTTTTTATCATGTATTAAATTTTATCTTCCCAGTTATATTAATCTTTAAATTAAATTAATTTTATTTTATTTATTTTTAAAATAATATAACATATTATTTGTTTGTTTAAATTTATTTATATAAATAAATATTTATTTATTTTATTTAATTTATTGAAATTAATCCTTAAAGATTAGGAACTATCTTATATTTCTCTGTATCCTCCAATATTTCTGAATACATAAAAATACTTAAAACATTTGCTTGTTTAGGGTAATTGGACAAATGCCATGGGTTACTAAACTCTACAGAGTAGTTATAGAGGAGCTGAAAGGACTGATTTCAAAAGTATGTTCTGAATATCTGTGGGTGCATTATGAGCTTTTCTTCCCTTCTGTACTCCTCAAATTTAATAATACTTCTCTTGTGCTATGTGCTGAAGATCTGGGAGATTACACATATATAATCATCTATGCTATATATGCATAGATATTGACATTTGCCTTTGTAATAAGACTTAAAATAGTGAAAAATCCAGGCGCTGTCTGTGGTGCTGAATCGGCCAGATCCAAAAAAGATTTGACAGCTAGCTGCATGTTTTTTTAATGAGTAAACAGGTAGATATACTAGATAGCTGTGGCCACTTAAGCATAACCACATGTCTGCTTATCTATTAACAATTCTGTCTATCTATACCTGTACAATTTCTAGCAAGAAGCACAAAGCTATGCTGGCACCAGATGCCTTCTAAGTATTGCTGACAAGGTGTTTGTTTTGTTTTGTTTTTGTTTTCAGAGTATAGACCTTGTGTTTGAACACTGTTAATGAATTCTTAATGGAGCCACATTTATGAAAGTTGCTATTCCTCTTCATTTTGGTGATTGGTTCTTCCTTTCCTTGTGTTGAGGTTTTTATTGTCTATTTTCTTGCAGAAAAGGCACCTTCAAGTTTCTGTTTTCCCTAACACAATGTAGATGCCAATCGTTTTCATTTAATCTTATTAAATTTTCCTCTTTTTATCTGCCAATATTCCTCTGGACTTGACAAAATTCACAAGTAGTTGTAGTCAACTTGCTAAAGAGTTAGAGACTAGTGATGATTCCTGACTAAGTAGAAGTTGATGTCCAGATTTGTGCACAAGTAGCACAATTTTAAGAATCTTCTACCCCCTGTCATTATCAGCTCCATCTAGGGAAATAAAGCAAGAACAAACTTGTCAAAAATTTTAAAAATTAGAATGTTGGATAAGAAAATAAAAGCATTCATATTAAATGAGTATGTTCTAGATAAACATATAGTTTACTGTCAGACTTTTTTTTAGTTAAGCCATACTACATCACAGATTTTGATTTTGTTTTAACTTTATGTATTAGATTGTCTCTGGATATTGCAGTTTCTGTCTCACTGGAGGTTTTCAAGCAACAAATAAATGAATACTTGTCAGGAATTCTTTGAGAGGAACTCTTGTAAAGAATGAGTTGACCTATATGACATCTGAGATCTCTTCTAACTCTGAGATTCTGTGAAAGTAATATGCAGGCTGTTCTGTGGCAGAGGTTGGGAAACATTTTATCAAATTATGACTCATTGATTAGACCAGGAAAAATTAGCTTGCTAAATATTTTCAAGGAAGAGCAGAGGAGAAAGGTTCCTTACTAATTTGATAGTTTTCATTGTTAATTACATGTTTTTCATTCTAATTTATGTGACTGACAACAATGGCTCTCATTAACTTCAGTATCACATATTCAATCAGAAGTCTCTCTTGTTTGACCCCTCTGGCATACCATAGTGCACTTGACTTCTAAAGTATGTACAAGTTAGAAGAGAAAGGAAAGTAGTTAATGACTATCTCTTGCCATTTTCTAAGCAAATGAAATCCTTCTGAGAAGTCACCTGCACACCTCTGCAAAACAGAGCCTGCTCAAATGAAAAGAACCCTGGGTTTTGAGGGAGGAGACATGACATTGAGTCTTTATAAATTAATAGTTATATGACCATGGACATGGAAAACCCTTTATGAAACTTAGTTCCTTCATTTGTAAAATGGAAATAATTATATTGACATTATCTATGTCACAGAATTGTTCTGAGCAAAGTATTAAATGTTGTTGTTTCAACTTTCAATGATATGCAGAAGAAAAGGCAAATTAAGTGAACAATTAAAAGGCTGTGCATTTAGTATGCCATACTAACAAGTATGCAATATCTAATTTGTGCCCTAACAGGGGATGGTTGTGATGAAAGTAGTAATGGGATTTTTTCGGTCATATTACATGAATTCTACTTAATTTGCTAGTCAAGAACTTGATTCCACAGTGGACTATTGTGTTTGTTTTTTATTTAAGAGAATATGGGTAGGAATCATTAAAAGATTACAACTTAAAAGTCTTCTCAACTATTGTCTAAAACTGAACCTCAGAATGCATATATGTACCATATGGTATCTCTGTGTTAGACTCTTTATCATCAAAGGTGAATGTTCTTAGAGAAATATTCTTACGGCCTTTAGTCTATTCACAGAATTCCCCTTGGTGCCAGCAGGCATTGTGTATGTGCATTTGGGAGAGATGTTAATAGGAATAAAAATAATTCACATCATTGGGGAGGAAAACATTACATAGAATCCCTTAATGTATACTTAGATTTTTTTTAGTGGCACTCAACCTTCAAAACATTTTAGAGTACAATCTGGGAAAATGTAGAATGAAGAATATTTCTTAGAAGCAAAAAAGACTTTGAAGTTTCTATATTAACTGTCATAAAATTGAAGCTATTGTATGGCTGAGTGTCCACGTTAACAAGTAGTCATTATAATGGTCGATGTGACAATTTGTTTTGCTTGACTGTACATATTGCTTTCAAGGGTTTTCTTTTTTGTTTTCCAAAGGGATGAGGGAGGAATCAGATGTGGGAGAGAAAGAAAATAAGTGCTTGTTAATAAAAAAAAATTAAGCAATCATGACAATGCAGTATTAGGTTTAAGACACATAATGCCAGTTTTCTTCTCTTCTCTTTTAGATGTTAGATTAGTCAGTTCATTCATTTTAGTTTCCCTATACATTATCTCTTATTGCTTGAAAATGAGAATGCCATTTCTTGTTTTTACTCTTGAGGGAGGTAGGGAAATACATTGATCCCTTGGGGGTTGTAGTGAGAGGAAAGTTGTATGTAAATAGAATGATGAGAAACAGTATTTGAGAGCTCCTTCTCTATGCCATTAGCTGAAGGTTTTTATGCCATTTTGTTATATCTGACAGGTATATTGCATTTTAAGATTTACAAGTTATTTTTTCTTAAATTAATTCCATGTAGTAGGTAAGATGGGTATTCTCATTTTATATATGAGAAAACTGAATATTTAAGAGGTTAAGTAAACTATATATGACCATACAATTAAGGCTGTTTACTTAGGAGAAGGGGAATTGAAGAGGGCCTGAGAAAATGATAGTCCTTAAAAAATTTGAAAGGCTGTCATGAAAAACAAAAATAAAGCTTATTCTATTTGGTCCAAATATAAAACTAAAAAGAATAACAAGAAGTTTCAAGGAAGAAAATTTAGACTAATAGTCAAATTTGGACTAGGAATGACCTTGAAATTCAATTATTCCAATCCTTCTCATTTACAGATAAAAAACATTAAGGAACAGAAAGGGTTATATGACTTTCCTATTGTCTCAAAGGCATTAAAGGCCAAAGCTTCTATTTGAACCCTTGGTCCTCTGACTACAAATCTGCCCATTTCCCCTCATATTGTTTCTGCTACAAGGGGAAAAACTATTTGAATTATCCAAAAGTAGTATGGGATATTTCAAGAAGTCATGGGGTCTCTCTCCACTTCTTTAAAGTAAACCTGGGTCAATCTACTTCCTTAGAGTTCCACAAATCTTTTGAATCAAAATACATCTCCCTTGTTATCATTTCTCTATATTATTACCTTCCCCAGTAGAATGTTAGCTCCTTGAGGGAAAGAGCTATCTGTAGTTTTGTATTTGTTTATTCATCTTCAGTGCTTAGTACAGTTCTTGCCACAGAGTAAATAAGAAAACATTCATTCATTTGTTCATTCCATATGACATTATGAGGCCATTCCATTCTATGGATTCTTGCACAGGATTTCCTGTAGCTGTTAAGAACTAAAAAGGGCCTTATCAATCTTTCATTTAGTGTAAATCAATACAATTTCTTTGCAACTGTCTAGACAGCAAACTCTTATGGGACTAACACTGATATCCATATAACATGGAAGCACTTAGTACATTCCCTATACCTCAGTATCTATAGGTCTCTAATTTAAGTCCGGAATAGCGTAATTACTATGTTGTCAAAGTACTTCAAGTAATTCACATGGTCAGAATATGACATTACTTAGAACTTTGTGTTGTAATTCAAAGATGCTCAGATTAGAAATCAAAAGATTTTAATTCTAGTCTAAGCTTTTTTTTTTAACCATGTATCAGTGAAAATAGAGCATTATGGATGGAGTCCTAGGCTTATAGTCAAGAATACTTAGGTTAGAGTTCATTCATTCTAAAATCTTAACTAATGAAGAATCTCTATTATCTACAAAGGAAAGTTCTTGCTGTGTAAATAGTGAAGGTTTTGGAAGGAAACATTTATTAAATACCTGTTATGTGCCAGTTACTGTGCTGAGAAATTTGAAGATATTTCATTTTATGCTCACAACAACTTTGGGAGATAGATACAATAATTATCTCCAGTTTATTGAGGCAAAAAGTGAGTTAAGTGAGTTGCCCAGGGTCACTTACTAGTAAGGATCTGAAGCTGTATTTGAACTCAGGTCTTCCTGACTCCAAACCCAGTTCTCTATGCCTTATACCTGTTAATAGAAATTTATTATATAAAAAGCTTGAGAAACATTGATCTAAATAATCATCAGTTGGGGATTTGTCCTCAAGAGGACTAAAGGATCAAAATGATATCACTACATTGAGATCGAGTGTCCAACAATGGCAGATCAGACAAACACAAACTCAGAAGGCCTTACCGCAGGTTAAGCACAAATAGTTCTTAAGAACATTTGGAGTGGAAATATATAAATTTGTGCATCTCGTCTTTCTTTTGAGCTACTGAAACTCTGCTTTGTTTACAGAGCACAGCATTTTCTTTGATCTGGGCATGCCATACTGGACAGTCTACCTTCTCTTGCAAGCAATTCCAAAGATATTCAGAGGGATCTCTAGAGTGTCCTTGTATCCCTTCTTCTGACATCTGCGGGAGGTCTTGTCTTATAGGAGTTTTCCATAAACATGTGCTTGTATTCAAATGGCATGGCTGGCTCACTGTAGTTGCAGGAAAATTTGAATGTTTGGCAGTTCAGCTCAAGGAAGGATCTCAGTGTCCGGTACCTCATCTTGCCTGGTAATGTTCAGAATCTTCCTAAGACAAGTCTCCTGGCATGGCACTGGTGGGTTGTCCAGGTTTCACAGATATATAATAATGAGGTCAGCCCAATGACTCTGTAGACCTTCAAATTCTTCTCTCCCACACTTTCCTTTGGAGCCTCCCAAACTTTGAACTAGCTCTGGCAATGTGTATCGACCTCATCATTTATGTGAACATCCCTGGAAAGTATTACTGCCAAGGATATGTGAACTTATCCACATTATTTAAAATTTCTCCATTTGTTGTAGCCAATGTTTCCACATTTGGACGATGTGATGCTTGCTGGTAAAGAATTCTGGGGATTTTTTGGTGTTAATCATCAAGCCAAAATTAGCACAAATTACAAATAACCAATCCATATTTTGTGGTATCCAAGCCTCAGAGGCTGCACTGAGTACACAGTCCTCTATGTACAAAGTCACAAAACAACTCTCCCTTCATTCAGTCTTGGCTTGTAGCCTTTTCAAGCATCAGTGTGGTAGCTGACCTTAATGCCATTTTTATCCTCATTGAATCCACCCCTGCTCTGCTATTTTCTAGAACGTTGGTTTGTGTAAATGACATACTTAGCTTCAGTCCTTATGGATTATCCCTGACTTCTGTTTCCTTGGTGGTGTGCCTGATCATTCCCTGGACCTTCATAGCAGCTGAGAATATCCCTCATACCTGGTGATCAAGGGGCATTCTGGAAGAAACTAAGCCAGGTAAGGGGAAAGAAGTTCAAGTGTCATAGTGACTGATTGAATGCAGAGATCCTTGGAATAGAATGAATGCTATAATCTCAGGTTGCTCCCCTCAATAACTTTTCCAGGTTGATTATTCAAGGTGTCTTTGAAGCTGAACTTAAAACCACACTAAGACTTTTGGGACACTCTGTATGTATCATTTTACCATAAATTGCCCCCTCCTTTTGTTGCTTATTTTGAGGGGAGTCATCAATAAATCCTCCTAGAATATTCTTCATTTTATTGGTACAAAATTGCCATTTTTTCAGATGTGATCCCTATGAGAGGCTGTTAATGCCTTTAAATCTTAATTTCTGTGTGACCAAAATCTTAGAGAGATTCTGTTATAGTAAATGTGTTCTTACTGAAATGCTTCTCTTCTGAAAGTTATCATGTATTTTTGTCACTAATAATCAAGGTTACAATTACAGTTTCTCCATCAAATATTAGTTCATTTACCTTCTTTCCCTTAGCATTCTGTAAAGTAGGTAAAGCTCCCCGTCTTCCAGGGTTTAACTGGTTCCCTCCCCCTCCTCCTCTCAGAGAATACAGTCTCAATAGCACATCTATTACTGTGGAGAAAGGAATTATAGTGGTTGTAATAGAGAGGAATAATTGGCAGCTGGGGCTTCTTGTAAGCAGCAAAACATCTGAACGGAACAGTTATAGTGGAAAGCAGGGACTCTGCTCAAGCACTTAGTCCAATGCCTGACAGAGTAGGAGCTTAGTAAACATGTATTGATTGATTAATTGATTGATTGCTACCATATATGGGTGACTAATTATGAATGAAGCCAAGGCACCAAGTTGCAATACTTTTTTCCTGAATTATGGTTTGTAGAAGTAAGAGATTATTGGCACCAGAGAATCTTTAGGAGTCATCCCAAAAGATAACTGTTAAATTTTGTAGTTCATACTTGGGTGATCAGACTTTTCATGTTGTTTCCATTTGTAATAAAGGTGGCAAATTTTAGTTTTAATTCTCTGTGCTTTCCTCACTGGCCCTTGTAATTACCTTTGCTGTCTCTGAAAAGATAGCTTAGGAGCAACAATTAAGTTCTCAAGAAATCTTATCTTCTTCCTGGTCTGTCATCAAGGGGTCAACTTCGCTGCAAAAACTTTAACAAACAGATGTCTAGAATTATGAATTCTTTTTTTCAATTGCTTCTTATCACCTTCCTACCCCAATACAATCAACAGGTTGATACTATTGGATGGAAAATGTACTATTAATTTTCCTTTTCCCTTCACTACTCCCTTGAAGGAGTAAAACATTGGAAAAATGTGTTCTCTTCTCCTCCCACTCAGTATTAAGCTGGGTAATATTTTGAACAGAAATAAATGACATTTTCCTTAAAAATAATATATCCACTTTTCTATATAATGATAGTTTTTTCCCAGTTTCCCTACCTTCACCCAAAGAGCTTTCTTATGTAACAATGTTTTTAAAGAAAAAAAGAGGAGAAAAATGATCAAAAGCTAGTAACACGTTATTCCACATTTGTGAATCTTCCACTTTGGAAGTGGGGTAGAGATACCTTTTATAGCTTTTCTTTGTGATCATACTTCACTTTTGTAATTCCACAGTGTTCATTTTTTATTTTTATTTTTGTATTTTTCCTTTCCATTTCCACTGTGTTTTTATCACTGTATATATTGTTTTCTGGACTCTTCTTTTATTCTGTAACCGTTTATGTGTTTCTATGCTTCTATATATTATTCATATTTATCTTTCTTATTGCACAGATGTATTTCATTATATTTACATGCCACAATTTGTCTAACCATGTCCCAGTTGATGGGCATTTCCTATGTTTTCAATTCTTTACTATCACAAATATTATTACAAATATTTTGGTATACATGGGATATTGTTGTCAATGATCTTCTTGAAGTATAAGTCAAGTAGTAGAATATTTGAATCAAAGGATTTGGGCATTTTAGTCATGTTGTTTTCATAATTCCATATTGATTTCCAAACTGAGTATACTCATTTATAGCTTCGCCAACAATGTACTAGTGTGCCTATTTTCCAATAAGTGTTTCCACATTGACTATTCTCATTTTTGGATCATCTTTGCCAATTCACAATGTATAAAATAAAACCTCAAGGATTTTTAAATTTGACTTTCTTTTATAAATTATTTGGATCATTCTTATGTATAAAATAAAACCTCAAGGATTTTTAAATTTGACTTTCTTTTATAAATTATTTGGATCATTCGTTCACATGATTGTTAGTAATTTACATTTTTAGAACTGTTTATTACAGACATCTATCTGATATATAGATATATTTACATACATGCATGTATGTGTGTCCATTATATGCATAATTGTTGTTATGGTCATGGGTATCTGACTCTTCATAACCCCATTTGTGGTTTTTTTTGGCAAAGATACTAGAGTTGTTTGCCATTTCTTTTTCCAGCTCATTTTATAGATGAAGAAACTGAGGCAAACAGGATTAAGTGACTTGCCCAGGATCACACAGTTAATGTTTAAAGTTAGATTTAAACTCAGGAAAATAAGTATTCCCGACTCCAGGTCCAGTGCTCTATCCACTGTACCATCAAGCTATAGTTTTTTCTTTCATTCCTCTAATACATAGAATCCACAGATATAATACATATATGTATATTTATGAATATACATGTAAAAATATGCATATACCCAGGAATATATGTAACACATGTATGTAAGTTAATTTTTATATAACTAAGATAAAAACCTTATCTGAGAAATTTAATAAAAATATTTTCTCATTTTACTGCTTTCCTTTTTATACTAGATGACAAATTGCATCCTTAAAAAAATGTTCAGCAGTTATTCACAGAATTATTACATTTTTCTCTTTCTTTGTCATGATTTAACAGAAAATCAATGTATTTAAATATAATAAATATAGCTACTGATTATGAGAAAGCAATCAATATCCATATGAAAAGAACTTTGTCATTGTAAATTCTAAACTTTGGAAAAATCAGGAAATCAGTGAAGTTTCTGTTTGGCAGTTTTCCATCTAATCCTTCAGTGCTCCTTACTTCTTGCTTTTTTTCCCCTAGCACACTCCCTCTACCTATCTGGTCTACAATGTCATGCTTTTCCCAAAGGCCCTGTTCTTTGCTATCAACTAATTCCCACTGGGATGTTAAGGGATAACTGCTTAGTTCAATGAGTGGTATATGTATTTCAATAGAATGATAGAGGATAAGATATAGGGTATTTTTCCCCTTATATGCCAGTATTTTTTTCATGCAGCTGAGATTGAAATATAATAGATTTTACTCAAGATAAATAGGCAAAATGGGAGGAGGGAGAGAGATATTTGAAAAATATAGGTTATGTAAAAACAAACTATGTCAATGAAATTATTTTAAGGGAAATATATTAATAATTTTATGGCACTATTTGTTTTAGAGTTGAATATAATGCTGGGTGGCATTATATGTAGTGCTGGCTAGGTAAATAGAGAGCTGGGTATAAAGTCAGGAAGACCTAAATTCAAATCTGGCCCTAGATGCTTTTTGATCCTGCCTAATCCACTGAAGAAGGAAATGGAAAACTACTCTAGTATCTTTGCCAAGGACACCCCATACAAGGATCACAAATAATCAGACACAGTTCAATAACAACAACCTAAGACTCTAACTTCTAAGATTATGTTACATTATGCTGCTTCTTCAATAATGATAAAAACTTATATTAATATAGTATTAGAAAACATATTCTCCAAACCAATAGTAGAAGCAATATACCTTTAAGTGTTTGTTGATTTGCAATAATTAATATCTATATTTTATGTGGAAAGTTATCCTCACAAAGATTCAGTGATTTGTCTATGATCACACAGCTTGTAAATACTGCTGTTGTTCAATTGTGTCTGATTCTTTGTGATTTCATTTGGGCAAAGATACTGGAATTATTTGCCATTTCCTTCACCAACTCATTTTACAGATGAGGAAACTGAGGCAAGCAGGGTTAAATGATTTTCTCTAGGTCACACAGTTAAAAAGTACCTGAGGCAGATTTTAAATTCCTGACTCCAGCTCTCTATCCATTGTACCACCTTGTTGTGTAGTGTTATGTTACCCCTTGTAAATTCTAGAATTTAGGATTCACTCTCAGGGTCCTTGATTCTGAATCAGTGCTCAGAAGTACACACTTCTCTGGCAATCATGTCCTGCCTGTTATTTGCGTTTCACATCCAAGATTCCTCATATTGTAAGTAGGAAGACAGCGTGGGGGTTTCAGATAACCCACTATTGAAGAGGATCAGAGAACAAAGGAATACTTTCTAAATCACATCGTTGACAAAGGACTCCATGTCAATTTTAGCCCTGGAGTTATGGCATGGATGGAAAGGAGCAGAAGGAAAAGCAGATGACTTTCATTTGAAGGAAGATGTTACCATTTTACAGTAAATTTTGCCAGAGACTCACATGGATATGGAAAAATTCTCCTCACCCATGTAGGAAGAGCATGGAAAAGGAAGAGAGAAATTCTTCTACAAGCCTTGAGTGGCCTATGTCCCATGGAGCCAGAAGGGAAGATTAAGAGTCATAGGCATATTATCTATGCAAATGTATAAAGGATTAATTTATTCCCTCATTAATTCAACAAACATTTATTAAGCACAAAAATAAAATATAGCATCTGCTCTTGTGAAGCTTACAGACTACTAAAGAAATATGGCATGCACAAAAATAAGCATAATGAAAAATAATTTGTGATAAATGCACAAAAGAGCTACAAAGTGCTTTTGGGGAGCTAAAGTAACAAAAATTAATACTCATGGAGGATCAGAGAAAGTTTTATGGAGGAGGTAACTTTAAACAGAAAGCTATGGAGTAGGTAAACTTTCATTAGGGGAATAGTATGAACAAAAACTTGGAAGAGAGAGATCTATCCAGAGAAAACTAATAGTCCAGTTTGCCTTGAAAGGAGACATAAAAAGGTAGAGTGTTACCAAATTGTGGCAGTTTTGAGTGCCATGATAAATAGTTTTATTTTTTGGTTAGTAGGCAATGAGATTGCCTACTCAATGAATTTTCAGCAGAGGAGTGAAATGATTAGTTCTATCCATTGAAGTTTATATGGCAGCAAATGTTTTAACAGTTTTCAGTTGAAGAAAATCTACTTATTCTCTCTCCCCCATCTCCCCACTCCAATCAAAAAGAAAGAAAAACAAAACCATTGTTGACATTTAATCATAGTCAGGCAAAAAAATTTACATTGGCCATTTCCAAAATGTGTCTCAATCTGAATCCTCAGGCCATTACTTCTCTAGCAGAAAGTGAGCAGTATTTGTTGTTGTTGTCATTTTATCATGAGTCCTCTGGAATTGCACTGATCAAAGTTCTCAAGTCTTTCAAAGTTTGTTTTTACGAGATAGTTGTTAATATATAAAAATTGTTCACCTGATTTACACTGTATCAGTTCATACAAGTCTTCCTGGGTTTCTCTAAAACTGTCTCCTTGATCATTTCTTATAGTACAGTTCACATATGAAATATGTTTGGCCATTCTTCAATTGTTGGGATCCCTCTTTAATTTCTAGTTCTTTGGTCTAGTCTCCATTTAAATGACAGATTTATTTGAAGAGAGGTTGGAGACATAAACAATAGTAGTGCTCTAGGGTAATGGCTATAGAAATAGAGATAAGGGAATGAATGCTTGAAATAAGAGAGAAGTAAAATCAATAGGATTTCCAAAAGACTCATAATGGAAACTTCTATCCAAAGAAAAAACTGGAGTCTGAATGCAGATCAAAGCAGACTATTTTTGCTTTATTTTTGTTTTTTCTTTCTCATGGTTTTTCTTTTTGTACTGATACTACTTTCAAAAGATGACTAGTGTGGAAATATGTTTAATATTAATGTACATATATAACCTATATCACATTGCTTGCCATCTTGGGGAAGGGAGTGGGAAAGGAGGAAAGGAGAAACACAATTGGAAATCAAAATCTTATTAAAGTAAATGTTAAAAATTATCTTTACATGTAACTGGAAAAAATAAAATACTATTAAATGTGTGTGGGGGTGAATCAATAGGACTTGGCAACTGGTTGAAAGTGAAAGATGAGGAAAAAAGAATGATTGAAGACCAAGAATTCTAACATGAAAGACTGAATAGATTGTGGCATTGTGGTTGTTGAATTTGAGAAAATTCTGGAGAATCTATGTAGAAACAACCTCTTTGTAATGTAGATCAGGAGCTTAAGATAGAACTCAGGACTAGAAACATAGATTTTTAGATTCACCTGTATAGAAATGAGTGTTGAAACTGCTAAAGTGGAATATCTTAAATAGAAAAATTGCTGAAAAAGAAAGAAGAGTATCATGTTAGAATCTTGGGGTAATATCAAGAAATTAAGAAGAGAAAGAAAAGCCACTAAGATACAGCATAGGAGAAAAGTTCTGAATAAAAAGTCGGAGAATCCGGGTTCAAATCCCAGCTCTGCTATTTACAACTTGCAAAACTTTGGACAAATTCCTTAAATATTCTGGTCCTGGGTCTTCTTATATGTAAAGTGAGAAGAATGGATTGAATGATTTCTAAGTTTCCTTCTATCACTGGATCTCAGGAGACAGAGGAGAAATAATCTGAAGGGTAGGAGGAGAACTAGAATAATGTGCTGCTCCAAAAGCAAAAAATTGTGAACATGAAATTTGACAATCCCAAGAATTAAAGCAAGAAATGAACAAGACTATGAGTAAGATGCTAATGTCACTAAGAAAGTTAGGAGTATGACCTGACCTGGAAGTCTATAGATGATAGGATCAAAGATGAGGAGAGAATGGAATAATTGGGCTTAATGAATTTCAACAAAGTTTTAAATAGAGGAGAAAAGACAAATGCTCTGGAAACAGAGGACTACAATACTTGCTAGTTATTTTTACTTTGTTGGTGGCTTTTTGAGCCTAACTTTGTACTTCATTAGATATTCCTCCTTCTCCTGAATTCTATAGTCAAGCTAGACTATTCTTCCTGTTTGTCACTCATGATATCTATCTTCTATCTCTGTATTTGCATTCTTACTGTCCTACATGCCTTGTATGTAGTCTGTCCTCACCATATTTACCTCTTAGAATCCCCTCACTTCCTTCAGAGCTTAGCTCAAGAGCTATTGTTCATTAACTTTTTTCTGATCTTCCACATATACTCCATGCTACTAGTACCCTCTCTCCCCAAATTACTGTATTTTGTTGTGTATATTTTTGTATATACTTACATATGTAACATATTCTCCCTCTAGAGAGTGTGTAAGCTCCTTGTGGTCAGGGACTGTTTTATTTTTATCTTGTATTTCCAGCATGTAGTAATTAGGCATATAATAGCCATCTATAAAATTATTTTTGAATCGTTGAGTCAGTGAAGTCATACTGGCATTTATCTCAGTCCTGTGATCAGTATAAGCTGGTTCTTTGCCTTCACAGACTTAAAGAAGGAATTCTCTCCCCAACTGCATGCTGCTCTTAGATGGGCAAAGAGAATTCTCCCGTATCCATGTGAGCCTATAGCAGGCTCCATGATGAAATGTTATGGAGCACCATCGAAAAAACAAACACTTGTTTTTCTTCCTAATCTTGATCAAAGGCCAAAACACATACAACATAAAACACATAGAATAGAATCCTAGAATTTGGAAGGTACTCAAGAAATAACAAAACCTTAAATCTGAGCATTCTAAAGCTTCCACAAGTAATCCACCCAGCCTCTGCTTAGTTTCTAGAATAGTTTCTTTGAATAAAAATAAAAGAAAATGTTACCTAGGATCATGAATTCTGAAGTGCCACTGTTTTATGTCAGAGGATGCTAATATACGGGTCAGGGAAATCATTCTCTCCACAACCTTTATAAATAGAGCATGTTGTGAGAGTTGGGACTTGTGCTTGAGTGTAAACTGTGTACAAGCTCAGTTCTGTTCTCAGTCATATAATGGTGCATAGTTTGCTTCTCCCCTGCATCCTGTTTCCTGTTTGTTTGTTTTTTTCTATCCCTTGGGAAGGCAGAAAGGATAGTGTGTTATAATGCCCACTAACTGATTCTCACATATACAAAGCATAGTAGCAAGTCTGAGAAAATGTTGGCCTAAAAATGTCCACAGTGCTACAGAATGAACGTCCAAATTCAGCTCACTAAATTTAAGCAGAGTTGAGGGTTAGATTTGTCATTTGGTTATATCTGGTTCTCTGTGACCCAATTTGGGATTTTCTTGGCAAACAAAAAGGATTAGATGGAGATGGATAAATACTTGATGTTACCCTAATTCTAGCCAATAATTACGTCTTCTCCAAAGAAACCACTGAACAAAATTACTAATACATAGAAAAGTTAGCCAATTTAAAATTTCCCTTTTATTTCAGTTTTCACCCGTTGGGGAAAAGTGCTAATTAATGATAAACCTTTCCAGCTTCATCTCACACTACTACTCTTCTTATAGAATCTGTTTCTGCCAAATTAGAAAATTCAGTGATTTTCCCTGCTAATCCTGTTTTCTCCTTTCCCTAATGTTTTTCTCACATCATCTCCCCTCAGTTACTGAAAAGCTCTCTCTCTTTCCTACTTCCACTTATCAAGACTTTCCCCTACAACCCTCAGGTGGAAATGATTGATCCCTATCTCTTCCATTTTATTAGAATAGTTTGTTTGAGCCTTGCATTTACATTTTTCTGGCTTTTATATTCTAGTTATTTAGATATGTGCTATTTTTTCCTTTAATGGTCAAATTGGAAAGCATTTATTAAAGTACCTACCTTGTTCCAGCCATTAAGTTAAGCACTGGGAATATGAAAAAGGAAAAAGAAAGGATCTATTATAAAGGTTTTTGTTGTTCACTTGTTTCAGTTGTGTTCAACTCTTCATGACTTCATGAGTTTTCTTGGCAAATATCGAATGGTTTCCCATTTTCTTCTCCAGTTCATTATACAGATAAGGAACTGAGGCAACTAAAGTTACATGACTTGGCCAGAGTCACATAGCTAATAAGTATCAGGTCAAATTTGAACTCAGCAAGATGAGTCTGACTCCAAGCTGCCCCTCTTTCAAGATACTCACAAACCAATAAGAAGACAATCTGCCAATAACTATTTATAACAAGCTATATTAAGGTTAAATGGAAATAATCTCAAAGGAAAGGCATTTTCATTATGGATTACCAGGAAAGGCTTCTTACAGAAGGTGGAATTTTAGCTAGATTGTAAGCTCTTGGAGAGGCGAAACTGTTCTTATTTCATCTGCTAAGTGCTACAGTACATATAGTAGCTATTTTTAAAATTGTTATTGGCAAAAAATATCAGTGGAAAGGAGAGGAGAGGAAGATAAGGAGAAGGGAGGTGGGCTAATTACAAAATGAAAGATATTCTTTATTGAAAAGTGAATTTAAGCATTACTTTGAAAAGGTCAGAATAAGCTTTATTCTCTTCCTGCTCTGAACCACCATTTAGTCTTCCTTCTGATGATCTAAATATATTTTTAAATGTTTTTAAATAATACCTTCTTATTTAAAAAAAAATATGCAGACAGCTTTCAACATTCACCCTTACAAAACCTTGTTATCCAAATTTTTCCTCCCTTCCCCTACTCCCTCTCCTAGATAGCAAGTAATCCAACATATGTGAAACATGTGCAATACTTCTATACATATTTCTACTTTTATCTTGTCACACAATAAAAATCAGATCCACAAGGAAAAAATGAGAAAGAAAAAAGCAAACAACAAAAGTGAAAATACTATGTTGTATTCTATTTTCAATCCCTACAGACCTCTTTGTGGATGCAGATGGCTCTCTCCATGATGATCTAAATCTTTTACTTCTTTCATGTCCCAGTTCAAAATTCATCTGTTAGCACAGTATCTAGCACATACTGGTCACTTAATAAATACTTTTTTTCTGAATTGATTATCTTTGAAGTAATCCTTAACTTACACCATTCCAATGATGATGTATTCCCTTTACTTTGAATCGTTCAGTATGTGTTAGAGACTTTGGTCTATATCATGTTACCTTGTATATGCTTATCTTTTTTCCAAAAACTGTTCTCTAACTACAATATCTAGATATGTATCATCTGTTCTAAAGATTAGTTTGGGGAGGGCAGGAATACTATCTTGTCCCTTATTTGTGCCCACTCAATTCACAGTATAGTGTGATATATAATGTCATCACTGAAATCCTACTGAACTGAATAGAACTAAAGTCGGTTTACTTTCCTCATCTTACAGATGTACTAGGTAATCCCTGAAGTTCTTTTGGGATCTTACATTCTGTTATTCTATCGAGAACATGATACATTTTAGCCTGCTATCTTTTTCTGTTTCCCTACGTCCCCCTCCTTTGAATGACACACTAAATGAAGAAGCTTGGGAAAGGGTTAGTGTGATAGCACTAAGAATCTTTTGTTCTGAGACTGGCACAAGTTTCAAAAGAACTTTGTCAAATTAATTCACTTCTCACTGATTCCCAATCAATTACAGAGAATGAGGCAACTAACAAAGAAAGAGAAGAGCATGTCTGTGGGCATGAATAATGCAAAATCACTCTGGGCACCTACTCACTTCACTCATCCTCCAAAGGGAGAGGGTGCATTTCATTTTCATTTGTATCTGAGTTAGGGTGAATGTGTATTTGTAGTTAAGTGTATTCAGATGTTCCAAGAAAAAAATACCATGGATACAGAATGTGAATAGAAGACAAAAAAAAAGAGCTAATAAAAAACAATAACTTTGCCCCTAGTTGGAATATGCTAACATTTGGCTTGTTCTATGACAAAGGAGAGAAATCTGATTCATTAATAATTAATAAAAACTTATATTTGTTTAGCTCTTTACTGGTTACAAAGCACGTTTTCCATGTACTTAATCTCATTTTATCTTCATGATATCCCTGGGAGTTATGTAGAAATTAAAACGCAGGGTCAAGGCTTGTCTAGAGAAAACAATGGAAAAGTAGCGGAGCTAATAGCTAGATCACTGGGCTTGGAATCAGGAAGATGTGAATTCATATTTGTCTTGCTTCAGACACTGTGTGACCAACATCTCTCAGCCTTAGTTTCTGTAAAAATCTGAGAGGATTAAACTCGATGGCCCATAAAGTCACTCCTAGCTCTAAATCATTCTATGATCTCTGAGCTCTGAAGCATAGAATCATTGGATTTTGGATCTAGAAGAGCCCTTGGGAATCCTCTACTCTTAACAAATAATTTTAGAAGTGAGGAGACTATAGCCCTTGGTGATGAAATTATTTCACATAAAGAATAAGTAGCACAGGCAAGATTTGAGCCCTGGTTTAATCACTTCAAATTCAGTTGTTGTTCATTTCTTCCTGATTTCATGAACAGGCGCATGCCAGGCCCTCTATCCTTCCCTGTCTTTCAAAGTCTTCTAGGTGCATGTTGGTTGTTTGTGACACTATCTGTCCATCTCATCCTCTGCTATCCCCTTTTCCTTTTGCCTTCAGTTTTTTCAACATCAGGGTTTTTTTTCCAATAAGTCCCATATGATCATTATGTGACCAAATCATTTAAACTTCATCTTTAATATTCAACTTTCCAATGAATAACTTGAATTAATTTTAATTGTTGCCTTATTTTATCTCCTTGCTGTCCAAGAGACTTCCAAAAGTCTTCTCCAACACCACAATTAGAAAGTATTGATTCTGTGGTGCTCAGCTTTCCTTATAGTCCAGCTCTCACAGCTATACATTGCTACTGAAAAAAAATATAGCTTTGACTATACAGATCTTTGTTGGCAAGGTGATGTCTTTGCTTTTTAGTATGCCGTCCAGATTTGCCATAGCTTTCCTTTCAAGGAGTAAGCATCTTTTAATTTCATGGCTATAGTCACTATGCACTAATCTTTCAGTCCAAGATTATAGAATCTGACACTGCTTCCATTTCTTATCCCTCTGTTTGCCTGCAAATGATAGGACCAATTGCCAAGATCTTAGTTGTTTATTTTTTTTTAACGTGAAGCTTCAAGCCAGATTTTATACTGTCTTCCCTTCACCCTTGTCTTAATGCTTCTTTATTTTTGCCATCAGAGTGGTATCATCTGCATATTTGAAATTGTTGCTATTTCTCCAGTCACCTGAATTCCAGATTTGATTCAGCCTTGTATTTTTAATAATGTCTTCAGCTTATAACTTAAATAAACAAAATGACAATATACAACCTTTTTGAATGCCTTTTCCAATATTAAACTGGATTTTAGCTGTTCCATATTCAGGTCTAACTTACTTCTTAGAACTCATTCCATTAGACACTATTTTTTCGACCTCTGGTTCCTAATCCAGGAAGTATTCTTTCCAAAATACCATGTCACTTCTAACAATTATTGAAAAAGATTGCTTTTTATTCTCACCTTAGGCACCCATTTCAAGATTATCACTCACTTTTGTGATGAAGGCCTGATATCCTACTTCTTCTCCTGATCTCTTTAATTCTTTCTTTGAATGAAGCTTATATCTGATTGAAGGGGACAATTACCCTCCAGAACCCGGTGACCCCAATTCATCATGGCAATGAACAAGGCAGTTATATTGATCTAACAGGAATTTATAGGTTCATAGATTTATTGCTGGAAAGGACCTTGGGAGACATCTAATCTAAGACCTTTATTTTCCAGATGAGGAACAAGGAGGCTCAGAGAGTTATGAAGTGGCCACAGGGAAGATTCTCAGTATTCTAGACCTGAACACTCAGGAGAATGTCACATAGTACTGATTCTACAGTAGAAGCATTTCCCTTTCCCAAAACATATGCCCTTTGGGCATATGAACCTTTGGGGTTCATATAATCCACAAAGACTATAAATAGGGAATCACCTGGAAAAAAGCAATCTTTTTACAAAATGAAGTGAGATTAGAAGTCAGGGGTCATGAGCAAGTAAGGGAAATAAGAAAAGCATAAACAGAAATATGTGGAAATCGATAGAGGCATGCACACTGTTTAATCAGGGATAGAAAGCAAAGCTATTAGGGAGAAAGTGAAACTGTCTCACAGGCACAGAAACTCACAGGATTGTAATTACTCTCACTTTCATTCACCATTTCTTTATTCTGAATTCTCATTTGTAAACTAGGGACAAATAGCTAGTAGAAGGAACAATCTTTTCCCCCCACTTCCTGGCAGTCCTTTGATCAATCAATGCCATTTCCCGCCAACATGTCAAGAAAAATTATTTGTAGTATGATGGTTGCATGATTGTGAGCAAAAGAGTTATGGACAATTAGGATCACAAGGAATCCTTAGTAAGAACCACCATCAAGAACCTTCCTGTTGATCTGTTTACATGAGGTTCATGTATCTTCCCAAGAACTTGTAATCTGGGCCTAAATTTGTTGTGTATGTGCATTTGAGTGTGTATATCCGAGGATAATGAATTTTCTCTGAGAATCTATTTGAATTTACTTGGGGGAGGTGAGGGAAGCAAAATCTGGTCAGAGCAGATTATGATTATAATAGGCATTAGGTAGTTATGAAAATGGCTATAAACTATAAGAGTAAATTCATATTTGAAAATGCGTATGAAACCACAGTCCCTCTAGGTTCTTGTTTTTAACATATTCCCCCAAAGAAGTGACAATTTCCTCATATGGGAATGGGAAGAGTCAGTCAATAAACATAATATATATATATATATATATATATAAACATGTGCCTACTATGTACCAGGTATAATAATAGTAATAGTTTGCTTTAAGGGGCTTTCCATTAAAAAGAGATTCTTTTAATATTCAGTAAATTATTAATGCTATTTTCATTTAGACACTAACAAATACTGATGAATATACACTGAGAAGACAGTCAGACATGGTTGTGTTTATTGGCAAGCTTTCTCCATTTACAATTTTCAATTATTTATTTCATTCATAGGAGTTATGCCATTTCAAGCTTCTTAGAGAAAGTTTGGGATTTTTAACTACTATTGCAAATAGGAAAGTGAAGAAACAGAGGGGTCAAAGTCCTTTTATTTACAGGCTTAATGTCCTAGGTCTGCCATAATTAAAGAATTATAAAATCTTAGTGCTTGATGATATTCAATTTAAGTTAGTGGTACAATAAATAAAGTACCAGATATGGAGTCAGGAATATCTGAGTTCAAATCCGCCCTAGATACTTACTAGATATGTAACCCTGGGCAAATCATTTAACACTATTTGCCCTAATTTCCTCATCTATAAAATGAGCCATAAAAAGAAATAGCAAACCCTTCCAGCATCTTTGCCAAGAAACCTCAAAAGGGGTCATGAAGAGTCAAAGTGACAACAATAGGCTACAGGTTTCTGATGCTTCATAAAGCTTTTAGTATGTGGTATTATTATTATTGTTGTTTGTTTTTAAGACTGGATTTTTCCATCTAGCCCAGGCTGGAAAAGCAATGACTATTCCTAGATCCAATCCCACTGCTGGTCAGTGTGGGAGCTTTGCCTTGCTATTTCTGATCTGGGTCGATTTGTCCCTTCTTGGGAATCAGGATGGGTCCAAATTCTTTGTGTTAACTATAGAACCCAAATTTAGTATGAATGCCTAATCAGCATAGGTCACTGCAGTTCAGAACTCCTGAATTCAAGATATCTGTCAGCCTCAGCCTCATAAGAAGATGGGAATGAAATCAGGAACCACTGTTCCCAGTACGTTATTATGTTTTAAGAAATATGGTTTAACCTTTGGTTTGGCTTGCCCATGCCATATTAGGATTTGACTAGATCTCTTTCATATTTGCTTTGCACCGAAAAACAAAACAAAACCCCCAAAAAAGCCATTATACACATTTGCTTTTAAATCAAAGGTAGCTTGGAAGCAGACAGGAAGGCACACTGGGTATTCATGAAAGGCTTACAAAGAGATTAAGATCTATTAGCTCTTCTAAACTCTTAGTCTGAGCACACATTTCCCTAAAGAGAGAATTGGAGAATTACCTGCAGTATTGCTTTTTTTTGTTTTGTTTTGTTTTGTTTTTCAGAGTCTCCAGAGTCTCTACCTTTTGAAAGATTATGAAGATTACAGTTTGGGTTATCTCATGTTTCCATCTGGTTTGCAGACAGGTTCAATCATGCCAGAAAAAACTGTTGCAACTAAAATTAATGTTTAGCTGTCATACAGCTAGCTGGCTCCCTGGGTGTCTAGGTCAGATAAGAGGAACTTGAAATTTAAAAAGTTCAGACTTGAGTAGCAGCCTCAGGAATTGCCCAAGTACCATTTTCTTATTTTCATGTGTAACATCTTTCCCATCAACATGCACTTTAATCAGCTGCTGAACCTTTAGACCAAACGTTGTAATAACCAGCCTCTTGTGCGATGTGCTCACTCTGACACTCTTTTGCATGTCACTGACTGCCTTTCTTATTTTCCTTTGAGCAAAAATCTAATGCCAGGTGAGACTTACCAATTCAACTGCTTTTTCCCTGAAAGTGCTCTCATTGAAGAATCAAATTGGCATTAACTCAATATTCAAAATATTCAGAAAATAAAATTATAATATAACATTTTCTGGTGAAGTGACATAACATACTTGAAGAATTTTTTGTTTTGTTTTGTTTTTTGGATGCATTCCTTTACTGAAATTGTCATGTTGAGATACACTAGAATAAGGCCTGAATTGGTTGGATTGCTTAAGGAAGGAGCTGAGAATGAGCTGAGGTTTGAAACTTGGCAAATTAAACTTTTTCTTAATTAGAACATGCCTTTGGGGGTCTCCCCTTGTATATCTACATCCAAGAAACTATAATCAGACAAGCAAGCAGTACACTCACAGGAGGCTACCATGGAGGTTCAATATGGCATAATGGGAGAAAGAATGGCACAGTAACGAGAAGATCTGAGTTCTAGCCCCAGTTTAGCTAGATGTTACTGAACAACTCAGTTTATTTCTTGGGGCCTCAGTTTCCAACTGTAAAGTGAAGGGGCTGGACTCCATGACCTCGATCTCTTGCACCTCTAAATGTATGAACTTATAAGCTCTAAATTTATGAACCTCAATTTCCTTGTATGTAAAATGGATGTAATAGTGCTTAAATGATCTATTTCATAGAAATGAAGTGAAGACAAAGTGGGATAATATATGTAATGAGTTGCGCAAATTTAAAATGTAGAAGGTATATATATTTATTTATATAACATAATATATGTGGATAAGCTATTATTAAAGCTAAAATCTGCACCAAAATTTCAGTATATTCTTGGTGTGTATATTTGTTTTAAGGTTTGTTTTTTGGAGGCAATTGGGGTTGTCACATAGCTAGTAAGTGTTAAGTATCTGAGACTGGATTTGAACTCAGATCCTCCTGACTTCAGGGCCTGTGCTCTTTGCACTGTGCCATGTAGCACCTGAATGGTTATTCAAAGAAGTGGGGTTATTCATAAATATAGAGAGTACCACCACATAATCCACAGAAGGCAAGCCTTAGAGTAAGAAAGATCTACATACTATTTGTGTGACTTGAGCTAATCACAACTCCCCAATTCTCCTAGGAAAATTTGTAAGACAATAAGTTCTACCTGAAATACATCACATTAAATGAATTCATAGGACTGTATCCCCTCCTTTTCCCCTCCAAAAAAGTTTCCCCTCCAACAGTCTTTACTTGTACTTCTAAAGATGTCCTTTCAATGAGAATCTGTGAATAGGGACATTTTCTACATGAAATAAATTCTCATTCTCTAAGATAGTCAGGTTGGAGTAGGAGTGAGCAAGACTGGGTCCTTTCTGTAAAAGTCAAACAATTATTTATATGAGGAAAGTAGTAGAACCAATGATTCATTGGAGAATGAAATTTTCATTATCCATACCTAATCATTTTAACCTTAAACATTGTTGTTATTCAGTTGTTTCATTTGTGTCTGACTTTTGTTGTTGTTTTGAGGCAATTGGGCATTAAGTGCCTTGCCCAGAGCTAGAAGTGTTAAGTGTCTGAGGCTGGTTTTCAACTCAGATCCTTCTAAATTCAGAATTGGTGCTCTATTCACTACACCAACTTTTTGAGTCCCCATTTTGGGTTTTCTTGCATACTGGCAAAGATACTGGAATAGTTTCCCACTTTCTTTTATAATTCATTTTATAAATGAGGAAACTGGGGTAACCAGAGGTTATGTAATTTGTTCAATATCATAAAACTAGTATCTGTAAAATATTAGAACACTTTTGGGAGTAGAGCCAAGATAACAAAGTGAAGCCAGGAAGTTGTTCAAGCTCTTACAGTTTTCCTTGAAAACCACATGAAATCAAACCTCTGAACAGATTCTGATAGATTGGAAAAGATAGATTGGAAAAATTTTAAGAAATGTCAGTCTCATTGGAGTGCAAGGGTTGTTCAGCCCAGCTCAGACAGAGTGTGGGAAAGCCAGTGAAAGGGTTTAAATCACAGTGGATTAGCAACTGAGACCCTTAGTATGCTCAGTAAAGAAGCAGAGCAGTAGAGCAGTCCCCAGTCCCAGCTGAGAAGGCAAATTCTGGGAAACCAGCCTGTTTCCTGCAAAAAGCAGAAAAAGCTACGCCCCCTGAAAACACAAGGGCCCTTATGCTTGAAGTCAAGGCTCAAAGCTGCATAGGAAGCTTGGGACAGAGCCTTTTATTCCAGGAGTAGAACTCAACCATAAAAGGAAATACCAAAAGAAAAGGAAAGAAAATGAGTGAGAAACAGAAAAGAACTTTGACCATAGAAAGCTACTAGGGTGACAGGGAAGACCAAAACACCAACTCAGAAGAGGACAAAATGTCCACAATAGAAATCTCAAAGAATGATATGAATTGATCTCAAGCACAAGAGGCTTCATGGAAATGCTCATAAAAAGGCTTTACAAGGCAAATAAGAGAGGTAAAAGAAAAATATGAGAAAAGAAATAAGAGATATGCAAAAGAAAGTCAATAGCTTGGAAAAGGAAGGCAATTCCTTAAAAAAATACAATTGGAAAAATCCAAAAAAAATCCACTGAAGAAAACAACCCTTTAAAAAGTAGAATTAATCAAATGGAAAAAGAGATACAAAAGGTACCTGAAGAAAATCACATATTAAAAACCAGACTAGGACAAATAAAATCTAATGACTCTATGAGACATCAAGAATCAATCAAACAAACTAAAAAGAATGAAAAAATGAAAGAAAATGTAAAATACCCATTGGAAAAACAACTGACTTGGAAAATAGATCTAGGAGAGACAATTTAAAAATTATTGGTCTGCCTGAAGGCCATGACCAAAAAAAGAGCCTGTATAATATTCTTCAAGATTTCATCAAGGAAAACTGTTCCAATATTCTTAAAACAAAGGGGAAAATAGTCATTGAAAGAATCCATTGAACACCTTCTGAAAGAGATTCCACAAAGAAAATCTCAAGGAACTTTGTTGTAAAGCTCCAGAAGTACAATCTCAAGGAAAAAATATTGCAAGTTGTCAGAAAAAAAATTTTAAATATCAAGGAGCAACAGTCAGCATTACCTAGAATCTGGCAGCTGTTACAATAAAGAATTGGAGAACCTGGAATACCATACTCCAAAAGGCAAAGGACATGGTGTTATAATCAAGAATTAACTACCCAGCAAGACTGATCATCATTTTTCATAGGAGGCAATGGATCTTCAATGAAGTAAGAGACTTTTAATCATTTCTATTGAAAAAAAAAACAGAACTAAACAGAAAATTCAATCTTCAAACACAGGACTCAAGAGAAGAATAGAAAGGTAAATAGGGAAATATATATTATTTAAAGGTTAAACTGTTTATATCCCAAGATGGAAAAATGCTATCTGTAACTCTTGAGAACTGTATTTGTTAGTGGGGCAGAGAGAGGGGGGCATTACATGGACTGATGTGAACAGACTATAATGTGTGATATCAAAGAAAAAAGGCATTAAGGGGTTGAAAAAGGACAGTACTGGAAGAAGAGGAAAGGGGAAGTATAATGGGACAAATTAGATCACATGAAGAGGCACAAAAGACCTATTACAATGGAGGGGAAAAAGAGAGGGAAATGAGCATTGTCTAAAGCTTGATCTTATCAGTTTTGGCTCAAAGAGGGAATAACTCAATCATTCAGTTAGGTATAGAAATTTATCTAACCCTATAAAGAATTAGGAGGAGAAAGAGGAAAGAAAAGGGAGGGTCTGGTTAGAAAGGAGGACAGAAACACTAGGATAAAAAGGTAAAAGAAGGGGGGAGGGTGATAGAAGATAAGGATGTAGGAGGAGTGGGTAAAAAAACACTACTAAGGAGAGGGGGGTAAAGACAACAAAATTATATGCAAGAAAGAAAATAGGATTGAGGGAAATACAGAGCTAGTAATCATAACTGCGAATATAAATGGATGAACTCTTCCATAAAACAGAAGCTAATAGCAGAGTGAATTAAAACAAAATCTTGCGATATGTTGTTTACAAGAAACACATTTGACATAGAGAGACACATACAAAGTAAGGATAAAAGCCTGGAACAGAATTTATTATGCTTCAACTGAAGTAAAAGCAAAACCAGGAGTAGCCATTCTGATCTCAGATAAAGCAAAAGTTAAAAATAAAAAGAGATGAGGGAGGAAAGTACATCTTGATAAAGGATACCACAAACAATGAAGTATTATGCCATTAAATATATATGTATCAAGTGGTAGAGCATAAAAATTCCTAGAGAAGTTATTAAACCAGTTATAGGAAGAAATACACAGTAAAACTATATTAGTGAGGGTCCTCAACTTTCTCCTCTCAGAATCAGACAAATCTAACCACAAAATAATCAAGAAAAAACTAGGGAGGTTAATAGAATCCTATAAAACCTAGATATGATAGAATTCTGGAGAAAATTAAATGGAGACAGAAAGGAATATACCTTTTTCTCAGAAGGACATGGCACATATGCAAAAATTGACCATGTATTAGAGCACAAAAACCTCACAATCAAATGCAGAAAGGCAGAAATAGTAAATGCTTCCTTTTCAGACCATGATGCATATACTAAAAAATAATTGGAAATTAAAGAATCTGATTCTAAAGAATGAATGAGTCAAACAACAAATCATATAAACAATCTGTAATTTTATCCAAGGGAATCACCATAATGAGACAACATACCAACATCTATGGGGTGAAGCCAAAGTTATTCTTAAGGGAAATTTTACATCTCTAAATAATTACATGAATAAAATAGAGGAAGAGAAGGTCAATGAATTTGGCATGCATCTAAAAAAGCTAGAAAAGGAACAAATTGAAAACCCCCAATTAAATACTAAATTAAAAATTCTGAAACTCAAAGGAGAGATTAATAAAATTGAAACCAAAAAACTATTGAATTAACTCATAAAACTAGGAGATGGTTTTATGAAGAAAAAACAACAAAAATAGATAAATTTTAGTTAATTTGATTAGAAAAAGGAAAGAAAAAACTAAATTGATAGTATCAAAAATAAAAAGAGTGACTTTACCAACAATGAAAAAGAAATTACAGCAATAATTAGGACCTATTTTGCTCAACTGTGTGGCAGCACATCCAACAATCTAACCACAATGGATAATTGTGGTGAATATTTACAAAAATATAAATTGCACAGATTAACAGAAGAAGAAATAAATTAAATAGTCCCATTTTAGAAAAAGAAATTGAACAAACCATCAATGAATTCCCTAAGAAAAAATCTCCAGGACCACATAGATATACAAGTGTATTTTACCAAACATTTAAAGAACAATTAATTCTAATATTCTGTCAACTATTTGAAAAAATAAGAAGGATTCCTGCCAAATTCCTTCTATGACACAAATATGGTACTGATATGTAAACCAAGAAGAGCCAAAACAGAGAAAGAAAATTACAGACCAATTTCCCTAATGAATACTTATGCAACAATTTTAAATAAGATGTTAGCAAAGAGGTTATAGCAACTTATCAGCAGGATAATACACTATGACCAAGTGACATTTATACCAGGAATACAAAGCTGATTCAATATCAGAAAAACTATTACCATAATTGGCCATATCAATAGCAAAACCAACAGAAAACATATAATAATCTTAATAGATGCACAAAAGGCTTTTGACAAAATACAACACCCATTCCTATTAAAACACTAGAGAGCATAAAGAAAGGGGAGCTTTCCTTAAAATAATAAGCACTATCTACATAAAATCTATAATGAGCATTATTTGCAATGGAGAGAAGGTGGATGCATTCCCAAAAAGATCAGAGGTGAAACAGAGATGCCCATTATCACCACTATTATTCAACATTGTACTAGAAATGTTGACTTTAGCAATAAGAAGAAGAAATTAAAGGAATTAGAATAATGAGGAAATAAAACTATCACTCTTTGCAAATGATATGATGATATACTAAGAGAATCCTAGAAAATCATCTAAAAATCTACTGGAAACAATTCACAGCTTTAGCAAAGTTGCAGGATATGAAATAAACCCACACAAATAATTAGAATTTCTATTTATTACTGACAAAGCTCAGCAGCAAGAAATAGAAACTCCATTTAAATTAACTGTAAACAAAATAAAATATTTGGGTGTCTATCTGCCAAAACAAATCCAGGAAATATATGAACACAATTATAAAACACTTCTCACACAAAGTCAGATCTAACACATTTGGAAAAATATTAATTGCTCATGGGTAGGCCAAACTATACCAAACTGCCAAAAATTATTTTATAGAATTAGAAAAAATAATAACAAAATTCATCTGAAACAAAAAGTCAAGAATATTAATGTAATTGAATTAAGGAGAAAAAATACCAAGGATGGTAGCTTAGCAGTATCAGACTTAAAACTGTATTATAACACAGAAGTTATCAAAATCATTTGGTACTGGCTAAGAAATAGAGTGATATATCAGTGGAATTGATACACATGACACAATAAGCAAGGTTTATGGTAATCTAGTATTTGATAAACTCCCAAACTCCAGCTTCTGGAATAAGAATTCACTATCTGACAAAAATTGCTGGGAAAATTATAAATATATAGATATAGCTATAGATATAGATCACAAACTCAGCTTAGACCTACATCTCACACCCCATAACAAAATAAGCTCAAACTACCATAAACAAATCAGGAGAACAAGAGAGAATTTACTTATCAGATCTTTGGAGAAGGTTGAATTTTATGATCAAAGAAGAATTAGAGAACATTATTAAAGGCAAAATGAACAATTTTGATTACATTAAATTAAAAAGGATTTACACAAACAAAACCAACAGAAACAAGATTAAAAGGGAAGTACAAAGATGGGAGAGGGTAGAATTTATAGCCAGTGCTTCTGATAAAGGTCTCATTTCTAAAATTTATAAAGAACTGTGTCAAATTTATAAGAATACAAGTCCTTCTCCAGTTGATAAACGGTCAAAGATATGAACAGACAATTTTCAGATGATGAAATTACCATTTATAGTCATATGAAAAAGTGCTCTAAATCACTATTGATTAGAGAATTGCAAACTAAAACAACTCTGAGATGTCACCTTACATCTATCTCTCAGATTCACTAAGATTACAGGAAAAGCCAATGATAAATTTTATAAGGATGTGGGAAAACTGAGACACTAAATGAATTGTTGGTGAAGTTGTGAAATGATCCAACTAGTCTGGAGAGCAAATTGGAACTATGCCCAAAGGGCTATAAAATTATGCATAGCCTTTGATATAGCAGTTACAATACTGAGTCTGTATCCCAAATAAGTCATAAAGAAGGGAAAATGACCCACATGTGAAATAATGTTTGTAACAACTCTTTTTATGGTAGCAAAGAACTGGAAAATGAGTAGATGTCCATCAAATGGGGAATAGCTGAATAAGATGTGTTATATGAAGGAAATGGAACATTATAGTTCTATTAAAAAAATTATGAACAAATTGATTTTTAAAAAGCCTGGAAAGATTTACAAGAACTGATGCTGAGTAAAACAGCAGAACCAGGAATACATTGTACACAATAGAAGCAAGAATGTGTGATGTTGATTTTTCTCAGTGGTTCAGTGATCCAAGGCAATCCCAATACACTTTAGAAAGAAAATGCCTTCTGCATCCAGGAAAAATACAATGGAGATTGAATGTAAATAAATACATACTGCATTCACTTCTTTTTTCTGTATTTTTTTTCTTTTTTCTCCCATGGTTTTTCCCTTTTGTTCTGATTTTCTCTCCTAACATGATTCATAAAACTATGTGTATTAAAAACTAATTATTTAAAAAAACAACAACAACAACAACTAGTATTTGAGGCCAGATCTAAGTTTGTTTTTTTAGCTATATGTCCCACACTCTAATCCCTGAACTTTCTAGCTGCTTCAGCCTCAAACATTGCTATTAGTCTTAAAGTTAAGTAGTCCGTTTTAAAATGCTAATCCAATTTTCCTGTCACTATAAAGTGGTTGATTTATAAAAGAAATTATACTTAAGAAATTCCTGGAAATAGTGGCTTACCCTCTGCAGATAATGGGGCAATTACTGAAGTTTCCACGGTATAACATCCATCTTCCTTGATCATGCTATTCAGTGTCTCATAGTATGTATAGGTCTAAAATTTCAGGGAAATGCAAAACAAAATTAATTTAATTGCATGCTTATAAGTATGCAATTATTAGCCTTTGCTTACATACCAGATCATAATAAGATGATGTCCATCTATCCCATGATAACGGGAATATAAGAAAAATCCGTAACAGTGCCTTCCCTTTAACACATTCCAGTCTGATGGGAGAGAGAAAACTTGTACACATAGAACAATTAGAAAATGATATAAGATAGTAACTAAATGATTAAGTGTTAAATGATGTGGTATAGACCAGAACTGTCAAATTCACTGACTGTAGGTCAGGCATAAGTAGCTCCAAAATTCCTGAGTTCAGCCAGAAACCAGATTAAAATGTAATTGGAAAATGTTTTATAAAATAAATAAATAAACAATACAATATAGATGATTTTTTTGAAGTAGGTCATGTTTTATTCATTTATTTAAAAATTTTCAAACATTTGTATTTGAAGTTTTTCAAATTTTATCCTCCCTCCCAACTTCCCCAGACAATAAGCATTCAGATATCAGATGTAGGTTATACATGTACAATTATGTAAAGCATTTCTATATTAATCCTTTTGTACAAGAAGACTCAAATAAAAGATTAAAAAATGAAAAAAATAAAATGAAAAATAGCAGCTTCAATCTGTCTTCAAATCATATCAGTTATTTTGCTGGAGGCAGATTATGCTTCATCATTAGTCCTTTGGGATAGTCTTGGATCATTGTTTTGATAAGAATAGCTAATTCATTCACAAGTCTTCATCAATTCATATTGTTGTGACTATGTACAATGTTCTGGTTCTCTTCCTTTCACTATGCATCAGTTCATGTCAGTCTTTTTCAGCTTTTTTCTGAAAATATTCCATTTGTCTTTTTTATAATACAATAATATTACATCACAATCCCATATCATACCTTATTTAGTCATTCCCCAACTGATGGGTATACTTTCAATTTCCAATTTTTAGCCGCCACAAAACTGTACAAATAGGCTCTTTTCCTTTTTTTTTGATGGTTATAGATATAGAGCTGGCAGTGGTGTTGTTGGATAAAAAGGTACGCACAATTTTATAGTCTTCTGAGCATAGTTTCAAATTCTCCCCAGAATGGAGAATATGTTAGTGTCCCACATCCTCTCCAATATCTGATATTTTCCTGTTTTTGTCATATTAGCCAATCTGATAGGTGTGAGGTGATACCTCAAAGTTGCTTTAATTTTCATTTCCCTAATCAATAGTGATTTAGAACATTTTTTCACATGCCCACAGAGAGCTTTGATTTCTTTTTCTGAAAACTGCCTATTCATATACTTCGAATATTTATCAAGTGGGAAATGACTTATATTTTTAAAAAAAGTTGATCCAGTTCTCTATGGATTTGAGAAATGAGGCCTTTGTCAGATATATCTTTTGTAAAATATGTTTCAGGGAAGACAGAGTCAAGGTGGTAGAGTAAAAGCAGGGACTCATCTGAGCTCTCCCCTAAACCTCTCCAATTACATTTAAATAATGACTTTAAACAAATTCTGAAGATGAAGAGACCACAAAACCACAAAATAGAATAATTTCACAATCCAAGATAACGTAGATGTTTGGCAGGAAATATCTGTTGCTTCAGGTGAAAGGATCATAGTCCAATACAAAAAGCACAGACTGGGCTCCAACAAACCAGAGCAATACTCAGGTGACTGAATCAGAGGCAACAGTGGCAATCTTTAGCAGTTCCCAGACCTCTCAGTCCATTGATGGTAAGGTTATCAAACACATGTTAGAAGGATATTTACATACTTCCCTTTGCTGGCACCAGGGGCAAGACTCTGTTGCATTGTCTATTCTTGCATCCGGGTTGCAGTCCTGGATCTTAGTCCCAATGCAAGAAGAAGTAGTAACACAGCAGAATTTGTGGCCACAGGAGAGCAGGACTCTGATTACCATTTCAGGGTTGAAAAGAGTAACAGGTACAGGAAAAAAATAAAAGAAATCAAAGTGATCCAAGATAATCATAAAAGAAGAGTCAACAGCTTAGTAAAGGAGGCACAAAAAATGCTGAAGAAGATAACACCTTAAAAAATAGAATAAGTCAAATGGTAAAAGAGGTACAAAAATATAATGAAGAGAAGAATGCCTTGAAAAACAGAATTGATCAAATGGAAAAGGAAGAGCAAAACCAAAAGGTCACTGAAGAAAATAATTCCTTAAAAGTTGAAATTGGAAGTGTGGAAGCTAATGGCTTTATGAGACATCAAGAATCAATCAAACAAAATCAAAAGAATTAAAAAAAACCAGAAGAAAATGTGTCATCTCTCACTATAAAAAATAACTGACCTGGAAAATAGATCCAACAAAGATAGTTTAAGAATTATTAGACTAACTGAAACCTATGATCAAAACAAAACAAAAGAACCTAGACATCATTTTCCAAGAAATTATCAAGAAAAACTGCCCAGATATTCTAAAATCAGAAGGTAAAATAGAAATTAAAAGAATTCACCAATTATTTCCTGAAAAAAGATTCCAAAATGAAAACTTCCAGGAATATTCTAGACATCTAAGATCAAGGACAAAATACTTCAACTAATAAAAAAAATTAAATACTGTGAAGCCACAGTCCAGACAGCATAAGATTTATCAGTTTCTACATTAAAGGATCAGGGTATTTGAAATATGATATTCCACAGGGCAAAAGAGCTAGGATTACAATCAAGAATCACCTACCCAGCAAAACTGTGCATAATACTTCAGAGGAAAATGGATATTGAATGAAATAAAGGACTTTGAGCATTCCTGATGAAAAAACCAGAAATGAATAAAAAAATTTGACTTTTAATTACAAGATCAAAAGAAGTATAAACATGCAACCAGGATAAATAAATCATGAGGAATCTGACAAGGTTAAACTATTTATATTTCTATATGGAAAACTGAAATTTATAACTCCTCAAAATTTATAATTATTGAAGTCCTTAGAAGTAGTACACAGAGAAAGCAGAAGTGTGAGTTGAAATGTGATGATATGACTGTCTTTAAAAAAAAATAATAGATGAGAAAAAAGAATGTATTGGGAGAAGGAGAAAGGGTTGAATGAGACAAATTATTTGACATAAAAGAGTAATGAAAGAAAAAAATTTTAATGAGAAAAAATATGTTTAATTAATTTCTGTTGGATATTTTTTAAAAAAAAGTTTTATGCTAAGTTTTAACTCAGTGGTCATAAAATTTCCCTGCCATTTAAAACTATTTTCCTGTGCATTTAAATTTTTTTATTAATGTTCATTTCCTTTCTCCTTTCTTTTCCATATCTCCTCATCTATTATCTCCCCCTTTCTCCCTTTCCCCATGAAAATCTTACTTTATAAATATTATCAAATAAAAGAAATCATCAAACTTCGATGTCTGAAAATGAGTGATTCATTCTGTGCCTCTAAGCTGTCACCATTCTGCCAAGACGTAAGAAGTGTGACTCATCTTCAATCTTCTGAAATTATGATTGGTCACTGAACTGATCACGTTTTTTATTTTTTTTATTATAATAACTTTTTATTGACAGAACCCATGCCAGGATAATTTTTTACAACATTATCCCTTGCACTCACTTCTGTTCTGATTTTTCCCTCCCCTCGCCCCCCCTCCCCTAGATGGCAAGCAGTCCTATATATGTTGAATATATCGCAGTATATCCTAGATACAATATATGTGTGCAAAACCAGTTCTCTTGTTGCACAGGGAGAATTGGATTCAGAAGGTAAAAATAACCTGGGAAGAAAAACAAAAATGCAAACAGTTTACATTCATTTCCCTGTGTTCTGAAAGAAAAATTTTAAAGTGAGGGGGGAAATGGCAGAAATGGGGAGAGAAGCACATGAACCTTATTCTAATCAGAATTCAATCAAAAAAAGAATAATAACCTCAGTTGGGTGTAGAAATATATCTTACCATAAAGTAGAAAAGGAGGGAATCGGGAAAATGGGGTGGGAAAATTGATAGAAGGTAGGCAAATTTGGGGTAGGTAAAAGTCAGAAGCAAAAAACACTTTTGAGAATGAACAGAGGAAAGGAGAGAGAGAATAAGTTGAACAAGGAGGAAATAGGATGGAGGGGATATATATCTGGCAATCACTCCATGGTTGGGGGGAGAATTTACAGTGAGTTTCTTTGATAAAGACTTTATAAAACATAGAGAAAAATGACTTAAATTTATAGAAATAAGAGCCATTCTTCAATTTATAAATGGCCAAAGAATATGAATAGGCAGTTTTCAGACAAAGCAATTAAAGCTATCTATAGTCATATTAAAATACTCTAAAAAACTGTTGAGAGAAAGGCAAATTAAAACAACTCTTGAGATAGGTTAATATGACAAATAATGGAGGAATATGGGAAAATTTAAACACTAATGTACTACTGGTGAAGTCTATACTAATTCAGCCATTCTGGAGAGCAATTTAGAATTATGGCTAAAGGGCTATACCACATGCATACCCTTTGACCAAGTAATACTATTGCTATGTTTATATCCCAAAGATATTTTTTACAAGACCCTATGTTTAAAAAAATTGGAAATTGGGACCATGTTAATTATTTGAGGAATTGTGATGGAATACTATTGTGTTTTAAGAAATGATGAGCAGGATGCACACAGAAAAATATGGAAGGACTTACATGAACTAATGCAAAATGGAATGAATAGAACTAGGAGAACATGGTATATAGAAACACCAATATTGTATAATAATCTATTATGAATAATTTAGTTATTCTCAGCAATACAATGAACTAAGATAATTTCATAGGACTTATGACAAAAGGTGCAGTCTATCTCCAGAGAAAGAATATAAGCTTGAATGCAGATCAAAGTTACTTTTTTGGGGGGATTTTTTATCTGTTTTCATTTATAGAATGACTATGGAGAATGTGTTTTGCATGATTATAATGTATGATCTGCTTGGGGTCAGTTGGGGTGGAGGAGAGAAAGAGGGAAATAATGTGGAATTCAAAATTTAAAGAAAGTTTAAAAGTTTTAATTGAGTAAAAATAAAATAATAGATAAGACAAAATAGTAATATAAAATTTCTCCTGGCTTTCTGTTTTCCTTATAATTTTGGTAGCATTGGTTTTGTTTGTGCAAAAGCTTTTTAATTTTATATAATCAAAATTATCTGTTTTATGTTTTGTAATGCTCTCTAGATCTTCCTGGGTCCTGAATTCCTCCCTTATTCATAAATATGACAGATAAACCATTTCATGCTCTCTTAATTTGCTTGTGGTACATGTAAATTATGGTACCTTTATGTGTAAATTAGGTACCCATTTGGATCTTTTCTTGGTATATGATATGAGATGTTGGTCTATACCTAGTTTCTGTCACATTGTTTTTCAGTTTTCCCAGTAGTTTTTGTCAAATAATGAGTTTTGTTCTAAAAGCTTAGCTCTTTGGACTTATCATATATTAGATTATGGTAATTTATTATAATGTAATATGTATTTGATCTGTTCCACTGATCCACCATTTTATTTCTTATTCAATACCAGATTGTTTTGATAATTACTATTTTATCATATAGTTTCTGATCTGCTACAGCTAGATCACCTGTTACATTTTTTTTCCCATTGATTCCCTTGTTATATCAACTTTTGTTTGTCCAGGTAAGTTGTTATTATTTTTCTAGTTCTATAACTTAATTATTGATAATTTGATTGGTATGGGATTAAATTAATAGGTTAATTTAGGTAGAATATCATTTTATTATATTGGCTCAGCCTATTCACGAGCAGTTACTATTTTTCCAATTGTTTGGTTCTGATTATATTTGTGTGAAAATTGTTTTATAGTTGTATTCATATAGTTCCTGGGTTTGTCTTGGCAAGTAGATTGCCAAATATGTCTACCATTATTTTAAATGGAATTTCTCTCTCTCTTACTGCAGTATTTTCTTGATACTGTATAGAAAATGTTAGGACTTATGTGGATTTTTTTTAATAATCTGCAACCTTGGTAAAGTTAATAATTTCAAGTAGTTTTTTAGTTGATTCTCTGAGTATAACATCATATCATGATTATTTTGTTTCATCATTGCTTATTTTAATTCTTTTAATTATTTTTATTCCTATTGTATAGCTAGTATTGCTAGTGCAATATTAAATAATAGAGGTCATAATAGGCATTTTTATTTTTGTAGATTCATTTCATTCAGATTGTCAAGTTTCTTGGCATGTAACTGGGCAAAATAGCTATTAACAATTGTCTTAATTTCCTCTTCATCGGTGGTGAATTCATCCCTTTCATTTTTGATCCAATAATTCACTACTGATGAGCAATGGAGTCAAAGTCTGGCTGATGCCTTCAGCAGGGGGAAGGGTCCCTAAGATGCAGCCTTGTTGCATTGATCACCTGCTCTTTTGCCTTGTGGGCTACTAGTTTACAAGAGTATGGAAACTTGCTGATAGATTGAATCAGGCTTAGAGCCTTGCTGCAAGACCCCCTACTGTGAGGCTGGCTACTACTGCTGCTGCTCTTGAACTTCACTCCCTTCCAATCCCAATGAGCAGAATTTTCGTATCATACTGGTAAGTTCTTCCCTGCTCCGAGATCAATTCTGAGATGGTTTTCTAGTTGTTTAGAGGGGAATTTGGAAAGGCTTCAGAGGGTTCCTTCCACATGTTGCCATCTTGGCACTGGAAGTATAACACTGATCATCTTATTTGTGATTTTCTAAGTTAATATGCAGCTGTGAGCTTTTACTTTAGTTTTTCACCACTGCTATAAATCTTTTTACAATCACATATTTAGAAAAGGAGAGATTATAAAAAATTGGAAGGCTGTTTGGAATTTGGAAAGGTGATACTAAGTAGAGATAGCCTTAGGTTCCATCTGGGATGAGCAGAGAATGTATTTTGGGAAATAGTTTCTAAGTTTCTAAGGTGTTTGAGTAGGAAACATCCTATCAGATTGTTAGAAAGCCATATTTAGGATTGTTAGGTTAACTGTAAAAGGCTTGGAGGTCACAGATCACATGCCTGATCTATTTTCAATTGGGATGCTCCCTCCACATTGACTAGCTCTTTCATCAAATCCCTAAGTCCCTTCTGGATTTATATTCATGTGGTTCCTTATTTTATTTTCATCTTGGAGAAAATAAGAACTTAGGGTAGCTTGAAGTTCGTTCACACTATTTTATATCATGTCACAGATTGATACAGTATATCTTGAAATAAGTAGTTTTTTTCCTAAAATGTTCGTCAAGTTTTTGATAATTTTCATTAGCCCTATTAACATTCATCGTGCTTTTTCTCTTTGCTAAATTAAATGATCTGAGATCTGATATGTATGTCAAGTTTTCTGTTTGGCACTTTCTAGTCCTATCACAATCATCTGCCACCAATGGACCCATGGAAATGGAACTTGATTCTTCTGAAATTGAGTACCTTCAGTTGCTATTCCTCTCACCCCTTCAGATCTCCAGTATGAAGCTGATTTTGCTCTCAAATCACAAATGTCTTTAGGGATAAAAAGATCCCCTCATATACAGAGACCCTTTGGCTTTAAAAGTGGTAGACTGAAGCTGTGGTAGGTTTTCTGGATAAAAATTCCACCTTAAGCAGAAATGTAGTTCTTGGTAGTCTTTTTTTGCCATCATGCTATTTTTGGAATTTTTTTTTTGCCTTTTTAACAAACTGCCTGCTCCTATTTTCTCCTCTACCCTCACCACTTATTTGTATTCTCAAAGAGCCTACTATAGGAAATATAGATAAATCATACAGATTTAATGTTAAATCTTTAATATTACCTCTGAGGCTACTTTCCCAACTCCTTTCAAATAGGTGGGCTAAATTCTCAGACTGCAACTGAGTCCTTTTCTCTTTAAGATTCTAGGAAAAATCCTGAGGGGATGGAGTTTCTAATAGTCTTACTCACAAAACCACAATAGTATGCTTTGCATTAATTATCAACTGTCAGTAACCTCAATTAATTTTTAGAAGAGGGAATTCATTGAAAAGGTATTTCAAAAACAGTAGTTACTATGAAATTTCCAATCAAATTGGGGACCCAACAACCCTCTGAACACAAAAGATAGCTCTGGAGAGTGGACTCAAATTTAAGAATACAATAGTAATTGTACTCTTTAAAATGAGATTTTTTCCCCTTTTACCCTCACTTTTACTTGGGTACAAATTGTCCTCCATTTTCTTCATCTCTACCTCCAAATCCAATGTGGTGTGTGGATTAAGGAGGCAGAGTGTTACAGTGTCTATAGTTCCATTTTAGGAGTGGAACTGAATCCAAATTCCACTTCTATTATTTAACTAGTTTTGTGATTATAGGCAGGTTGCTCTATATCTCTGGACCTCAGTTTCTTTATTGCTAAACTGCAGAAAGTAATGTACTTCATGGGGTTGTTATGAGGCTCAAATAGATTACCATTTATGATGTATAATATAAATGTCAGTTACTATTCAAAAGAATCAGAGCTAAAAATGACCTTGAAGGTTACCAGCTCTATCTTCTTACTTTACAGGTGATGCAAAACAATTTTCCCTAGGAGGGGAAATAATTTTCCCAAGGTCATACAGCTAGCAAGTAGCAAAGCTGGAATTTTAATCCATGATTATGCCCAAAAGGCTACCAAACTGTGCATACCCTGTAATGCCAGAGAAACTGAGGCAAGATAGAAATTAAAGAGTTATTAATATTTTATTTGAGAGGGAGAGATTGTGCTGGGGGCAAAACAGGATCCATGTTGCACCCAGAGCTGAATAAGTCTCAAAGTATCCAGCAGTGAATGAAATATATACACATAGCTCTTAAGCTTTCAGGGTAGAGTCCAAGGCAGGGAGTCCAAACTCTGGTAAGTGGGAATCTCCAAGAAGGGACCAACAATCCAGTTCTGACAGGTTGGGGGGTAGGGCCATAAATTCAGATAAACTGGGAGGACTTAGGAGCCAGAAAGTCTGAACTCCCCTTATCTTCAGTTTACACATTTACAATTTATAACTTTAGAGTAGGCAGCCCTAAGTTGTATCAGCCCTAAAGGTCAGGGGCAGGGGGGTTGCAACCAGGGGGATTGAGGCAGAACAATTCAAGGGACTGAGGCAGAGCAATTTAGGGAAACTTAAGCAGGACCATTTAGGGAAATTGAGGAAGGACAATTAGGGAAACTGAGGCAGGACCATTAGGGAAACTGTGGCACAACAACCCTTTGATATAGCAGTGTCACTACTGGACCTGTATCCCAAAAAATAAAAAAGAAGGGAAAAGGACCCACATGTGCAAAAAATGTTTGTGGCAGCTCTTTTTGTGTTGGCAAATAGTTGAAAAATGAGTAGATTCCCATCACCTGAGGAATGGCTGAATAGGTTATGAAATATGAAGGTAATGGAATATTATTGTTCTATAAAATATGAAGAACAAACTGATTTTAGAAAGGCCTGGGAAGATTTACATGAACTGATGCTGAGTGAAATACTTTATATACAATAAAATCAAGATTGTATAATGATCAACTATGACAGACTTGTTTCTTCTTAGTGGTTCAGTAATCCAAGGCAATTACAATAACTTTTGGATGGAAAATGCCATCCACATTCAGAGAGAGAGCTATGGATACTGAATGTAAATCAGCACATTCTATGTTCACTTTTTTCTTTTTTTTTCCTCTTGTGGTTTTCCCCTTTTGCTCTGATTTTTCTTTTTTTCTTTTTTCTTTTTTTTATTTAATAGCCTTTTATTTACAGGTTATATGCATGGGTAACTTTATAGCGTTAACAATTGCCAAACCTCTTGTTCCAATTTTCACCCCTTACCCCCCACCCCCTCCCCTAGATGGCAGGATGACCAGTAGATGTTAAATACATTAAAATATAAATTAGATACACAATAAGTATACATGACCAAAACGTTATTTTGCTGTACAAAAAGAATCAGACTCTGAAATATTGTACAATTAGCTTGTGAAGGAAATCAAAAATGCAGGTGTGCATAAATATAGGGATTGGGAATTCAATGTAATGGTTTTTAGTCATCTCCCAGAGTTCTTTTTCTGGGCATAGCTAGTTCAGTTCATTACTGCTCCATTAGAAATGATTTGGTTGATCTCGTTGCTGAGGATGGCCAGGTCCATCAGAACTGGTCATCATCTAGTATTGTTGTTGAAGTATATAATGATCTCCTGGTCCTGCTCATTTCACTCAGCATCAGTTCGTGTAAGTCTCTCCAGGCCTTTCTGAAATCATCCTGTTGGTCATTTCTTACAGAACAGTAATATTCCATAATATTCATATACCACAATTTATTCAGCCATTCTCCAACTGATGGACATCCATTCAGTTTCCAGTTTTTAGCCACTACAAAAAGGGCTGCCACAAACATTCGTGCACATACAGGTCCCTTTCCCTTCTTTATAATCTCTTTGGGATATAAGCCCAGTAGTAACACTGCTGGATCAAAGGGTATGCACAGTTTGATAACTTTTTGATTTGCTCTGATTTTTCTCTCCCAACATGATTCACAAAGAAATATATTTTTTGAAAGCTTTTTATTTTCAAAACATGCATGGATAATTTTTCAACATTGACCCTTGCATAGTCTTGGTTTCAGATTTTCCCCTCCTTTCCCTTACTCTCTCCCCTAAATGGCAAGCAATCCAATATATGTTATACATATTAAAATGCATGTTAAATCTAATATGAATAAACATATTTATACAATTCTCTTGCTGCACAAGAAAAATCAGATGAAAAAGGGAAGCAGATGACTAAAAAAATAAAATGCAAGTGAACAACATCAAATAGAGTGAGAATTTTATGTTGTAATCCACATTCAGTTCCCACAGTCCTCTCTCTCTGGGTGTATATGGCTCTCTTCATCACAAGATCATTGGAAATGGCATCAATTATCTAATTATTGAAAAGAGTCACATCCATCAGAACTGGTCATTATATAATCTTGTTGTTGCTATGTACAATGATCTCCTGGTCTTGCTCATTTCACTCAGCATCAGTTCATGTAAGTCTGAGCCTCTCTGAAATCATCCTGCTGGTCGTTTCTTACAGAACAACAATATTCCATAGCATTCATATACCATAATTTATTCAGCCATTCTCCAATTGATGGACATCCACTCAGTTTCCCGTTTCTAGACACTACGAAAAGGGCTGCCACAAACATTTGTGCACATGTGGGTCCCTTTCCTTTAAAATCTCTTTGGGATATAATCCCAATGGAAACACTGCTGGGTCAAAGGATATGCACAGTTTGATAACTTTTTGAGTATAGTCCCAAACTGCTCTCTAGAATGGCTGGATCCATTCACAGCTCCACCAACAATGGATCAGTGTCCCAGTTTTCCCATATCCCCTCCCACATTCATCATTATCTTTTCCTGTCATTTTAGCCAATACATCAGGTATGTAGTGCTAACTTACAGTTTTATTAATTTGCATTTCTCTGATCAATAGTGATTTAGAACATCTTTTCATATGATTAGAAATGGTTTTAATTTCTTCATCTGAAAATTGTCTGTTCATATCCTTTGACCATTTATCAAGTGGAGAATGGCTTGAATTCTTATAAATTTGAGTCAATTCTCTATATATTTTAGAAATGAGGCCTTTATCAGAACCTTTAAATGTAAAAGTGTTTTCTCAATTTATTGTTTCTCTTCTAATCCATTAAGGAAATATGTTTTTAAAAAGTTGACTGTACAAGTATAACAAAAAAAAAGAATTCTAATTCATGGACATCAACTTTAGATACTGAGAGAATATGTACCAGTTTGTGTAGTCAATTGAATCAGGATCCTGTCTCAGATACACTTAAGAGTTGGGAACAAAAATAGATCTCATGCTTTAACTCTGCCCATCTTTTTTGATGACAGTATTCAATACTAGATTTGCATAACAATTGCGATGTTAAGTTTTTCTTCTTTCCTACCTCCAACTTCAAACTTACTGTCACTTTTTTTTCCTTTCTTCAATGGTTATCTTCTTTGAAATTCCTACCTCTTCATTCTGATTCTAAGCTACTTTAAATTTTTGGCCCCTCGAATATATAATGGTATATATTGAATTTCAATTTATTATTTTGATCAAAATTAATGTATGTAGAGTCATCTCAATGATCTTCCAGGTATAGTCAAGACCATGATCATTTGACACAACACTCCATCCATGATCATATGTCACCTTTCATCCAAATTCATATCCAGCCCAACAATAGTATTCATTCTCTCTTTGACTTGACTCCCATGTACTTGCTATGCATATATACTTCTTCCCCGCCTCTCCCTGGCCCCATTTTCTGTATAACTCAAAATCCTTGGTGGAAAAGGAACATTGCTATAGTGAGCAGTTTAGGTAAATTAAATAAGAGCATAACAAAAGAAAAGGCAAACATATTGCAGGGGTGCAGCATTTCATTCAGAAGGTCCAACAACTCAAAGGCATCAGCATCACATAGGTTGATGTGCATTCCAAAGTTCCAAAAATTAAATTCTGGAATATGGAACTAGAGAAATCAGAATCTAGATGGTTCCTGGATGTAGCACAGGGCAAAGTGAGACACACTATAATCTCAAAATGCATAATGCAGCTTTAAGTCTACCTTCCATTTCCATTCTTATATCCCAGCACTTAGTACAGTCCCAGCCATATAATAGATACTTGATTCACCTTCTCCATGAACAACTTGAAGTCTTATTATTTGGTCTTTCCAGGGTACTTGCCTCTGTGACTCAAGCACTTCATAGAATCAGAGGATCAGATATTTGGAACTGGAATGGATATTTGGAAGTCAGGGGTCCTGGAAGCCTCACACATGGGAAAGACCAATAATTAAAAACTAAGTTTTTATTATTATTAGTTATTATTATTATTATTAACTAAAACAATATTATGAACTCACATCCTCCTTCAGTCTCTAAATCCAGTAATTATCTCAAACTGCCTAGAGTACATATCAATAGTTCCTCAAACTCAAGACGTATCACTAGTTCATTTATCATTAGTTCCTCAAACTCACTTTCTCTCAAATTAAACATATATTTTCTTGAAAACTGCTCCTTTTTCTAACTTTGTTACTTTAATCTTTGGTATTATTATTTCCTTATATTTGACTTTTCTTCCTTCCTTACCTCTCATACTCAATTAGATCAAGATCTATAAAGTATATTTCTACAATAAAGCTCTCATCTGTCCTCTTTTAGTTCAACTTCTACTATTATATCACATTCTACCCATGCTCTCTCCTTAATTCCAACTCATCCTTCACATTCCTATCTGATTAATCTTTATTATGTAGAGATGTGGTTATAGCCCTTCTCTGCTCAAAACTCTATGATCATTCTATATTGTTTATGAAGTATGGAGTTCAAACTTATTGATCTGGCTTGGCATCTAAGGCACTCAGCTGTCTAATAGCATCATATCTTTCCAGATTTTTTCATACTTCTCTATACACTTTCTGGGCCAATCAAACTGAACTATTCAGTCTCCCTGTACTTTTCTACTTACTTTCTATTTCTTAACACTGTTTATTTTTTCATTCCTAAAATATCTCTTCCTTAATCTCACAGCCTGCTCAAATTCTATCCACCTTTTCTGAAATAACACCTCTTCTGTAAAGCCTATGCCTAATAGTCATATGCATAAGGAAAATTGCTCCTCTGTCCTCACGATCACTTTGTTTACATCACTCTTAGGCATGGAGGATGCATTTTTGTGTATTGTATTTTTTTTCTAAGCATCATATCTTCTTGCTAGATCATAGGCTCATGAGAGCAGCGATTACTTCCTAAGACCCCTTCATATTCTGAGTTTGTGATGCTATGAATTAAACTTTGTGTCTTCCCCGGTGTCTAGCACAGAGTAAGTGACTGATAAAATTTTGTTTAATTTCATCAAACTAAATTGAAATTGGGATTATTCAAGACTGGATAGAGTTAATTTACAACTCAGGAGGATTTTGATTTGAAAGTCTCCATAGCAAGCATCCTCCTGGCACAGTCAAGAATCATGAAAAAGTCATTAAGTAGTGTAAAAATATTTGCATCCTAAACAGTTATATACATAGAATATACTCAGAAATTGTGTTAACTGTAATTCTAGAAAATCGCAATTAGTTTCTAGGTCTTTTAAAAAGAAATAAATACAAAGCTTATAATTGGAAAGAAACTGCAGCCTTAATTCCTAGTAAGCATGGACAATCCTCTTCCTCTACCAAATCTCCAGCTTCTCTGTAAAATTGGAATAATAATAGCATTTACTCAGAGTTATCATGAAACTCTAATGAGATTATATAAGTAAAGTGCTTTATATATCTTAAAGCACTCTGTGAGTAATAGTTATTATTTTATAATAATTATTATTATCTTGACTGCCTCTTGTAAAAATCCATAGCTGTCTGTACACATACACACACACACACACACACACACACACACACACACTATGTTGACATTGCCTAATAGGCCTTAGAATATGGTTCAGGATAATATTGCCTTCTACCTAAAGAGACAGGCAAGCCACTAAAACTATGCAAGAGTACATTTGGTGGTGAGTATAATTCTGTGCCTTTGTAATATATTCATCCCAAGAGACAAGATGGTAAAGCAATCAATTTTGCAATTCAATTTTTGATTCTATTAGTTTTAAAAGCATACAGTTATCTAGCTCCTTTTGCCTTAAGAAAACACAAAAGGAAAAGGTGATCTCTATGAAATAAAAATAAATATTATTGTTGACATCCATGGAATACCTTGTTGTGTAAATTGGGCAACAAAGTAATAGACTCACTGTTCTCATAGGGAGCAGTTTTTGACACTGTTCAATAATAGAATGAAATAGAGTAGGAGAAAGGGAGACAGGATATGGAAGATGGAGTAAGGCAAGTAGGAAAACTGGGGAAAGGGGAAAGAAAGATGAGTGTACACCCCAGTATAGAAAGTAGTCTGTCTCAGTGTTCATTTTCACACACATTAATGTAGAAAATGAATACTTAATAACAACAACAAAACTGCTTCCTAAAACACCCTGTTGAAATAAAGGATGTAACTACAAAAAAATAGAGAAATATAGACAGAGTATAAAAAGGACAAGGAGGTACTCCCAGATCTGCCACTGATTTAATTGGAGATCACTTTCTGATCCATGCCTCAATTTCTCATCAAGAGAAATAGCATAATAACATCTTCCACACATTTGCCTTAGAGGGATGGTATTAATGAGATGATGTTTTTGAAGAATCACTGCCTCCCTAGAGAAAAAGAGCTGCGTTAGATGAGGAGGTAGGTGCTTGGTACGGTGGATAGAGCACTCATTGGATTTAGAGTCAGGAAAATCTCAGATCTTTCAAAATCTGCCTCAATACTTAATGCTCATGTACATGGCTCTAGGCAAATTACTTAAACCTTCAGTTTTCGCTTTCTCATCTGCTAAATGGAGATAATACCAGTACCTGCCCCCCAGGATTGCTGAGAGGATTAAATGAGATAATATTTGTAAAAGCATTTTGCATACCTTAAAGTGTTAGATGAGTGCCATTATTATTATTATTGTCATTGTGGTCATCATCATCATCATCATCATTCTACCTAGCCTCTTCCTTTCTAATCCCTCTTCTTTCAGATTTATCCTATCCTTTCCTGTTTAATTTTATACCACAAGCAAGGAGGCCTGGAGGAAGGCTTTTAATGATCCCTTTTAAAAAGGGAATCACATATAAGACCAAAACAGAGCAGAAAACAATCTGGGAAAGCATCCTCTGAGGAGGAGATAGGAACATTCACTGAAGCCCAGCTCTAAATAACTGGATGGAAGTCCCCATGTGAAGTGCTTTTTGTATATTGAATGTGATCCTTAGTGGTGAGAAGAAGGGGGAAGCGAGTTCTTTTACATTTACAGAACAGCCTTTGTTCCCGTGGGCTTCCCCACATTTCATACCTATCCATCATTTCATCCACTAGGGAGAGATAAATGGCCTTTTCTAGATGGGGGGATCCAGCAGCTGTTTAATGGCACCTAGCAGCCTAGTTTGATGATCAGAGAGTCACAAAGGTTATAATGCCCCTGGAACCAGCAGGAGGGGCCGGGTTAAGGAGGCAGTGTACAATTATCTAAATTAGAATGTGGCCAGCGTGCTGTTGATAACATTATTTCATATTAATATTTAATATTTGCTGAGCTCCTGGAGTTTGATAGGTTCTCTTACAGAACGAAGGGGAGGGCTCTATCCCAGGGGGGTTCCCCATATAAATCAGGCAGACAGATGAGAGGCAGCCTCAACACTAGTAGGAAATGGAGAATACACTCAGTGGGAGAAAGGTGATCCCAGAACCTTTCAGTGTAACACTCAGCTCTGAGTCCTTGAGCCTGAGAGCAGGTTATAGCCTTGTGTACAACGGATACAAAGACTGAATGACTGGTTGAGATTTCTTTTTAGCAGGTGATATCATACCCTCTGTAGGGGGTGTAGGTTTGACTTTGAAAAGCATCAGTGGTACCATTCACTCATTCCATCTATTCATTTATTTAACAAGCTTCATTAAGCAAGGAGCTTAATAGTATTTAGGCAGAGAGAAGAGATCCAGCTACTGCTGATGATTTTGACTTTAGTTCTCACTAAACCGAGTTCCCTCCAGCACCGTAAGCAATTATTGGTTGCTCATGTCTCACTGGCTTCAGTCTTCCCTACAAAGGGAATGGGAGAGTTTTTGGTCATTTTCCCATAAGAAGCAAAGCACAAGCAAATTAAAAAAGGAGTCCTTGGTATTCATGATCCTTCCAATCCTCATGAATATGTATTTCGGAAAGGAATATTGGGAACACAACATCTCTTCAGCCTCTCAAATTCACTCCTGTCAGTCCCAGTAAGAATGACAGTGGTATGTATAAGGTCAAAGATAAGACACAGGAGGATACAGGAGGAAATCAATAACCAGTTTGAAACTACATATAAATAATAAGAGGGTAGAATACATTAGGGAGAGTAGCATAGTTTAAGACTGGAAACAATAGGATATGACCGAAACAGTCTAAGGACTTAGCTTATTTATGTAGCTATTTTAAGGATACTTAGGAGGACACATTTAGCATATGTTCTCCTGGACATCTTTCAGGAGTAGCCAGTAGGGCAGCAGAGTATTGACATGTGATCACACAGAGAAAAATATCCAAGCGTCTCAAATATAAAAGTCATTTTTAATCACAATGAGCCCAAGTTAGGACCCAAATAAAGAACTAATTAGAATAGGATAAGAAATGTACAAAGTTCTCTGTCTCTTTATATTTGTCTGTTCTGTGGCTTCAATCTAATGGGAAATACTCTCAAATAGTCCAGCAAGAGTCACACTATTTCCATTCCCTGAATATCAAATGAGATAATATTTGTAAATCACTTAGTCCATTGCCTGGTATGTAGTAGGTGTTATAAAAATACTAGATGATATTGTTGTTATTGTTGCTGATGGTAGTATCATACCCTGAATATTCTGTACATAGCTGCTTTGTAGTTTAGATGCATCCATCTTTTCCATATTTACCCATCCTCTCCCTACTATTATACTTCATTATCTTCCTGGATATTTTAACAAAGATTTTGAAATGAGGTTTTTATATTTTACTCATTAGGCAATTGAATAATTTGATCATTGGACTGATATATCCATACCTAGTTGGCTGTCAGGAACACTAAAATGTCTTGACTGGTGGGAAGAAATTGGAGATTGGGAAATCCATCAGAAGATATATTTATTTGGTAAATAAAGAATAAATGAGGATGAATAATATGCAAAGTATATTATTACTTCAGTTGCTTTTCCAGAAAATATTTGTTGGTTTATATGTAGTTAGAATGGATGACCTCTCAAGGTGGTTTAAAAATTTTTATTTTTGTTCAGATAATGACTAAACAGTGTTCTACTGAAACCAGTAAAAGAAATTTAAAAGAACTTCTGAATTTCTAGTTCAAGGATGTTTCAAATTTCTGCTGTTCAGCACACTAGTACTTCAACCATGAAACAAAAGAATGGTTATGACCCCTGCAGGCATCCAGCATCTAGGAATGAACCAGATGATGGCTATGAATGGAATTGACATGCATAAAAGTAGACATGGAGACTTTGACCCAAGAGAGAAGTCTTTGACCAATTGGTTCTGGCAAGTCATTATAAACCACACTCATAGGGATGTCAATCCCTAAGTAGCTTTCAATTGGACTATTGAGCCAACAATGTTGACTATTGCCAGATGTCATCCTTAGTATGGTTATCCTCCAAATCTCTGTTCTAGAAATTCTTATGTTCCCTATTTACTTGAGGGCTTGCTGATTTCAATCACTTTCTTGGTTTCAATCATTACCTTTTTATAATTCCAACAACTCTGTATGTAGCCTTCATCTCTCTCTTGAAATACAATCTTCTAATTTCCTATTGAACATAACCATATGGATTTCTGTCCTCTCTGTATCTCAAAATCAACATATACAAAACAAAACTCATCATTCCTGTCCCTAAACTTGAGAGCAACACCATGATTTGATTCATCCAGTTCCATAAGAGTCACCATTCACTCTTCCTTCTCCATACCCCATATCCAAACATTTGCAAATCTGGTCAATTCTATCTCCACTTCTCTTGCATATATTTGTTGTAAGTGCAAAGTAAATTATCAGGTGCCTGAAGTTAGGAATTATTTTTCTTCATATCTTCATATATTAGGTGCCTAAAAATCTATGTTGTATGGAGAGAGAAAAAGAGAGAGAAACAGATATAGACACAGAGACAGAGACAGAAAGGCAGAGAGAGACACAGAGATAGTAAAAGTGAAAGACAGAAAGAGTTGGAGGGAGGGACTGAGAGAAACAGAGTGGAGAGGGAAGAACAAACAGAGAGAGACAGCAAGAGACAGAAACAAATTTGGGATAACTATAAAGGTCACATATGCTTGGACACTTAGACTTAAAACCAAATGAGGTGTATGTTTCTCTCTATTTAGAGGTTACAATACAGAACATGGAGCCTGGCTACTTCATTTGGTCCTAAGCAAGACAATGGATGGGGAGGGGTGGAAAGGGACTGTGGAATGCTTTAATGAGTGCTTTTACAAAGAAATAGCATGTAAGAATAAAGAGAGGAAAGCAAGAGAGGGATAGGGTCTAAACATGTGTTCTCCTTGATGTAAATAAAATCTTTTACCAGTGCAGGTTGGTACTTAGAAGGTTAAAGAGTTGCCTAGAACATCAAGAATTTAAGCTTTTCCAGGGTCCCACAGCTAGTATTATCAAATGTAGAATTTGAACTCAGGACTGACTTCCTGCCCCAAGGCCAGTTTTCAATCCACTATGCCATACTATCGAGGTAAGATCAGATGAAACAAAACAAAATCTATATGTTTATACAAGTATTTTTTTAAATGGGCAGATAAGTGACATGTTAGATAGAGCACTGGGGCTGGAATTCATTTTCCTGAATTCAAATCTCACCTCAATAAGTACTAGCTGTGGGACTCTGGCAAGTTACTTCACCTTGTTTAACCTCAGTTTCATCATCCAGAAAGTAAGCTGTAGAAGAAAATTGCAAACCATTCCAGTAACTTAGCCAAGAAAACCCCAAATGGGATTACAGAAAATTGGACAAGACTGAAAAACTACTGGACTGAATTTTCTTTAACACTAAATCTAGGAAGCAAGCATTCTAAGTATCATTATAACCATTTTATGGGTGAAGAAACTAAGGTAGAAAGAAATTAAATCATCTGCAAAACATTGGATAGCTAGTAAATGAACCAGGATTCAAAATTATATTTCTACTGATTCTTGGTGCTTCTTTTTTTGGCCAGTATTCTATTCAGTAGAAAAAAAACAACTTTAGCACCCTTTCATTTTTTCTTTTGATATTCCCTGAAAGATGTCCAATATTGTCCTCCCCAGCCACCTACTACTTCCAACTGTTTCTGTTAAATCCCAATTTTGTTCCCCCATTCCTGTGTCACATTTTTGAAGATTCTGCAACAATGCTGATAAACTAATTCCTGCCCCTGTTTTATCTAGTAGATATGTGATCATTTTCAAGTAATTGATATTTTAAACTAGTTATAATGCACTACATTTTAAGCATAAGTATCTTGATCATTTGTTTATGCATGTTAATAAATTTCCACTAATAGTAAAGACAGCCTGGAACTCTGGTTTCAGTGGTCCTCAAGCCATCAACTCTATTTCTAGCCTAATCCTACACCTATCATCCAGGAGCCTAACCCCTGTGAAAAAGGGGTCTAACATCATTAAAATCATCTACACTGTATCGATTTCCATCAAAGAGCAAATAAGTCAAATTATCTCAGGAACACTCACACTACTACTCCAGAGTGTGGAGAGAAAACTATAAGGAGATCATGAGTGTAGGATAACAAGTCAGGTAGGTTTTACTCACAGGTATTCAGAGCTTTAATTTCCCAATCCTTCAGTCCCATAGGTAAGGATAGATGGTGGCAAGACACCCAGTAAGATGTGAACTCAATGGAGAGCCCAGAACTCGGGATTTTTGCCTTACATCTGGTTGTTGCTGTTGGAAACAAGAGGGAGGGAGACATTAGGAATTGTCAATAAATCAGTTGCCCAGACTACAACTTTTCTCTTGTCACTTACAATGAATTTACATCAGCTACCATAGTGGAATAAATGCATTTATTCTCTCTCATCACAATACTTGGTGTACTAGCTAATGTACACAATACTCACTGTCTGTCTCTGTCCCTGTTTCTCTTAAGAAAATAAAATAAAGAAAAGCTACCAGATTTTGCCAGAAAGAAATCTATGCTAGAGAAGGAATATTTCAAAGGCATTATGACCGATTTTCAAGATTCAGTAAGGGAGATGGAGTCTGAATGTAAATTGAAGCATACTTTTAAAAAAATTTTATTTTTCTTGGGGTTTTTGGACTGTGTTTTCTTTTACAACATGATTAACATGCAAATGAGTTTTGCATGATTGAACATGTACAACTTATGTTAAATTGCTTGCCTTCTCAGTGAAGAATAAGGAAGGAAGGAAAGAGAGAGAGAATTTGAAACTCAAAGTTTGAAGAAAAAATGTTAAAAATTGTTCTGAATTATAATTAGAAGCGAAATAAAATATTTAATAAATAATTCAGAAAAAAATTTAATAAGGGAAGGTCTAATAGAAAGGAAAATGTCAATATAGAGAATGTTTTTATTCCCTCATCCCCCAAGAAAGAGAGGACATAAGCTACTATAAACTCATATATCTATTTTCTCATAATCACAAAATCTTTGAGAATGAGCCATGTTTGCACAAAGATAGGTTTTCAAAAATCATTTTTAAAAGCACATAGTTGCTGCCCCTCAATTGGGGAATGCCTGAATAAAGTCATGGTATATGAATGTAATGGAATATTGTTGTTCTATAAGAAAGGATGAGCAGATTGATTTCAGAAAAGCCTGGAAAGACTTAGACATGAACTGATGCTAAGTGAAGTGAGCAGAACCAAGAGAAGATTATACATAGTTACAACAAGATTATGTGATGATCAATTGTAATGAACTTATCTCTTTTCAACAATGAGGTGATTCAAGGTGATTTCAGTAGATTTGTGATGGAAAGTGCCATCCATATTCAGAAAAAGAATATAGAGACTGAATGTGATCAAAGCATAGTATCTTAACTTTTTGTTGTTTTTGGTTGCTTGTTTTTTTCTTTTTTCATGTTTTGATCTGATTTTATTTACATAGCATGATGAATATGGAAATATGTTTAGAAGAATTATACATGTTCAACTTACATCAGATTGCTTGCCATCTTGGAAGAAAGGAGGGAGGAAGAGAAGGAAAAAAAATTGGGAACATAAGGTTTTGTAAAGATGAATGCTGAAAACTATCTTTGCACATATTTGGAAAAATAAAATACTATTAAAAATTGGGAGTCAATATGGACCACAAGATAGCATTTCCACTTATTGTTAACAGGCTTGCATTTTTGGTTTTTCTTCTCGGGTTATTTTTATCTTCTTTCTAAATCTGATCTTTCTTGTACAGCAAGATAATTGTATAAATATGTATACATATGCTGTATTTAACATATACTTTAACATATTTAACACGTATGGGACTACCTGTCATCTAAGGGAGGGGGTGGAAGGAAGGAGGGGAAAAGTTGAAACAGAAGTTTTTGCAAGGGTTAGTGTTGAAAAATTACTCGTGCATATGTTTTGTATATAAAAAGCTATAATAAAAATGTTTTTAAAAAAGTAAGGAAGGAATATAATTCACTAATTTAAAAAAAATTTGGAACTCAAAAAAGCACCTAGGAAATACAGATTGTATAAGAAATTACAGTATCAATTATTTATTAATTTAAAATTTTTTACTGAATAGAAAATAAGCTCAATTACACAGGATGTCCTCAAACAAGATGTTTCCCCTGTGTACATCAAAGTTATATGAGATTATAATAGATGTGATGATGGAGGAGATTCAATAAATGATGATTCATTCAATAGGCAATGATAACCTGCTGAGTGTTGACATAAAACATAGGGAGGTATACTTACTAAAGTGAGTACTCCATTTGGACACTTTCCAAAGATAGAATCAAATCCTGTTGGTGTTGATGCTTTGCAAATCATCCTATTTAAAGTATTAATCAGATCCAGTCCTTGAAATGCTTTAAAGCTGCCTCTATGAGTCCATAGTAGCATAAAAGAGATTGATCTAACCAAACACAAGTTCAAAACTATATATATGAAAAACAAATATTCCTGGGCATGGAATTTGAAAGGTTGTTACTGTATTGGAGGTTTTAAATTTCTTTTTACTTAGAATCCCTTCACACTATTAAAAATTATTAAGGACCCCAAAGAGCTTTTTTAAAATGTGAGTCATATCTATAAATATCTCTCATATTAGAAATGAAAACATCTTAATATTAATATGAAAATGATTTTGACATTTTAAAAATAAGTTACATCTACAAATAGTTACCATGTTAGAAATTAAAACATCTTATTATTATGAAAATGATTTGACTTTGTGGATGACCTGAAATGGTATTGGTAATCATGGACCGCACCTTGAGAATGGATACATTAATCTATCAGGACATATATCTTAGACAGACATGGCAAATAGACTTGGTCTCAGAAATCAATAAGAGGGGATCAGCCTAGATCACATCTGAAAACTGTTCAAGGCTTTCAAGGATTCCTCCACTCATGTTCACAAAAAGGCATTTCTTTATTGCAACAATTCTCTTAAAGATAACAGATGTTTGTGAATCAGGGATTATCAATATCTCAGAATAATCAAAATTACAAGTAACCCTAAGGGCAAGATCCATGATGAGTATAAATAAGCCATTTTATATTAATAAGGACTGGTTACATGAGACAAAGCAAAAAGAACATTTCAAATATGTGTGACAAGACAAGAAAGGAGGATGATCACGTAGTAAGAACAAGAAACAACAGATGGCTAGACAAAGTACTTTGCACATTGGTACTACAAAATATTTTTAAAAACCTAGAGGAAAGCCTTAATTATGGAGCTACATGGAGAAGATTCACACAGGATAGGAAAGTGTAAAGGAATTTGATTCTGCATCTGTGGTGGGAATAGCCACATCAGTGAAAGCACATATACATTAAAGCATTGCAGATTGTCTGATTGAAATATCAGCATTCATGTTAAATATTAATATCTTAACTTGGAGTTTTTCTTGTAAGCTTTCATTCTATATTTGAATTTTACTTATGCTGAAGATAATAACAATAGCCAACATTTATAGAGTGCTTTAGGATTGATCTAGTTCTTTACAAAGACTATCTCATTTAAGCTTTGGAGCAACTCTAATGGGTAGATGCTATTAATATCCCCATTTCACAGATGAGGAAAGTTTGGGCTGAAAAAAGGTGAAATAACTTGTCCAAAGTCAAATAAATAGGAAGTGCTGGAGACAGGATTCAAACTTGGATTTTTCGGCTTTAAGTTAATACCCTTGGCTTTAATCACTGTGATACTAGCAGTGGATTTTTAGAATATCTATCTTCATATTTTAATTGAAATTGTTATTAAGTCATATGATGGCTTCTTTCTTCCTTTGCCAAGTCAGACTATTGAAGATCTCACTACAACACCTCTTCATTAGTTTTCTACTGGGAGAACAGAAGGGGTTTGGTACTCCTCCAAAATTTTTTGGAATAAAAAAGAGCATTATTTCTCCTACTCTTGGTAGAAACCAAACTAATTTTACAATGCTTTGTCATTCCAAACGCAAGATTTTTCTTTCCTTTTTTAAAGTAACTAATGATATAGAACCTTGGACTCTTTCTCCTTCTCCCACCCCAGGATCACAGTATCAAATGTCTGAAGTTGGATTTGAACTCATGTCCTCCTGACTTCAGGACCAGTGCTCTAGCCACAGCATCATGTAGGCTGCTCCTACATAAAGCATTTTTTTTAATCTTGAGAGCTTCTCTTTCCTTTTTCCCTTACCCCACCTCTCTAGTATTTAGCTTATGGGCACCACTTGCCTCAAACATCCCTCTCCCTTTTTTTTAATACCTTTTTTCTACTATTTCTTTATTCCCTTCTATTTAACTTATCCCTTCCCTTTTCACTTTTCCCCTCTTACTTTTCAGTAAGATGAGAGAAGTTTCTTTGTAAATCAAAATGTCTAATATTTTCTCTTTGAGCCAAATCTTATGAGAATAAGATTCACACAATGTTCAATACCCTTCCTTCTTTCCTTCAAATACAGTAAGTTTTCTTTGCTTCTATGTGAGATGTAATTTCCCTCTTTTTACCTCTACTTTTCCCTTTTGCTGGTACAATCCCCTTTCCACTTCTAGTTCCTTTTTTATAACAGTAAAATCAAATTATATACACACTCTCTATGCATACCCATAACATAAACATAGTTCCAAGAGTTCTTTTTACCTTTTTATGCTTCTCTTGAGTCCTATGTTTGGAGGTCAAATTTTTTGTTTAGCTCTGGTTTTTTCATCAGAAATAAATGGAATTCACTTGTTTCATTGAATGCCCATCTTCTTCCCTGGAAGAAAATGCTCAGTTTAGTGGGCAAGTTTATTCTTGGCTGCATTCCTTCACCTTTCAGAATATCAGATTCCAAGTCCTTCGATCCTTTAAAGTGGAAACTGCTAGATCCTGAGTAATCCTTATTGTGTCTCCTTGGTATTTGAATTGTTTTTTTTTTCCTGGCTGCTTGTAATATTTTTTCCTTGGTCCGATAGTCCTGAAATTTAGCCACAATATTCCTTGGAATTTTAATTTTGGGGTCTTTTTGAGGAGGTGTTTGGTGAATTCTTTCAATGGCTATTTTACCTTCCACTATATTTCATCTCTTGCTTTTATTCTTTTGCTCACATTGTTTGCATCCCTGAAATGTGCTCCTTCATCACTTCCACTTCTTGAAAGTCCTAGGTTCCTTCAAGGTTCAGCTCTACTATTGCTTCCTTTATGAGACCTTTCCTGGTGGCCCCCATTAGTTGTGTCTTCTCTCTCCTGAAATTACTTGACATTTACTCTGCATTTACCCGAGGGTGTGTTGTATCCATCCACCTTTCATCCCATGATAATAGCACATTACAGCTATCTTCTCTTATCCTCACAATAACCTGAAAAAGCAAGTGTTAATATTACCCATATTAAAGCAGAACAAGATTTATTAAGTTGCTCAATAATGGACTATTTTCACTGGAAATCTTCAATACATTGGGAATACATTCATTTACTTTAAGATGATCTCATCTCTTTTCTTTGTCTCTTGTCTCTGAATCTGTCTTTGTCTCTGCCTCTATTTCTCTGTCTCTGTCTCTTTCTCTGTATCTGTTTATTTCTGCATCTCTCTCTGTCTCTCTGCATCTGTCTGTGTCTATTTCTGTCTATCTCTGTGTCTATGTCTCTGTCTGACTCTGTGTATGTGTGTGTCTGTGTCTCTTTCTCTCTTTATGTCTCTCTTGCTCTTTCCTGTCTCTGTCTGTGTCTCTGTGTATGTGTGTGTATGTCTCTGTGTGTATATCTGTCTCTCTCTCTCTTTCACTCTGTGTCTCTGTGCATGTCTCTGTCTCTCTCTGTCTCTGTCTCTCTCTACCTCTCTGCGTCTCTGTGTCTCTCTCTGTGTCTGTCTGTCTGTCTTTCTGTTTGTCTCTCTCATGTTTTTGCCTATGAAATTGCAAACACATTAATTCTGTAATCCTCTCCATAGTTTGATAATTGATGGCTTTACCTTCTTTTGTAATAGCATTCTAAAGAGATCCAGCTGTAAAGACCTTCTGAAGAAAGGAATTGGCATTTGTTGTTTCTTCCTGTTTCTAGGAAGCCCATGGTAGTAGGCTTGCTTAGTAATTAAGAAGCACTTCTTGGTTAAGTACAAGATGGCCTTTAAGGTCCCTTCCAACTCTAATACCTTATAATTTAATAATTTTATAATTCTATGATAAGTACATTTTCCAGATAATTAAAGCTTGCCAGAACTTTTTTAAAAAAATAACATTTTGTTGAACACTTTTTTAAAATTAGAAATTAAAAACTGGATGTCTTCCTACCTTCTTAAACAGAGTATATTGAACATAATTGAATTTTCATGACAATTTTAATTATGAACATCCACCATAATATCATGCTGTTTTTTCCATGATTCTCCCAGGGACTATTAAGTTGTTGGGATTGTTATTCTCTACAACAAATGGCCTTAGTCAGATGTGATTTTATACTTCTTTTGGCTGTTTTTAATAGGTCTTCTGGACCTTTGCTCACTAATCAGTTGTCAGCTATTTCCTTTCTGCCATTGTCCCTGTTTTCTAAAATTTTACCTTCATCATCTAATATTATATATTAGAAAGATTTCCATTGAAAGCTCTGTGTGTGTGTGTGTTTGTGTGTGTGTGTGAGTTTTACATTTTGGCATTTAAATAAGTAGGTAAGTTTCTTTTATCTAAAAACTAAACTTGTACAAAGATGTCAGAGAATCAAAAACTACTTTCCCACCTGCCCTATCCCCTAAGGCCATTAGAAGGTAATGAAATGGCTGGAGTACACAAACCATTTAGAATCTTAAAAACAATTAAATCATATGGCTGGGTAAAAGGACATCTAGTTTTATTTAAATATGTTTTCTCTTCAGGATAAGAATCATCATTAACCTAAAATTATGTATTAGTGGACTACATTGTATTACTTTAAAATCTTCCTTTCTCTCTTTCTTTGTCTCTGTGTTTCCCTTATTCATTCTCTCTCTCTCTGTCTCTCTCTCTCTCTCTCTCTCTCTCTCTCTCTCTCTCTCTCTCTCTCTCTCTCTCTCTCTCTCTCTCTCTCTCTCTCTCTCTCTCTCTCTCTCTCTCTCTCTCCCCTCCCCCCTCTCCCCCCCCAGTTATGTTCCTTCTTACGAAATGGCAAACACATTAATTCTGTTATCTAATCCACAGCTTCATAATTGATGGCTTTACCTACCTTTGTAATAGCATTGTAAAGAGATTCAGCTGTTGAGCTTTTCAGAGGCAAAGGAATTGGCATTAGTGGTTTCCTTGTGTTTCCAGGAAGCCTCTAGACCATATTAATTAATCTAAAAGGAGAATGAAGTGCTTTTAGGTGGACAGCTGGAGTCCTGGGCAACCCCTTTGCAATCCAGTAAAATTGTTTTATGAGTTCAATTATATTTATTTTGAAGATCTGGAGAGATGAAATGGGAGCAAGAATAATTGGCCATTTTGTTAATAGGATGATAGAAGTAGCATCAGATTTCTTAATTGTGTATAATAAATCTTCCACTTTCTGTTGTAAACACTAAAACTCCTTAAGTATTCTCTTTTGAATGAAGTAATATAGCATTCAGCTACCTTGTTTAATACTTTCTTAGAAAAAGAGAGAAGCTTGATGAGTTGCTGGAGGTTTCTCCTTGGATATACTTGTATGTTTTCGAGATTATTCATCTATAACAATGGATCATCCTATTGGATATGGATTTAGGTGATGCATTAGCATGAATCATCAACTAATTTATTTCAAGGATATGAATTAATTGATTAAAAGAAAACTAGAATAACTTCTCAACCCAGGAAGCTTTATATGGAAAAGCCATGTATAGAAAGAACATGGGATTGAAGGTCAAAAGTCCTGAATTCATATCCTATGTAATTTTGTATAAGTACTATTTATCTCTCTGGGATGCTTTAAAGAGAATCATACTTTTTGTAAGAATTGGACTAGATGTAGGAATTGTCTTGAGATCTCTTACAATTCTAGAATTCTTTGATTTGAGTAAAAATTCATGGGTGTGTTTCTAACAGGGTTGGATCAGATCTCTTTTGAGATACCTTCTACCTCTAAATCTTATGATTTGCCTCATCCCTGCTTTGATACTTTGCTGGTGAATCTTAATAATGATAGGGATATTGCAAGAGCTTATTATCCCACAAGAGACTTACAGCTTAAAATCCATAGCTTAGTGCTATACAAATATTAGTTTCCTAATTGAATTGAATGTGTAGGGAGCAGATCTTTATGAGAATAGGCTCAAGTTAAATACTGGCAGAGCAGCCATCAGGTTCCATTCCAGTCTTGAGAAGTTCTTGATATATTGGTTATCACTATTCTTTTTGATGTTTCTATTTAGATGACTTGCCAGGATGATTCAAATTTATCATGACTAACACCAAACGTCTCATGTTCCCCTCTGATCTCATGCCTTCTTCTGATTTCCCTATCTTTTTCTATGTGTTAGAATGGCAAGTCTAGTGATGAAGCTGAGAGGTGGAGATTGGAGAAGAGAACAAGCTGCTGTGCCATGAAATGCCCATAGTACTTCTCAATAGGAGTTGGGAACTACTATTAGCTGGACTGCTAAGATTGTGTCATCCTTAAAAACTGTCTCTGTAATTTCTTCAGGATAAAATGTAAAAGTAAAAGGAGACTGGCACATATATTTGGGGGGGAGGTTTTATATATATATATACTTTGAAATATCTGGCAAAAACAAATTTTTATTTTAAGTATTAATTTGTTCTTTAAATTCTTCTTGACTGCTAATAATATTTTATGAGAGATAACTTGATATAGAAGATAGAGCAGTAGAATTGAAGTCAGGAAAGCATGAGTACAACTCTTAGCTTCAGACAGTTATTTCTGTATGACTCTACGCAAGTGACTTAAATTCTCTCAGTCTCAGTTTCCTTAAATGCAAAAAAAATTGTATTTAAGTCATAGAATTGTGAGGAATAAAAGGTCTACAGCACTTTGCAAAAATTAAAGTGATACATAAATATTTGCTATTTATAACCATTATTATGAGGAGGAAAGCTATATCAATGCATACTGGAAAATGATAATAGCTCATTTATATTATAGTACTTAATAGTTTGTAAAGTACTTTTACCATTTAATATTTCATTTAGTCTTCACAAATATCCTGTCAGTCATAGGAAAGAAATACTATACCCATTTTACAAATGAGAAAAACAAAGATTAAAGAGGCTTGAAGTTACCAACCCAAATCTACTTGGCTAGTGATTCCCTCACATACTGACTTCCAGACCAGTGTCTTTTCTATTATACTACATTTTGTTATTCTTAGAACTAAAGATTATTAGAAACCTTAAGAGACTGTCTAACTACCAGTTTTTAGAATTAAAGAATATTAACTTTGATTCCCCAAGGGAAATCAGATAAGTGAAATCAGCTTGTTAGAAGAAATCTTAGTGATCATTTAGCCCATTGTATAGAAAAGGAAACTGAAGCCTAGAGAAGTTAAATAATGTATTATCCTCATCTACTCTTCTGAATTTCCCCTTTACTTTCAAGATGACTATCATCCCATTCTTCCAGGTTTACAAAATATGACATTATTTTTAATTCCTTAACCTTCATAACCAATCATTTGCCAAACTATTATTTCTACTTACACAACTTTCACATCTAACTCCTTCTTACTTCTCACGTAGCCACCACCATAATTAAGGGTCTTATCAATTTTCACCTGGACCATTGTAATAGGCTTTGCCCTGCTTGGAACTTGTCCACTTTTCAACCCAATCCATCCTCCTCTCAGCTGCTAAAATGATTTCTCTTAACAATAAGCTTGGTGATATTTTTCTCCTGCTCATTATATTCTAATGGCTTCCTGTTGTTTCTTAATTAAAATGCACTTTGGCACTGAAAATCTTTCCCAACCAAAGCCCAAACAATTTCTCTAGCCTTATGTTCCATTACTCCCTTTCTACACTCTCCAGTTTAGCCAAAGTTTCCTTCCTACTTGGAATTTCTCACACATGATACTCCATTTTTTTTGTTTCAGGGTCTTCGAATTGACTATTTTCCATACCTGGAATGCACTTCCTTCTCATTGTCACCTCTTAGAATTCCTAACTTCCCTGAAAACTCATCTCAAGAACCATCTTCAATGTTATAATAGTTGGCTCTTAAAAGTTTGAAAAGCATTTTACATATATTATTTCGTTTGATCTTCTCAACATCCTTGTAATTACTATTATTTTCAGCAGCCCAGGAAACTGAGTTGGGGATAAGTTAAGTGATTTGCCCAGTGTCACACAGCTAGTAAGTGTCTGAGGCTGGATTTGAACTCTCTGACTTCCAGTTCATGCTTTTATGGACTGTACCATCTATGTTTACACATATTTACTTACTTTAACTCACTTGATCCTCACAATACCCCAGTGAGGTAGATAGTGGGTTGGTATTTTGACTTACAACTGTGTGATTCTAAGACCAAAGCTCTTTGCACCATACCACCTTTCCACATCCCAACAATTCATCAATTAACAGTTAGTATCCGCTAGTACTTTTCCTCCCTAAACTAAATCATATTTATTTTATATATATATATATATATATATATATATATATATATATATATTCTCTATATGCCAATATTTGCATGATGATCTTCCACCCACCAATAGAATATAAATTCCTTGAGGAAGGGATTGGTTCATTTTTGCATTTGGGTACCTATCACATAGTAGATGCTTAATAAATATTTATCATTTAGTTTTATTGATTGCCTTGGCTCACATGTTTCCTCTACTACAATCAGGAATTATAATCTCTAAATGATATGAAAAAAACCCGAGAAAGCCATGTTGTCAGTAAAGATCTTTACAGACAACTACCAGCTTCTATTCCCAGTCTGGGTATATGAATTTTCCATTCTCTAATTCTTTGCTTAATTTTCTTCCACTGGGAATTTGAGATGACGCTGTTTCAGATAAGAGGCTTCAGAGGGGATGGATATAAGCTCCAAGACCTCTGAGGTTCCTTCTACACTGAGAATCTATGATTCTGGGAAGTGCTTCTTATTGCGTTCTAAATTTTCCTTTGCTTTAAAAAATCCAAGGCTTTTCTATTACTATGTTAGTTTTAGGCACTTAACACTTTGCTAAATCTCTCCATTTAAAATATCTAAATTCTCTTCTGATATTTCTATACAAGTAAATTTTTTGTAAATTTTTTCCAAACTTTCCCTTCTCTCATTCAACAATTTGTACTGTGTGAAATAACTTTTACAGTCATGTAGCATCTTGAAGTCTTAACTCACAATAGATTTCTGATAGTAGGGATATGAAATGCCCTTGTAGGATCTTTTCCCCAATATGAAGGGATTGTAGTCTTGTTTTTTGGATGCAATCACTGTCTAAAAAACCCTTGAAACATTGAACACCCAGGGTTTGAAGGGATTCTCAGGAACCCACCTATAAGTCCTAGTAGAAAGATTTACTTCTCAAAGAAGAGATGGAGGCTCCCTAAAATCCTGCCATCCTTCAAAGTACCTATTTCATCTTAGATCTCTAAACCTGAAACTATTAATTACTCTTTGGCTGAATGGCAAAGAGTTGACAAGAGTTACTTGTGCAGCTTTTTGGGGACAAGACAAAGGTAATTGGAAAAAAAACAAGCCAAAGCTAGGGATCCAACCCTGAACAACTTGCTTTTTTGATTCTTGATTAACAGATAGCATCCCCTCCCAAGAAACCTTGTGATGATTCAACAGGGTTGGGGAAGTTTTCTTTGATTTATCAGTTGATGCTATCCTGTCCCTTTTCACAATTTCCTAGAGCCTTTTGACTGGGTTTTATCTTCTGTCCTTCCACAACATACTGAAACATTTTTTAATTGTCCAAAGCTGTTACATAATCATCATAGGGAATTCCCCATGAGAAAAGGCCATCTACTAATCATTCAATGAAATGACCAACAAGTATTTACTAAATGTTTACCAAATTATAGGTTTTGTGCTAAGGGTTAGAGATACAATAAACTTAAAGCAGTTTCTCCCTTCAGGGAACTGAAGAGTCTAATGAGAGAGATATTCTGCATACACAAGTTATAAAATATATGAAAAGAGTTGTATGTAAGGACTAAGTACACTTCAGGCATAACCTAAAACTCTTTCACAATTTTCAGACTTAAAGAGTTTTCTGAGGTATTGGGATCTTATGTGTCTTAACCAGGATTTCACAGTCAGTACACTATCAGAGGTGTCCCTAGAGTCCAGGGACACAGTGCTCAAAAACCTCATCAGTGACACCTAATAAAAAGATAGAAAAAATTTAAAAGCACAGTTTTATATATTTTAAATGGTTAAGAAATGTATAAGTATTACAATAAAGCAGCCAACATATTGGGCTGATAAACCTCAGGTTGTAGGAACAAGTTGTTCAGACCACAACTCTAGACCCCAGAAGCAATTGCTGTCATTGTTCAATCACATATGACTTTTTGTAACCCTATGGACCTTACCATATCTGAGATTTTCTTGGCAAAGACATTGGAGTGGTTTGTTATTTTTTAAGAAAGATACTAGAATGGTTTGTTATTTCCTTCTCAAGTGGATGAAGAAAAACAGAGATTCATGACAATCAGAATCACACAGCTAGAAAATGTCTGATACTATATTTGAACTCAGGTCTTCTTGATTCCAGGCTTTTATCCTCTGAGCCATTTAACTGCCCCTCAGGGTCAAAGTCAGAAGTCAAAAAGGACAGGGCTTGGAAGTGATGGGGATGATGCAAATCAGCCTTTCTCTATCTAAAGCTCCTCTTGCACCAGAAAACATGCAATAACTATGACATTCTACCTTGACAGATATCTGAAGTTTGCTTGTGAAAGTGGACATTGAAGTTTTATGAAACAATACAGCTTTGTAATTCTTACTGAATTGAGAATTGAGAAAAAAATCTTGAGAAAGAAATCATATAATTTTCCTTAATGGATCAATTGCTTTTTCAAAACACAGGTTATAGCAGAACTGACTGTACCTATTTCTAATAAAGACTAAAATGAAACTTGTTTTATTTCACCTCAGAGACCAGAACTAGAGCCGATTCAAGTCACCAGATGAAATTGTGTACATAAAGTGCTTTGCAAAATTTTAAGGTGCTCTGTGTGTCAAATTATCATCTTTATTATCATTGTGGTACAAACTATATAAAAAGCACTGTGCTCAGAGCTGTGGAAAACCCTGATGGAAAAGGCTCTTACTCTGTTTTGTGGTCCTTTTCAAATTTTCCTCGATTGCTTTGTCTGAATTTTACTTGTCTCTGCTCCCATCAGGTTATTCTTTAGCAGTCATTACTTTCCAGGAGTTTATAGCATTGTCAAAAGGTCTATGTAGGTATCCAAGAAATGAAATAATAGTATAGTGTGATTCAGGAAAAGAAAAATATGAAGTGTGCTAGGAAAATTTGAAGAAGCTTGTTGAAAAGAAATTAGTGAACCTTTTTGTGGTTTGATAGAAGGAAACACTTCCTTAAAATTCCATCTGTCTGGAATAAAAGGAGAAGCCATCCTAGAGGGCAGTAAATTTCTCATCAATAGAGTTCTTGAAGACGATGATACCTAGCCATCCTTTAGGGATGATTCCTGTTTAAATCAGGGTTGTATTATCAATATTGTTGGAATAGCTTAAAATCTTGATTCTTACTCACTATGTGAGTTTAGGAAAATCACTTTACCTTACTTAGCCTCAGTTTATTCACCTGTAAAATGAAGTAATTATAATTCTGATAAATAATAACAATAATTATATATAAATATTGAAGATTATAGAAGATGAAATGAATAATCATGTCTGCATAAAAATACTTGCCCAAATAACTCTAATTAAAGATAATCTTGAAGACAAATTAACAGGGAAATTTTGCAGCAAGTTTTTCTGATAAAATCTTATTTCAAAGACACGAAAAGAGCTGAACTCTTTCTTGGGTCTTGTTATGGATCTTTTGAGCTGTCTGTCATCAATTTTCACAGGAAACCAATTACATTGAAATTCAGTTATCAAAAAAATAATTTAAAGCAAGTTCACTGACTCCAAATTAAGAACTCTATCTAGCATTTGTGCTGAGTCTCAAAAAATAGAAGGGAGATTCTAAGAGACAGAGATGAGAAAGGACCATCCAGTACAAAAGTATGAACTTAGAAAATAGAACATCCTGTATGGAGGATAGGGAGAAGGCCAATTTGCCTGGACTGTGGAATACCTAAAGGGAAATGATGTATACTAAGGTAGACTGAGATAGGATCGTGAAGGACAAATTATCTAGTAGTAATAAGGACAAACAAGAACTACCATCACCAATTCCCAAAACAAAAAACCTTGCAGATTCTGAATTTGATGCTTTGACCATACTATCAATTATATCTAAAGCAAAATGAAAAGCAGGCTAGGAAAGCAAATTGAAGAGGCTTTCTGAGCATTTGACTGTTCTCCTGAGATCTGCAGTGTTATAATCAAACAGTGAGTCAACACAGGTCACTTGTTTGTGCTTTGAAGAGTGTGGATAGGAAATATTTCCCATTGGCACTTTAACACAGAAATCTGTTTTTGTGAGAGAGATTACATCTGTTCTGTAGCATAGGGAGACCCAAAGGCATACTGCTGGAGCTTGGGAATTCCTGGTAATTATAGGAGGATTAAAGTTGGTAGATAGGAATGGACTACGGATGATAAATTCTTCTCTGCCCATAACTAGGTTAACTTTGGATCAGGCTTTCTAGTGGGAACAGTGGAAGGCTTGAATAACTCTGGAGTAGGGAATTTGAGGAGTAGGGTGTAAGGGAATGGGAGTAAAGGAAGAGACATTGGGGAAATGGGGTTTCACTCCCCAGTGGTTAGGCAAGAGGATACTTTTTTATTCTCTGGGTGTTATTCCTGGAATTAGAGGGAAGGAATCATCTAAGAGTCACACGATTGAGTTAAGGATTAAATTTTCATTTGGTGAGGTTAGTTTCTATCAGTGGCTATTACCAAGCAATCAGATCAGCTTGATCAGCTCCCTGTTTGCTTTCACAATTTATACATAGATTAGTTGGATTCCTATCAAGGGGCCATTGCTTTTCTAGAAGCAGGAGCATACAGATAGCAAAATCCCATCTGGACTAATTCTAGAGAAATGAATTCCATGGGAAGGACACATAAGAACAATAGAATTCCATAGGCTTATAGATATATAATTTATGCCTGAAAAACCACAGAGTTTTTCCTAAAAACAAACCAAAACAAAATAAATTGTTTTTCTCCACCAACCCAAACCAAGTACCCAGAACCAGATCACTGCATCAATTCAATTTAAGTCAATAAGCATTTATTAAATGCTTACTACATGCTAAACATTGTGCTGATTTGTGAGAATACAAAGATAAAAATGAAAATACTTGTCCCTGGTTGTATTCTTATGTGCTAAGATATATGCCTTCCACTTAAGAAATATTACCTCCTAAGACATATTCCATGTACAATCCTACCACTGCTAATCTTCTCCTTTGCACCTATGCTTTTACAATGGTCCACTACCTGGACTTGACTCTCATTGTTTATTATGCTTCTGATGCAATCAGTCATTCAGTCAGTTAGGAGACATTTACTTTGTGTGAGATATTGACCATTACCCACCAGTAATTTAGGAAGTAGACAATAGGATATTTGGATGAGTAAACTCTGCTATATCTAATAAAAAACCTTTACAAGCTTGAGAAGTCTCATGTATATGGATTTTAAGGAACTTTTTAAATTCTGCACACCCACAACCACACCCACACACAAGGATCAAAAATGGAAAATATAATTCTTAAGAGCAAATATAAACATATGACCCCATAAGGATTCAGAAAATCATAGATTTCAACTTTAAAAGAAATTTAGCTTCCTCATTTTAGAGATGAAGAAACTGATATCAGAGAATTTTTGTTACATAGTTAATAAGCAGAAAGACATGTCCCAAACTCTAAACTACTGCTCCATACACATAGCATGGAATTATATTAACTTTCCTGGGTTTACCTTGATATGAGGCGTTGATGATTTCCCATCTAAAAACCAAAAGAAAAAAGAGAAAGAAGCAAAATTACTTGTTCTCCTTCCATCCAAGAAAGTATCCTTGAGAAAAGAACAGACTGCTCACTGCCCAGACTTAACAGATCTAAAGAGAATGTTAATATATATATATATATATATATATATATATATATGCATTTTTCATCTTTGCTTGCTATTTTTTTTGGCCTAGGCAATTAATATGCAATTATTCCACTCCTACCATTAACTCCTTAACTTGGCAAGTCACTTAACTTCTAACACTCAGTTTCTTCATTTGTAAAATAAATGAGCTGACTTCTAAATTTCTAACTCTAAGTCAATAATCCTGTGATTATATGTCACTTATGCTCTTTGTGTTTCAATTTGCCCAGCTGTAAAATGAGGCATTTGGCCTAAATGTTCCTTCTGGTTCTAAGTCAATGATCTTCCACCTTCCCAGAGTCTTAATTCAACAATTTATTTAGCACCTTCTATGTGCCAGACACCATGAAATATATTGGTATACAATGACAAAATGAAACAGCTAAAATTTCACAATGTAGCCATTGAGGTTTTTATAATAATTGCTTCTTATTATTTCATGTCTGTTGAACATCAACAGTTTGTTCATGTTTTTAAAGAGCATAAAATTGAACAAATTCTGTGGTAAAAGACATAATCTAATTAGCCATCAGAAAGATTCCATAAATATTTATGCATAAAATCATAGAGCTGGATAGAAATTCAAATCAAATGCAAATGATTTTAAATCAACCCATCAATTTCTCAGTTCATACCAGCCTCCTTTATGAATTCAAAATGTCATTGAAGTATTTTTTTAATAACCACTTCATTTCAGCCATTTTTCTGTAGCTTGTTCATTGTTTCGATATGAACAAAATCATTCATCCTTCAGCTGTTGAAAGCTACCCTTTAGAAACACAGTTCTAATTTCTTTCAAAAGCATGCCTATTTCATAGAATTGTATTTCGTTCCTCTGTCTTTACCTATGTCACTACATCATCCTGACTTTTTGCATTTGATTTCCTGGAGGTATAAGTCAAAGGAAACTAACTGAATAAAGGACTTGGAATGTACTCATTTTTCTTTTCATTTATGCTAAATCCATCAATATTTCCTACCAAAAATTATCAAAGGTAAGTAATTGGGGGGTTAATTATTACAATAAGGTAATGAGGATAATAAGATTATAGAGCTTAGACTAAAAAATAATCTTGTCTTCCCCCTCTCATTTTACAAATGAGGAAACTGAATCCCAGAAAAGCAACTTGCTCAGTGTCTCACTGGTAATCATTGGCAAACCAAAATAGTCTTAATCCAAATCCAATATTGTTTAGTTTTATGTAGTAATTAAATTTAAAATGTTGAAAACTAATTTAGTTACTATCTATATATATATATATATACATATATAAATTATACCTGTATTAAAATTGTTTCAATTTAATTACAATGAAATGACTAGCCAATAGGTTGTTGTTTTTGTTATTTTTGATATCTTTCCAAATAATAATAATAAACATTGATAAATGAATAAAAATTGTAAATGATAAAAATGATAATAACAATAGCTCACATTCTGTAGTATTTTATGATTATCATTTTTACATGCATGAACTTATTCAAGATTCCTAATTGTGAGATGGATTGAGTGAATTTTGAAAGAGAGGATACTATAACTTAGAAAAGCTAAGCAATTTATGCAACATAACATAGTAGCAGAGTAGTCAAGAAGACAGTCAGACAATAAGTATTTACTATATGCCAAGCATTGGGCTAAGCACGGAGTAGACAAATACAAACAAAAATAGAGTTTCCATTCTAATGGGAGAACACACAAACGTGAAATTTGGAATTCAATAACACTGATTCCATGTCTAGTGTTTTTCCCATTATATTTATCTCCCCCACTAAATCATCATCATTATTATTATTATTTTGCAGATAAAATTGGGGTTAAATGACTTTCCCAGGGTCACACAACCAGGAAGTGGTAAGTGTCTGAGGCCAGATTTGAACTCCGGTCCTCCTGACTTTAGGGCTGGTGTTCTATGACTGTGCCATTTAGCTGCCCCACCCCTACATTTAATAATAGTAGCCAGCATTCATATAACACTTTCAGGTTATAATAATATGTAATATAATATAATATTATGTAAATAATAATTTAAGGTTTGCAAAATGCTTTATAAATATCTCTGTAATCCTTTCAATAAACTTGGAAGATAAATGTTATTAATAGCCCCATTTTACAGATAAGGAAACTGAGGTACATACAGACTAAGTAACTTGCCCAGACTCACAGGGCTAGTAAGCATCTGGAGCAGAATTTTAGTTTGCAGAACTTTCTGACTTCAAAACTAGCACTCTGTCCACCACTCCACCTGACTGTCCTGTCATCTCTGTTGAGTTTTGTTTTTCATTTTTTGTTCTGTCCCCAATATATAAGTATCGAGGTTATCTGGGGCAAAATTTGAATTCAAGTTTTCCTGACTCTATCTCCTTCTATCCACTTGGTGATGTAACTGCGAAGAGCAACCTGTATTTATGTGTGTGAGGGAGTGTGTGTGTGTGTGTGTGTGTGTGTATGTGTATGTGTGTGTGTATTTGCCACAGAATGATTCATGAGTTTTTTAATCTTTGCAAGGCTCTATTACTTCTAAGATGCAATGCCAGTATTCCCAGATCCTTCATTAAACAGGGGGGCATGGGAGTATCTCCCCGACCTTGTGGAGTTGAAGCATAATTCTAAGGGGAAAAAAAAGATGTGTTTGTTTGGAGTGCTGTTTGCAAGAGGTATGCTGCTTGACCAAGAGTCTGACAAATAACGTTATTATTGGGTTTACCATAAAGCTTCTGCTTCCACTTGGACTGAACCCCCACTCCTAGAAGGCATTATTCCCACTCTCTATTCACTCTGCTCTGTGTAGCCAGAAAGACTGCCAACGAATCCATCCAAATTTTCCCCGCCACGGGTTACTAACCAGCAACACATACGCACCAAAGTAGGACAAGCAAGAAAGAACATTGGAACAGGTGTTAATTTAAACAATTATCCAAGAGTTTGTACACAGGCAATTTGTTAAAGGGAAAGATGTTACTGTAGTAGACACAGTGATTAAACAAACATGAATGCTTTGCAGGGGGTGATTTATATCCTTAACCAACTCAATGGTGGGTAGTAAGGTAATGGTGAGCCTAGCCATTTAATTAGTTTCTGACATGCTTATGTGACTGAAAACATCAGTGATATGAGGAAATTTCCTGGCTAGAATCCCCAAATGGGCCAATGGTGGTGATTTGATCTCCTTTGGAAACTGTTGTTCCTATCCTATGGACTCAAACCTTTTCTACTTGTCCAACTATAAATAGAAGCAGCTGGTCTAAATATAATCAGTTTTTCATTCTCTCAAGGACCAGGTGTGTGCATTAGGTCCTTGTTCTTATTTTACTCTCATATTTATAGCCTGCCTTAACCATTTTGCTTTTCTTTAGCACTAGTATCAAAATCTGTGAAAGAAAAGGAGAATCAGATATGAGATGCCGTCACTGGATCATAGATCATTATCCATTTTAGTTAAAAGTCTAATGAGGGAGGAAGTTAAAATTATTGGCTAAAAGCACCCTGTGAATTTCCCTTTCCCACATTTTCCTTTTGCCCTTCCAAATGGGAGTAATTGGCCAACATAAAATCTGAGATTTTAGGTCATGACAGTTCATTTCATTCAATTCAATATCTATCAGATATTTCCGGTCATCGTCACTAGGTACCCAGAGGCACTAGTAGAGAAGGTGTATGTAGGCTACAAAGACAAACATCCCTTGCTTTATACTTTCAGCAGGGCTGGCCTTTATTATCCAACAAACACTGGTTTAAATGTCCTCTGCTGAGCAGTTATCATGGTAGCAAAGACCCAAAGTCGGACAGGACTTTACAGGTCATCCAGTACCGCCCCCTTCATTGTACAGATCAAAGGGGTCAAGATGGGCCAATGGCAATGCTCAGTTCAGTCAAAGTCCTTCCTCTATCTATATCAGGAGATATAAGGAGAGAGAGTGGACCTGTCAGGTAACTTATAATGATGAACTCCTGCATAAGTACATGAGAAAACTCCCTGTGCTGAAGCAGCCTGGAAGGACTCTACAATTTATAGATAAAATAATTGCCTGAACCAGCCCTGATGGACAGATTAACCAACCTGCCCAGGATCACACAGCCAGTTTGTAAAAGAGAAAGTGATTGGAACCAGGTCTTCCAAGCTCTAAGGTCAGCTCTTTCTACCATGTCAAACTCCTTTTTGTACAATCCTGACAGTTAAATAATCTCTTACAACAGCAGTACATAGGACTGAAATGCTACAAATCTAATTCTGTTTCTTCCCACCCAAATAAGAATGCGATCTGCCTTAGACCTTGGTAGACTAGAAGTAAGCTTCTCTGAGTGATTATTCAAGTGCTTTTCTTTTGGTATATATACATGAACAATTTATCTGTACTGGTGATTTAAATTGGCCAATAGAGTTCTGCTGAGACAGAAAATAGACCAGACATAGACAAGACATACTCCCCTGCAACCAAGTATTATAAGAATCACCTCCGTGGTTCTTGAAATAAATTTATAGGAGCATTAGATTTGGACCTCCTAATCCTTTTCTGGGACATCTGCGATTTTCTGTGAGTGTAGAATGGAAGATTGTAATCCCAAGTGGGTGAATTCTGGTTTTGAGATTCCTTTAGGGAGCTTGTAGCTCTGAAGAGTCCATGAGCTCTAGATTGGGCAACTAAAAACATTATCAGCTAAGATTGCCTATGATAATAAAAATAAAAATATCCTCTTCAAATCTAGACTAAACCATGATTCCCCAAATCATCTCTCTACTTCAACTTGAGCAACCTTTTTTCTAATATTGGTGAGACCTCCATCCCCACAGTCTTTGTCTTTGATGGTGAATCCTTCCCAACTCTCCATTTGAGGATGCAGCCATGCATTCCTCAAATAGAACAGCCCATGAGTCCCAGGACTTTACTTTTTCTCCATTCCATTCACTCCACCATTTTAGCTCCCTTTTCCTACTAGAATAAGCTCCTTAAGGGCATTGATTGCTTTTCTTTGCATTTGTATGCGTTTTTCCAATTCCTAGTCATTGAAGGTACTTAATAAGTGTTATATCTACCTCTAGCCCTCTGTCCCATCTATCATCTGCCTACCTAGCTAGCTATGTTTAAGGATCTTGTACATCCACTTTCATACCAAAGAGACAATTATAGGAAGACAAAGTATTAAAAAAAAATTGACACACTCATTCAAATCATATACATATGTTCTTCTGAATTATGTTTTAGTTTTCCTAAGTCCTTGTAAAAACAACTTTGAACATTCATTTTAAAAAGTCTTGAGTTCTAAATTTTATTTCTCCTTCTGTCCCTCCCTTCCTTCCTTCCTGAAATATAAAACAAATTGAAGTAGGCTATACATGTGCAATTATTCAAAACATATTCCCATATTAGTCCATGTACAAACATTCAAACCACTTTCTCTTGTGTTTTATCCATCAGTGGCTTTACCCAGCTCCATGGAAAGGCTGTTGGATAATCAAAACTTTTATCATCACTATATTCACCAAAAATTCCCCCAGTCTTAGTTCATCATGGAATATAATCTTCTTTTCGTTGGTCTCTTTAAAATAGATAACATGGTTTCTCATGCCTATTCAATCTGGTTATTGTTCTGAAAGTCCTTGTAATGAAAGGGCATTCCTCTCACTTTATTGTTTTTTTTCCTCCTCTATTTCCTGTGAATTCTCAGCAGGCTTTACAGGATCTAACAGAAATAATTAATGAATGGTGAGTGGGTGCTACTTGTCTTTGATTTTTAAGGGGATCAAAGGAATCCTGTAGGGATAACAACAACAAATCCAACTGCACCTTTGATGGAACATAATCTTATTTAAAATCACAGATTTAAGAACTAGAAAGATACTTAGAGATCAGCCTGGTCCAGCCCCCTTATTTTATGGATGCGGAGGCTGAGATCCTGTGAGGTTAAACATACTAGGCCAGAATGTCTAAGATACTTGCCATGTCTCAATGTGTTTTTTTCAAATGGTGACATCCTAAATTTTGGTACTCCTTCAATAAAGAGAGCAGCATGGTCTTAATTATTTTCTGTGAACAAATCTCTCCTGATAGAACAATGTACCAGGGATCTGTGGCGTCTATGCCCTTAAATGATGGCCCTGAATGATAGGTCCTTTTAACTCACAAGGATCTATCAAAACTTTCACTTTATTGGCTCAGCCTTCAAGACTCTAGAGTTATCTTCATGTTATGATGAGGGATCAGATCAAGTCACTAGGAGAGAACTTGTCCCATACTTTTGGAAAACAAGAAACTTAGGAGGCAAAATTGCAAATGGAAGTGATGGTAATCAGCTAAAACAGGGGCTAACAACCTGGGTTCCATAGAGATTTGGGGGGAGGAGGGATCCATGAACTATATAGGAAAAATTATATCTTTATTTCAATGTAATTGGTTTCTTTTCTAATACTGTATATTCTATTGTATGCATTATACAATGCATTGCATTCATTATAAACATTATATTGAGAAGGAATTCATAATTTCCTTTACTTTGCCAAAAGAGTCCATGACAAAAACAATGAGTTTAAGAAACCCTGAGAAGGAGCAGTCTCCAAGCTATCTGTGTAATCATTCTTCATCTTCTGCTTTAAAGTCTGGTTCATTCCATAATTTCAGGCCATAACACTCCATGTCAGTTCTTACTTGGAGAAGATATGACTATCTAAGCCAGTTATCACTCAAGCAAAAATGTCAAAGAAATGTGCTTGAATCTACCTTGAAGAAACAAAACTAGAGTTATGTATTTCTGGGATTGATGGCATTAGTAATGGTCAGGGATATAATTCCTAGTCCTTCAACTATGAATTTAAGAGCACTGACTGAGTAGAATTTTGAGGATGCTAGCACTTCTACGACTGAAAGCTCTAACAGCAATATATATATACTCAGTTCCTACTACCATCTTCTATTAACTCTTGTTTTCTACAAGTAGGCAAATTAACTGCAAGTTTGTAGAGAACAATTTACAGGCATACCTGTATTTGGGTAATGGATATAGTATCCAATCAGAAACCGTAATTTGACATTTTATTGTTGTTCTTTCTGTTCTCTCTCTCACTCTTTCTTGCTCTTTTTCACTCTCGTCTGTCTCTGTCTGCCTCTCTCCCCATATATATGCATTCTACTTTTTTTTAGAACAAAATTCAGTATAAAGTAATTCTCCCAAACGTCTATTTATAGAAGTATCAGGAAAATATCAATATTATACTGTTTCACCCATGACATAACTGTAGATTTAAAAAAATTAGATTTAGAAGAGACTTTGGAAATTATTTTTTTCAGAAATCCTTGTTCCTGGCTCTAATTCTACTTCCTTATAACTTTTTTATATCAAAAGCTCTTGTAAGCAGCTTTTCCTTAGTTTTTGATATTTCTCTAATGAAAGAAATACTAAATCGCTCATTTTAGATTCATCCAATGAGAGTTCTTATTTGCTTTTATAGAGTCCCTGAATTATTTTTCTAAAATAGCCATTTCCCTAACTGCCAGTATCTGTGCTCCCTGCTTCATCATTGCAATAGTAACTTGAAATTTTTATATACTCATTCCCTTTAGTATGTCTTTAAAGTTCTAGTAGACTTTGCGTTTTTTCAATAGCCTAGTCTCTGGTGGAGAATCCTTTTTGTGTTTGTTTTGTCTTGTTCTGACTGAACTTACATAGCATAGCTCTGAAACAAAAATATAAGACATTTTCCCATAATGATAACAATTCACAAGATCCTCATCTTAGAATAAACTCATCTTCACCATTTTGCATTCTTAAAATATCATTAAGTGCTTTCAGATGCAGTATAAACAACAGCAACAGATTTTGCTCACACAGCTTCTTGGAATGGCTACCCAAATCATTTTTCCTGGAAGCTGTAAAAGTCACATTTACAACTTAGAAATAGAATGAAGTGCTTCTCTTGCAAACCAATATAGAACATTTCTGGTTCCTAAATAAAACTTGCTTATGTAGCCCTTTGTGTTGTGTAGGACCTTGAGTGGACTAATGGAATTGATGTAGCCAGTCCTACAATGACCTTTTAAATTCTAACCTCTCCTAATGCTTTACCTACCTAAGGCCTGGAAATATTAAAAGGATTAGCCAGAAGCTGGGAAAGATGGTTAGAAGTCTTTTCCTGAGTCCTAACTGCCTACAGATTGCTTTTTTGAGTTCCTGGAATGACAGCCATGGAAGGGGAGTTATATTTTATATTCTTTTAATTTTTGAATTGTGTGTTTTTAGTTTTATTAAAGTATTTCTTAATCAAATTTTATGATTTATGAGTATTAAAAAATCTTGAACCTGCTGAATTAAGATAAATTTAGTCAGTTCACAATACATGGTCTATAGAGTATTTTTATACATATGTTCATTTTATATTCAAAGTAATCCTAAGAGTTAAATGATTGAACTCTTATTATTATTTACATTTTAAGGGATAGGAAAATTGAGAGATATGAATCACACAGTATGTTTCAATGGAGAGAATGTTGTTTTTTGATAACTTGGACCAGCCAGTTTGACTGAGTCAGTCAAACACAAGCATTTTGTAAGGACCTACAATGTGCCAAGCAGACACTCAGTCTTTGCCTGGAAGGAGCTCACAGTCTAATGATTTAATTATCAGCCCTGCTACTTACTACATGTGTGACCAATGGCACTCTAGACTCTCTGTATTATAGTTTCCTCCTCTGGAAAGAGACAGAGTTATCCTAGATAACCTATAAGGCCTCTTGCAGATCTAAATATATGATACTGTCTAAGATAATCTGGAACTGAGACATAAGAGCACATCTTTTGGTTCAATTAAATCCAATGCTCATTCTAAGAGATGATGTTTTCTCTTCATAATACATAGTGATAAAGTTGTATTCACCTTATCCTACAAACCATTTTTCACCCCGGGCTTCTTTGTCTTCAGGCAAAAAAAAATCAACATTAGACATTACTACTTCAGGAAATTAAATACAAAATGTGCCGTTGGATATAGCATACTAAGAGAAAAATAGGACAATAGACAATAATTCTGCATCTTTGGTTCATGGTCTCCTCTGTTCGTTAAGGAATATAATTGGAAATTTATAAAACATATAGGAAAATATGACTACATTTACTTTCCTATGTTCATTTGTTTGTTAGGGGAGAAATAGGGAGGATTTTACATTAAAAGAATATATGGATGCTGATTTTTTTTTCTTTTAGTATTATAAGCCTATAGAAATCTGAAACCAATTCCGTTTAGTCAGACTTGTGCTCTGGGAAAGAGCACTGTACTAGACAACAGAAGACATGTCTTCTAGCTCTGCTAACTTACATGATTTTGATCAAATCACTTAAACTCAAGGACCTTCAGTTTCCTCATAATTAAATAAAATAAAGAGATTGGATTAATCAATCAATAAATATTTATTAAATGCTTCCTATGTGCCAGATATCTTGCTGAGGTACAATAATAAAGCAAAAGGAATTTATTGCCCTTGAGCTCTCATTTTAAGAGAAAGACAAGGTATGTAACTCATTATGTGCAAGATAAATACAGAGAAAATAGAAAGTAACCTTAGAAGTAATGGTAGAAGCAACTTAGATTGAAAGTGAGAGGCTTTATTCTCCAATTGAAAAATGGTCAAAGGATATGAACAGACAATTCTCAGATGAAGAAATTGAAACTATTTCTAGTCATATAAAAAGATGCTCCAAGTCATTATTAATGAGAGAAATGCAAATTAAGACAACTCTAAGATACCACTACACACCTGTCAGATTGGCTAAGATGACAGGAAAAATGAATGATGATTGTTGGAGGGGATGCGGGAAAACTGAGACATTGATGCATTGTTGGTGGAGTTGTGAACGAATCCAACCATTTTGGAGAGTAGTTTGGAACTATGCTCAGAAAGTTATCAAACTGTGCATACCCTTTGATCCAGCAGTGTTACTACTGGGATTATATCCCAAAGAGATTATAAAGAAGGGAAAGGGACCTGTATGTGCACGAATGTTTGTGGCAGCCCTTTTTGTAGTGGCTAAAAACTGGAAACTGAATGGATGTCCATCAGTTGGAGAATGGCTGAATAAATTGTGGTATATGAATATTATGGAATATTATTGTTCTGTAAGAAATGACCAACAGGAGGATTTCAGAAAGGCCTGGAGAGACTTACATGAACTGATGCTGAGTGAAATGAGCAGGACCAGGAGATCATTATATACTTCAACAACAATACTATATGATGACCAGTTCTGATGGACCAGGCCATCCCTCAGCAACGAGATCAACCAAATCATTTCCAATGGAGCAGTAATGAACTGAACTAGCTATGCCCAGAAAAGAACTCTGGGAGATGACTAAAAACCATTACATTGAATTCCCAATCCCTATATTTATGCACACCTGCATTTTTGATTTCCTTCACAAGCTAATTGTACAATATTTCAGAGTCTGATTCTTTTTGTACGGCAAAATAACGTTTTGGTCATGTATACTTATTGTGTATCTAATTTATATTTTAATATATTTAACATCTACTGGTCATCCTGCCATCTAGGGTAGGGGGGGGGGTAAGAGGTAAAAAATTGGAACAAGAGGTTTGGCAATTGTTAATGCTGTAAAGTTACCCATGCATATATCCTGTAAATAAAAGGCTATTAAATAAAAAAATAAAAACTAAAAAAAAAACTAAAAAAAAAAAAGTGAGAGGCTTTAAAGTATGAAGAATGATCAATAAAAGCCAAGGAAAAAGTAGATGGAGTATTTATGTATAAAGAATGGCAAGAAGGCCAGTGTGGCTGAATTGTAGAATGTATAGACAGGAATTGAACGTAAGAATGGAAAGGTAGAAAGAGGCCACATTATGAATTTGGAAGAGAATTACTAAACAAAGGACATTTACTATGATCATGGAAATAATAGTGAGTCACTGAAATTTATTGAGCAGAGCAATGAAAATGGTCAAACTTATGCTTTAGGAAATTCATTTTGGTAATTATGTGAAGTAGATTGCAGCCAAAGAGACACTGGATAGGGAAAACAATTATAATGCTATTGCAAAAACCCACTTGGGTTCCTGAGCTAGAGTTGCTATCTGTGAATGGAAAGAAGAATATATGTGTAAGAAATATTGAAAATTAAGAAAGCACAGGATTTGACCAACTGGATATATGGTATGAGCAAGGATGATAAAGCTGAGGAGTCAAACATGGCACCAATACTTGTCACACTTGGGTGGTTGAAAAATGGTGGTGCCTTAACAGTAATAAGGGAAAACTGGAAGAGAGGTATTTTTTGGAAAGGAGGGAGGAGAGATCATGAGCTCTCTTTTGTACATATTAAGATTTGAGATGTCTACAGAACATTCAATTTGAAATATTCAATAAATATTGGAATTAGAAGTCAGGAGAGTAGCTATCTAGGAATCATCTTTATACAAGTGGTCATTGAACTTATGAAAGCTGTTGAGAAGACCAAGTAAAAATAAGGAGAGAAAAAAGAACAGGGGCAGAAAGAGCCTTAGAGAATCCCTATATTTAGAGGGTATGATGAGATGGTTGAAGATCTAGCAAAAGAGATAAGAAGGGACATTTAGAGCAGTAACAAATCTCAAGGGGAAATCTAAATCATATAAAAACAAAAGATATAACTGTTAATTATCTTTCTTTTTTTGTCTTTATTGATTGTGTGTGTATAGGATTTGTAGTCATGAAGTCTGTGTTCAAGTCTTAGTTTTCTACTTATTAGCTTATGAACTTGAGCAGAATATTTGATTTTCTGAACTTTAGCTTGGTCATCTATTAAATGGGAATAATATTTATATTCTTTCCCTCATTGAATTGTAAAGATCACATTTTAAGAGGCATGAAATTCCATTGAAAAACTGTAAAGAGATGTTTAATCATCCTATTATTTTTTACTACACATTTCACCAATCAGAGAAAACAGTCTGGTAAATAGAGAGGCAGATTCAGAGCCAAAAAAAACCCAAGGTTCACTTCTGTTACTCTTGTCATGTGCTGACTGGGCAACGTCTCAACTTTTTAGACAACTATCTAGGATTGTAATTTGCAGGGTGGGTCCTAACTTGCACTGGCAAATGGGAGTTTTCTTATGCAGACATTATCTATATAAATGAAATCATAAATGTGTTTCTTATTCCTGCTTTAACGTGTGTGTGTGTGTGTCATCCCAGTGATTAAGTAAACTCTCTTTACTAATCAACATCTGGACCTGGTACTGTTCTTCCATATTGCTCAAAAATCATATGGCTTGTATATGACAGGGGTAGAGATGGGACTTGAATCCAGTTCTCCCTGATCTCAAGATGAACATTGGCTACTATGCAATTACTTCCACGGCAGCAATCTTTATATTCAAACTTTTCTTTCAATGAAAATTGTTTCCCCCCTAAAAAAAAGTTCCACACATTGGGTTCTCATTTCATAAAGTAGTACCTAAGTCCTTGAGTTGTTAGGAGATTTAAATGATATTATTTATATAAAACAATCTGTAAACATTAAAGTACTTATAGAATAATAATTCTTATTAATAAATCATTATATAGAAACTTGTTCCTCACTTATAAGGAATAGGCTGATTTATAATTGAATGAACAGCTAAAGTGGAGAAACTGAGTGAATGGTCCCATGGGAAAATCCTCTCAGGATGATGATGTTATGTGCTTGTCTCCAAGAAGAGTTGAAAGAAAGCAAGATACTTCTAGATAGAAGATATGAACTAAAATTTCATCTCTGCTATTTACTATTAATTAGAGGATCCCTTTGTGTCTCTAAATCTCATTCTGTAAAAAGGGGATAATAATGTTCCCACAATTTACCTTTCTGGATGGGCCAGAGAATTTTGTTAACTGTGAACCATATCAAAATGAAAGGTATTGCTATTAAGGGTGTGATATCTTAATACATAGGAGGAGCACATAGACTCAGTTTTAAAATTAAATAAGCTTCTTTAAGTGCCCAAGCTGCTACCTGTTTATAAATATAGGGAACTGATCAGGAAAATGTTCCATCACCTATATCTATATAATGTAGAAAAGCAAGTTTCACTTTGGGTCTGTTAGAATTCTGTCTGGTAATCCTGGTGCATACTTCTACTGAGGTAAGCTGCCATTAACTAAATTAACCTGACACAAGTGGTTTGAAGAATGTTTTATTATATTAGTCATTTGCTTGCCTGGTTTTGCTGTGGTTTGATCTATGTTATCATTTTAGCATAATGTAGATGGCATCTTCATACCAAGGTTTAAAGGAATATCAGTACAAAATTAAACTTTATAGTAGCAAAGCAAGACACAGACATTAAGTTGTTCTTACCCTGTGCTACTTCTTTTCCTTCCAGTCTAGACAAGTTCGAGAGCGTGTAGCCTCCCACCCTGTGATAAGAAATGGCTATTGGAAACAACACACAGAGAAGCTATTCCATCATCCCCTGTTTTATATTTGTGGAGGTAAGCACAGTGTTTCAATCCTATGAAAATATTGTAACAATATAGATGTTTTCATTATGCTCCAATGAATCCCCAAACCTGAGTTTTGATTTAGTTAAAAACAATTAGTTCTCATGAGAATTAATGTGATCTCATGGATATTACAAAAGAATTAATGAATTCAGCAGAAGCATCATCTTTTTAGTTAGAAAGCTAACTACAAGAAAACCTTACACATTTTGTCTAAAAGGTTCAAAAGAAACACACTTTATTTTTCCAATTTCTTTCAAGTGGTAGCTCAAATATGTTTTTTCCAACAAATCCTTTCATTCATGAACATGAAGTATGTCAAGAATTATAGTATTTATGCAAATTATTTTCCAAAAGGTGTCCTTGGAATATGTCAGACAATCAGGGGTTCTTCTTTTTCCAATGTTAATTCAAGAATTTCTCCCTTCAAAGTTAAAAGAAAAAAAAATTCTCTTACAGATGAGTGTTTGCTATGAGAATTTTTAAAAAATTTATGCTTGTTTATCCTATATAGTACATACTTTATGGCTAAGAAGAATTTTTCTGAGTTTCATTGGGTCCTGAATCTTCTCCCTACTCTACCTCTCCATAGTCCAACTTCACTTTTTCATACTGCTTATTTGCAAGGAAGGCAGGGACATAGAGGAAAATCAGTACATCGACTGGGGAATGAAGGAGTGGAGGGGAGTTCAAACAGTACTATCCCAAACCAGAGTTTTATAGGATGATTATGAAAAGCCACTTTGCAAAATGTCTAGAATAAGTTTCAGATTCTCAAGGAATAATTTTCTTTCCCCTTACCCTCATGGTATCTGAGCTCTCTTTAAATGACCTAAAATCTGAGTCCAACTTTTAAAAGCAGATCATAATAAAAACCTGAAGATACTTTAGGCATGAATAAAATAAAGTGGATTTAAGGATGAGCAAGAGTCTCCAGGTCAATAGAAAGATCATATAATTGACTCTGAGCTCTCTTCCTGACACTAGGCAGTCATTTTGGAAGAACTCCTTTGAACATGCACTAATCAAAATGAAGTGTTTTTCTGAAATTTTTCTTTGAGAGGCATTGTAAAATATCGTTTTTCATATTCCTGAGATCTGGCTCTTTTCTTACCAAAAGATGCCTGACCTGAGAAGTTTAATTCATTGTCCCAAGTGACAATGGAATTCTGGAAGAATTCCTTCATTCTGCAAGAGGACCAATGACATCATGACAGTGATATCTTGACTTGTGTGTGAATTGGATTTAAGTGAGGTAGAACTGCACAAAACAGCAAAGTTCAGTACAATAGCATAACAAAAGTCAAGATGAATGGAGATGACCTGGGATCAATATGGTTAATGTATGAGATGGTTTTGTCAATTGTAAAGTGCTATAAAGATACACACACATGTGCATATATGTATATGTGTGTATACATATATATTACCGACACAGTTCACTTTTAAATATGAAATCATCAATGGGTAACTGATTTTCTAGGATAGCTAGATGGCTCAGCAGATGGAATTCTGGGCCTGAAGTGAGGCAGACTCATCTTCCTTAGTTCAAATCTATCCTCAGACTTACTAGTTGTGTGATTTGGAGCAAGTCACTTAATCTTTTTTGCCTCAGTTTCCTTATCTATAAAAATAAACAAAAGAAGGAAATGCAAATTATTCCAGCATCTTTACCTAGAAAACCCCAATTGGGTTATGAAGAGTTGGCCATGATTTTAAAAAATGGCTAAACAATTGATCCTCTAAAGAAGATCTTAATGTTCAAAAAATAAATTGGGACTAAAATATTCACAAAGAGAAGATATTTTTTAAGAAGGCAGATAGGTGGGAGAAGTTAATACTAAGCTTGATCTTTTTAAGAGAACAGAAAGAAACAACTATTCAAATAAATGTCCACATTCACTTTCTAGTGATCTCTGATAAATTCTAACCACAACGCCTCCCTCTCCCACCTTCCTTTACTTACTGGATTCTAGCAGGAAATAGAAATTGAAAATTCATGTTAAAAATAGTTAGGACCATAATTTTTAAAGTAGCTTATGAAATACACAAAGGAGGACAAATAATTTCCATAAATGATACTTAATATGCGATTGGAGGCTACTCAGAGTCATATCTATCACAAGATGTCACAGGCTTTGCCCCAGGATATTAACATTAAGGGAACAGTGGGGCATTTGTACTCCTTTGTCATGTAAGTAAATTGAGCTTAGAATATTTCTAATAAAGACCTCTGCAGCAGCTACTCAGTACTCTGGTGTCTTTATTCATGTTGACTAATGTCTTAGACTTTATATCAACCCTTGGTGAGATCTAACAGCCCATATCTGTCCTCTATAAGGCATTTTGTCCTGCAAAGTTGATTTAAGGGGTTTTATTTTGCTTGTACCAAGCCACCAGATTGCTAGTAATGGCTCTGCTGCTGCTCTGATAATGATGAAGAAGAATAAATCAAGAAATGAAATTTTATTAAGCACCTATTATGTGCCAGATTCTGTGCTAGGTGGTAGTAATACAAAGACAAAATTTAAAAAGTCTCTGCCATCAAGGACCATATATTCTATTGGGGAGAAAACATAAATATATAAAGGCACATGTATGCAGAAAATAAAAAATAAACACTGAGGGGGAAGAAACATTAAAAGTTGGAGGAAAGCCTTATACAGGAGTTAACATTTGAACAGAGCTTTGAGAGAAACTAAGAGTTCTTAAGGGGCAGGAGTGAAGAGGGAGAGTATTCTAGGCAGAGGGATACAAAGAGACAAGTGGAAAATGTCATATATAACAGCAAGAAGGTCAATTTGTCTAGACCACAGAGGATGGTAAATAGAGTTGTTGTCTTCTCAATTAATCACATCTATTTCTTTGTGATCCCATTTGGGGTTTTTTTTGGCAAAGATACCACAGTGGTTTTCCATTTCCTTCTCCAACTCCTTTTACAGATGATGAAACAGCTGAGTGACTTACTCAGGGTCTGAAGCCAGATTTGTACTTAGGTCTTCCTGAATTCAGCATTGGTGTTCTACCAACTTAGTTGCTCCAGTAATCAGAGTACTATGTAACAATTCTGAAAATGTAGAGTAGAGACAGGTTATAAAGGGCTTTAAATACTAAATAGATGAATATGTATTTGATTGAAAAAGAGACCACTAAAATTTATTGAGTGATGTGATGAGTAGAGCTGTACCGTACACATGTCATTTTGGCCCCTGTGTGGAAGGTAAATTAGAGTGGGGAGAGATGAAGCAGAAAAATTAATTAGGAAGTTATTGAAATAGTCAATATACTGAATGTTTGAACAAAGATAGTGTTAATGTAAGTGGAAAAAAGGAAAGGGATGTAAGAAATATTATACAGATAGGATCAACAAGTTTAATTGAATATTTGAAATAACAAGGCTGACAACTAATCAGACACTTGAAGTAAAAGTGAGTGAAAAATTGAGGATAACTATGAGGTTATAAATGTAATCGATTAGAAGGATAGTGATTTACCCAATGGAGATAAGGAAATTTATAAGAGGTCTGGTTATTTGGAAATTTTTAATAAGTTGTGTTCTGATATATTGAATTTGATATGTCTACATTCAGTCCACTGTGCCCAAAAGCAGTTGGAAATTATGGACTAAGGTTTAGGAGGGCAAGTGTAGCAGAATATATAGATCTGGGAATTATCTTCAAGGAAATAATTATGAACACTGATGAGGTCACAAGAGAGAAATAGTAGAGAGAGAATAGAAGGCAGCTGAAGACAGGAACTTGGGGTACACCTATAGATAGAACAGGTGATATGATGATCCAGCAAAGGATTTTGAGAGGAAATAGGAAAACCAAGGATAAGGGATGGAGGAGGGAGGGAAGGGGAAAGACAGAGAGAGAGAGAAAAAGAGAGAGACAGAGACAGGCAAAGAGACAGAGAGAGAAAGACACAAAGAGAGAGGGAGGGAGAGAGATGGGGGAAGGAGAGAAGAGAAAGAAAGAAAGAAGCCGTTTCCAAAAAAATCAGAGAGAGAAAGAAAGAGAAAGAGAGACAGAGAGGGGAAGGGGACAGAAAGTGACAGAGAGGCAGAGGCAGAAACAGACAGCAATAGAGAGGAAGAAGAAATGAAAGGGAGAGGAGGAAAAAGGGAAGGGGAAAGGGAGAAGAGGAGGGAGAAAAGAAGAGGAAAAGAGAGGAGAGCAAGGGAGAGCAGAAGAGAGGAGAGAGGTCAGCAAGAATCCTTGTATTGAGAAGAAAGACTCATTCAATCCTTTCCCTTTCATTCTTTCCTATTTATCAAAGGATTGAGGTAGAATGTTTTGCTACCACATTTTTAATGTTTCAACCCTTATTTCTTTATGACAGAAAACAAATTTCATGAAGTAAGTTGATGAGAAATCGGACAGGGAATAAGTCATCTGTCATCACTTTATATCCCCAATAGCAATTTTATTTTAAATTTGCTTAAAAATCAGAAGGGAACCAAACCTCAGAGTAAGATGTTTAATTTATAGCTTAGAGCAACCATCTCTGAAGATTTTCAGCCCTCTAATGCGTGAATGATGAGCTTGACTGGTAGAGCAGGTGATAGAGATATAAATTAGTCTTCCTGTGACTTAACCTGACACAAACACAAAAATAAATCAAAGAACTGGCTTTCATCTCTTTATTTTAGTGTATCCACATTCTTATAAAGAGTGAGAATATCTTTGACAGGACTCCTGATGATTATAGCTACTTGTGCTATACCTCCTCAAAATTGTTTTGTATTATGTATATGAGTATTTCTACACACACACATATATATATATTTACATATGTGTAAATGTATATATGCTTATGTATATATAAATATGTATGTGTAGGTGTGAATGTGCATGTAGACACACACACTTTCCAGATGCATGTTATTTCCCTTCAATAGAATAAGTTCATTGAGAGCATAGAACTTAGAATTTAGTAGATACTTAATAAATAACAAATAAAATAATTAATTTTTGACTTCTAGGAAAGAGGATGGCAATTCTTTTGCTTCATATTTGAAATTTGATATCTTTCATATAAATGATTGCTCCAACCTCTGACACTTACTCCCTGTGTGACCCTGAGATAGCCAATTAATTTTCCTGAATTTCTGTGGCTTTGTTTATAAAATGTGGGAGTTGGATTAGATGGTCTCTGAGGTCCCTTAAAGATCTAGATCTGTGATCCTATGGACATTTTACACGTAAGATTCCCTAGTAGTACGTATATTTCCTTTCTCTCATTGTGATGCACAAATTCAATTTTTGTTCCTATACCAATAATTCTTAAACCTACTTATCCAACCCTATTCTCTTTACTGACATCTAGTCTCAATTTTAGCTGCCTGATGTAACACCTCAAACTAGATTTTCCAAAGTTACCTTACACTCAATATATCTAAAACTGAATTTATTGGCTTTTCTCCAAAACCTTTCTCTCTTCCTTATTAAGGTTGAGAGTACCATCAGCCTGCAATCACCAAGCTTGAAACCCAGGTGTCAACCTCCTTTTCTTGCTCTCCCCTTTCCCTATAGCCAATCTGATGTCAAGGCCTGTCAATTTTACCTTTATTATATCTCTTTAATATGTACCCTTCTATCTTCTAACTCTATCATCACCCTGGAACAGATTCATTTCTTCATACTTAGACCACAGCAATAACTTTCTGGTGGCTCTGCCTGTCACAAGGCTCCCCATCCTCCAATCCAATCTCTACTCAATTATCAAAGTCATCTCCCTAAAGGTCAGGTCTATGTCATCCTCTCATTCCCTACTTCATAAACTTCATTGGCTCCTTATCATCTTCAGGGTCTAACATAAAACCCTCTGTTTGCCATTCAAAATCCTTTATATTTCCCCTTCCCCACTTTATGTAATCTATCCCTCACCAAGTATTTTCCTGTCCATGATACTGATCTCTTTACTGTTCCTCATATGTTGAAAAAATGGATATTCCATCTCCTAACTCAATCTACTAACATTTTCTCTGACTGTCCTCTATGACTGGCGTGTTCTCCCTTCTCATTTTTACCTCCTAACTTCTCTGATTTCCTTCAGATTTCAGGTAAAATCCCATTTTCTACAGGAATTCTTACCTGATTCCTTTCATTCAAGTCACTTCTTCTGTTGATTTTTCCAATTTATCTAATTTATTTTATAGTTTTTTGGAGCATAGTTATGTGAATGTTGTCTCTCTCATTAGGCTATGAACTCCTGGAGAACCAGGACAGTCTTTTACCATTTATTGTATTCCCAGAATTTAGAATAGTGCCTAATATAATGCCTAGTGCTTAAGAATATTTAAAGATTGATTGACTACATGACTTATCCAAAGTCATGGAAGTAAAATGGCCATCAGGATCCATGCCCAATTCATTGGCCTGTTAATCCAGCATTCTAGAGGTAAGGAGGAGGAAAATGAACAGTCTTTGTTTTTTCTTTGAACATCTTTTTCTGAGGACAGATCTTGAACATGGAAGCTCAGTCATAGATTTACTCAAAGCATAAGGTGAGAGAAGAGGCAAGGGCAATAGGTACAAGTCATAAAGAGAAAAATATAGCCTTAATTTGAGGGGAAAACTTTCTCACAACTACAGACCTAAAGTGTAAGAAGCTGCTGTCACCAGAGGTTTTAAGTAAAACCTAAATAACCATTCTCTTGCTTGACACAGAGGGGATTCCTTTTCAAATATAAAATATAAATGACCTTGAAAGACTTCCCAAATTAGAGAGTCTGATTCTATGACTAAATAGCAACTTTTTCTCACATCCCCCCGCCTCCAGGAACAGCTTCAAACACAGAAAGGAAAAGAAACTTTCTAAAATGTGGATGGGAAAGAATTTCTATCTTTGCCCTCATAAAGCAATATTATGGATAAAAAAATTAAATATTCTTTTCATATCTTTCTAGCTGATAGTTCTAACTTCTTTATCTGCTTTTATCAGCTTAAAATAATAGTAGTAATATAGAATAGTTTTCTTCCTATTACAAAGTGACTTGCCAACAAGAAGTGCTCTAGATGGCAGATAATATGTTGGGCAAATTTAGTTGGTGGTGAGGCAGAATGGGTTAGCAGGACAGAGCACCAGGGATCCTAAATACAATAAGATTAGGACATGAGAGAACCCTTCCCTCAGGAGCCTCAACCTGTGCTACTTATAACATAAATAATGGTTCCCAATCCCAGCATCTCCCCACCCCTTCACCACTTTTGAGGTCTATGAGGGTTGGGGGCCATTGGCTGTGTCATAAGAGACACAGGATGAACGCCCTGAGGGAAGGCTTGTTTCTTCTCTCAGTGCAACTGAACCTTGGATGTAGGGATGATGTATATTCCAGATCTTGATGCTCTGAGAGAAAATCCTACATATCTCACCCTAGTTATAGCTCTCCCAATAAGTAATAAAATAACCCATAAGCAGGAGATCACAGGAAGAAGAAGGAAAGGACTAGGTAATTGACAAACTGGATAAACATCCCCTAAATAAGAGTTGCCCAAAAATAGTGGGAAGAAGCACCTGTAAAGTGAAATACCCAAATCCCATTTATAGTTGTTCGGAGAATTCCTAGAACTGAGAGTTACATATAATGACATTTCCCTTTTGGCACTATTTTCCCTAGGTCTCTATTGCATTCTTCTCAAGGAAATTTGACTTTTTTTTTTTTTTGTGTGTGTGTGTGTGTGTGTGTGTGTAGTCATCCTGAACTGAATAGTCAAATCATGTCTGATTATATATTTGCTAAAAGCAATCTTCCAGCATGTTTTCTGGTTTTTTTAATCAGAAGTTTTAATGGAGCTTTAAGTTTTAAATGGAGTTTTTTCAGGACAGTGGGCAGTATCATACAATGAGCAATTGAATATAATGTATGCTACCAAAACTAAAGTTGCACAGATGTGACAGTTTTATCATTTTGATGACTGCCTATACATGAAATATTTTATTGCCCATTTTTGACAACTCATTTTTCTTGAGCACATCTGTCCCAGTGTACAAGCTGACTATGATATATCCTAATCCTAATCTGAGAAATTCATAGAGCTCCACAGTAAGTCTATGCAGCCAAATATATTTCTCCCTATGCAAAATATGAACACTTTCTTTGCATTATTTTAATACAATGGATCTGATTTCTGCTTGCATGGATTTTGATTGTTGTTTTTATCTCTTATTTTAGAAATGATATAATGTATTGATTTTGATCTTGCTTTTGACCTTGAAATTGGTTGTGATTTGTATGCTTTGTTCAACTTGTTCTTAGAAAAAGACTAGACAGCTTCTTAGTTCTGACAATTTTTTAACTTATTGAAGTCAAATTGAAAGGGTTTTTTTTTCCATTCTAATATTCTTTTTACCTCCTACTTCTTCCTGTTATCCCAGTCAGGGACAATTACACCTTACAATTACCACACATTACTATCCACTTTTTAAAAAATAATAGACATTGATTTAAGTTTCCAACAAATTTGGCATGAGATATGTTGCATATACTTGTATTTCAAGTTATGAATATAAAATATATTTTAGACTTCTTGACTAGTTTTGCAAATCTCAAGCATCTTTCTTTTCTGTCTTTGCTTATATTTCTCTTTTGCACTTACATGCTTTTCTGTAGTATATTTATTTGTGTATGTGCTGTATGCTGTCCTATCATACATTTCATGAGGACAGGGACCATGTCTTATTTACCTTTGCATCTCCAATATTGAACCCCTAGCTTTTTACTTAATAGATATTCTTTCATAAATGAATTGAATTTTAGTTATGAAGGCTCAAAAGCAAAGATCAGTGCTTTGTTTGTAGTTATTAAATGGATAAAGAGGGAAAAAACAAATGAGAGAAAATACAGCCCACATATATATTTGTCATGTTAGATATTGCAGGAAGTAATGAGTATGATATAGGTAAATAAATTGCAGTAGAAAGGACCAGCAATTCACAGAAGCCAAGGCTTAAGAATATAGTCAGCAATGAAACCCCTGGCTTTATATATATCTATAAGTAAATGCCCATATATATAAATAAAAATCATGAGAACTCAAGATTCTAACCTTAAGGAGACAAATTATAATTCATTAAGTACTACTCAGACTTTGTAGGCTATGATTCACGGACAAGCTATTCTTATAGAAGTAAAGAAGGAATAGCAAATTATATCCATGTAAAAAATCTAGAAACTGTAAGAAAACAATATGATGGAGAGTATTTGTTCATTTATTATGCATCAATGGAACACAGGCAATATTATGAGTCAAAATGACCTGGAAGTAAAAAAGAGATGAATCAGGAATTTAGAAAATGAATTGCATATCTAGCATTAGCTGAATTCTTACTCTACCAAAAGCAGAGCCACTAAAAATCTCTTAGCTTGCTTTCATAAAGAATTTATCCTTCAAAAGATGCTGGAAGCAATCAAAAGACTTGCTATTCTGACCTTAATTCTGATGAATTAGAAAGGAACTGATTGCTTAAGGGGAAGTGATGGGAACCCATTCCCATCTGAGTTCAAGATAATGAATGAACAGAAAATCAAGCTCAAGCTTACACATATTCTAATAATTTTGTAAGTATGCCAAAGGGTTGATAGAAAATATGAATACAATCTCATGTTATCAAATTCTACAGGAATTCTACTAGAAGTATAGAAGGCCCAGAACTTTAGAAAAATATACTTGACACAAAGATACAACAGTGTGTTAAGTCAGTGTGATTGATGAGATGATGGTTCTCTTGTTTACATATACTTATACATATATGTATATATACACATATACACATACTTAATATGCTGTAATGATGTAATTGTAATAGGGTATTTAAGGACTGAGAGAGCTGGGGACAGGGTCAGTCACTCAAGAGTGAACAAACTGTGAAGGAGACAATAAAGACTTCAGACTCTGTTCCTGACTATTCTCGTGGTGACTATCCTGCTGAGACCAAGGCCGGTCTGGAGGACCTCCAGAAAGCTAGCCCAGACATTACAAGAAGAATTAGAAATTTTCAAGTACAACATTCTGATAACAAAATTACTAGCAACTCTAATATGGACAAAAAAAGAGGAAATAAAAAAAAAAAGATTGATGTGGATACACGTAGAATTTATCAACTAGTTCAGATTCTTTAAAAAATATATATATATACACAAGCCATTCTCCAGTTGATAAATGGTCAAACTATATGAATAGACAACTTTCAGATGAAGAAATTAAAGCTATTTCTAGTATGAAAAAATGCTCTTAAATCACTACTGATTAAAGAAATGCAAATTTAAGACAACTCTGAGGTACCATAACACACCTCTCAGATTGACTAAAAAGAAAGGAAAAGATAATGATAAATGTTGGAGGGGTTGTGGAAAAACTGGGACCATAATGCATTATTGGTAGAGTTGTGAACTGATCTCACTATTCTGGAGACCAATTTGGAATTATGCCCAAAGGACTATCAAATTGTGTATGTCCTTTGACTCAGCAGTGCCATTACTAGATCTGTATCCTAAAGATGATTTAAAAAAAAAGTACCCACATGTGCAAAAATGTTTATAGCAGCCTTTTTGTAGTGGTAATGTCCATCAATTGGAGAATGGCTGAATAAATTATGGTATATGAAGGTTATAGAATATTATCGTTCTATAAGGAACAATCAACAGGATGATTTCAGAAAGGCCTGAAGAGACTTATATGAACTGATGCTGAGTGAAGTGAGAAGGGCCAAGAAAACATTATACACAGCAACAACAAAATTATATGATGAAGTTGGCTCTTTTCAACAATGAGGTGAATCAGGTCAATTCTCACAGACTTGTGATGGAGAGAGCCATCTGCACCCAGACAGAGGACTGTGGGAACTGGATATGGATCATAACATAGTATTTTTACCTTTTTTGTTATTGCTTGCTTTCTTTTTTATTCTCATTTTTTAATCTGTTTTTCTTGTGCAGTATGAAAAATGTGGAAATATATTTAGAAGAATTGTACATGTTTAACCTAAATTGGATTACTTGCTCTAGGGAAGAGAAGTGAGGGTAAGGAAGGGAGAAAATTTTGGAACACAGAGTTTTGAAAGGGTGAATGTTGAAACTATCTTTGCATGTATTTTGAAAATAAAAAACTATAATCAAAAAATTTTAAATATATTATATAAGATAGCAACAAGGACATATAATGCTATACTGCCATAGTTCTATAAAAATATTGTGAGGTGCCCTAAAATTCAGAATGAACATAAGTCAACAATGAATACCAAAAGACCACCCAAAAAGTGGTTCTTTTCTTTTTTCTTTTTTAAGCAATGATGGCAACAAGAAAACTATCAAAGAAAGAAGAGAATCATAAATTAAGAACTGGAAGGGAGCTTAGATGTTATATAGTCTAACCCTTTCATTTTACAATTGAATTCCAGGAAGTGAGAGATTAAGTGACGAGTAGGTTCACATAGCTAGTACAAATTTGAAGCCAAATCTTTCTGACCCCAAATCTAGCAATCCAACCTCTATGCCATACTGCTTATCTACTCAGGAATTTCTAGTCAGAGAATAGGAGAATCCTATTGGGTTTGGGATCAAAGGAACTGCTTCAAATCTTGGCTCTGTTACATTTTTATCTATGTGATCTCAGACAAACCACTTAATTTATTCTGACCCTAAGTCTGATGAATTAGAAAGAAACTGGCTGCTGAAGGGGAAATGATGGGAATTCTAGGGGAAAGTGACCATTCCCATCTTAGAGTTCAAGATAATGAATGAACAATGTCTTCAATTTATTTAAGCATTACTTGTAAAGTGAGGGATTTGATTACATGATCTCTAGAATTTTTTTCAAATATATGTTGCTTCTCTGCTCAGGAAAGTAACTTTTTAGCTGGGAAATAAAAAACAAAAATGATTAAATTGGTTTTTAAAATTAAAGATAAATGAGGCAAATGATAGAAGATGGCAAGAGGATGCATAGTTATTCTCAATAATTTCAAGACAAAAAGCTTGTGTAAAAAATAATCAAGAATACTGAAATTATTTGTAGATGAGATTGCTGAACCATTCTGTGATTTTTGAAAAATTGTGAGAAATTAAAGTGTCTTTTTGCCAAAGATGAGTAAATGTTTTTGAATTTAAAAAAAAAAAAAGGGATGTGTGTATGACTATGTATGTGTGTATATATTGTTACCTAGGTAGAAACAGTAAAAATTCTACAAACCATAGATTCTTTTAAAAACATGTTTTATTTTCCCCCAATTACATGTAAAAACAATTTTTAACATTTGGAGTTTTTTGAAGTTTTGAGTTACAAATTCTATTCCTCTCTCCCTGAGATGGTAAGCAACCTGATATGGATTATACATGTGCAATGGTATAAAACATTTCCATAATAATTATTTTGTCCAAGAAGACTCAAATAGATTAAGCATAACTGAATGAAATGATTTACTTTCCTTTTTTTGACAGAGTTGCTAGACTGGTGGAGTGGGAGAATAGCGTAGTCTTGGTATATCTAAATTCTAGCAATAAAATTGACAAAATCCCTCATGCTATTCTCATATGAAAAAAAAATATGTAGGATACTTGAGAATTCAATTAAGTGAATTTTAAAATTGGTTGGATTATGGAAACCCATTAAATAGTCATTGATGGCTCAAAGTTAACTTAGAAGAAAAATCACTAGTGGAGTGTCCTCCCAGCAATGTGTCCTTGGCTCTGTGATGTTCAATAATTTTATTATTGACTCTGAGGAAGGTATAGATAGCATTTTTATCAAATTTGTAGTTGGCATGAATTTGGAAGGGATATTCAGCATATTGAATAATAGTAAGGATCACAGAAGATCCCATCTATTTTGAATGATGAGTCAGATCTAATAAAATGAAATTTAATTGGAGTAAATATAAAATCCTTTACTTTTGTTTTAAAAAAAAACAATAAAAAAGAATAGGATGGGGAAGCATATCTGGATAATTATTATTATAATTGTTATTTTCATCATAACAACTAGCATTTATATAGCATTTTAATGTTTGCAAAGCATTTTATGTTAATATTTTTTGCAAATCACTTAATATATAATATCCTAACAAAAACCTTATGAAAGTAGGGGCTATTATTATCTTCATTCTGTAAATAAAGAAATTGGTGATGAGAGAGATTGTTACTTTTTTAGAGAGTTATAAAGCTAGTAAGTGTCTGAAGTGAGATATGAAGCCATGTCTTCCTGATTCTAAATCTAGTACTCTTTCCCTACCCTATTAGGCTACATTTATAGTATTTGAGAGAGAGTATTCTGAGACAGAGTATTCAGGATATGGAAGAGCAACATCTTGCTCAACTCTTCCCTAGATAGACCACATATTGATTATTGTGTTCACTTCTGGGAGCTATTTTTTTTAAATAAAGTCCAATAATAAGATGTAGTACATCCAAAGGAAGGCAACTCATATGGTGAAGGAGACTAGACACCTATATAAAAAGAGGAAACTACAAATGTTTGGTCAAAATAAAAAAGACAGGGGAAGACAGAAACTTCACAAATGTCTTTAAATATTTCTTCAAATTCTTCAAATAATCCTTTGGTTATCATGTTGAAGAGTGGTTAGAAATGTCCCTGATCTCAAAAGACAAAACTAGGAAATGAGTGAAAGATGGAGAGAGTTAAATTTGGTTTTTATATAAGGGAAAACTTCTTAATAATTAGAATTATCCACAAGTACAATGAGATGGCTCAGAAGGTAGTGGTTTCCCTTTCACATGTAGAAACAGAATGATTATTTGTTGGGAATATTATAGAGGTGATTCCTACTCAGTGAGAAACTTGACTAGATGACTTTTGACATCTTTCCACTTCTTCAATTCTGTTATTCTATAAAAATTCTTGGTGTATCAAAATAGCAGTCTTTATAGTCTAATTATCAACTAATAATGATTAGTTTTAAATATTTACTTAATAGTTTAATAGACTCTCGCTATTCAGTCTATAGTTAAGAACAAATTAACCAATGTAAAGTTGATCAAGACAGATGGAAGCCTTCTTTGACCTGTTAGTAGAAAGTCTTGAAACTGAACAGACTTGTATTCACTCTCATCTAAAAGAGAAGTGTGACAGAAAGTTACTTATGGCTTGTTCTGCAGGCATATCCTTACTAATGAGAAACAGTATATTCTAGTAAACAGTAAGTCAATTGGGAATCCAGAAAGAGAACTCTATATTCAGTTTACCACTGGTATGTTATGTGGTCCAGGCATGTATCCCTCAAACTTCACTAAATCTCAGTTTGATGTTCTGTTTTATACTTGCAATTGACCTCACAAAGTTGGTATGTACATGAAAAGCTATAAATCAAGCAGTCACCAAAATGTGGAGGCTCATATGTTTCCATTCAGTAAAGCCTCTGAATAGGATTCTAAGAATAATAATTCAATGCTCTTTTTAACTGAAGATTAATAAGAATCCTATTTTTTGGCTTTACTTATAAGATTTTCTAAGCGATGCTAGTTTTTTTTTATTTGCTAGTTTTTTATCTTAAAATAAACATAATCTTTGGAGATTTGATTATCTCAATATCCCTTGGAATTATTTTAAAGATCAATGATAAATTCACACACCTTTATCTATAGCAAGTATAACAATTTGACCTACAATTCCACTGACTCCAGGACATATTCCAGAAGAAGATGGTTAAAAACTCTCTCTCTGTTAAGAAGTTGTTTTCTGTTGATTTCCTTCACTCAATTAAAAAACACATGTAGAATATCTTCTGCTTAATTGAAGGCTCCAGTTACTTGAGTTCTAATTAGTTGGAATTACATGCAATCATACACATATATGTATTTGTGTCTGGGATGCACTTTTGACTTATCAGTAAGCAAAACTTGTTGACTATTATAGTCATGTGATATGAGCTTATTTCTAGAATTACATGCTTCACAGAATTGTTTTATTGAAATTCTTGCCTTGTTACAACAAAATTGTGCTATTTTCAGACCATGCTATGACATGTCGGCTAAAAGTATACAAGAGGTTTTAGCAGCTTCTTTGAAAATTGATTTCTGTGACATTAAATTCTATAGTCCAAAACCTCTAGCCCATGTAGTGAATTGTATTCCTCATAGCACTCTTTGCACCACATGTGCTTATCATAGAAAATGTTTAAGGCATTCTAACTTTGTCCATTCATAGACCATGACCAGCCAAGCTAACAGTGATGATATCATCCTGAATTTATTATCCTGTCTTGTTATTTTGTGCAGGTCACCTGGAGATGTTTGAATCCATAATTCATTTTGGGTCAAATTTTTTGCCATCAACTTTGCGATTACCACTGCTGCTATTTGAGTTCTTTGTGTTTCTCTTGATTATAGCTCTAAAAGACAATGGAGTTTAATTCCTAGATCAAAAATAAATACACATGCTGTGATAATTTACTTAGCAATAGTTTGCTTTCTTGCTAAAGTTTACTTATAGCCTCAAAGATTTATTACATATAAATTGACATGGAATCAAATATGTTCTCTATATAATATTTTATGAAATATGGGACTTGGCTAATTCTCATTGCTTTAATGTGCAAACATGATTAAAATCACGAAAATGCCTGATTGCTGAGCAGAATTTTAACTGAAGTAATATAAAGATTGCTGTTACTAACATTTGGTTGTTTAAAGTAATACTACTATGGGATCACTAATGCAAATAATAAAAGCCATGTTAACAGTTGTGAGACTACCTTAGGAAAATGCATTTCTTATTGTGGTACTCCCAGTTTTGCTCCTTAGATTATTGGCTCATTTATGATGTTTTTATATGACATAAAAAATATGTCCTTGACCACTTTGGGATCTCATTTGTGGAAATTAATCCTCTTTTCTGTTTACACTTTTAGTCAGTAAAGACAGGGCTCTTCCAATGAAATCAGAATTGTAATTTTTAGGCTTTCGCAAAGCAAAAAGAGCCCATGACTCTGGAATTCATCTCTACCTTGTAACCTGAAACACACCACTGGGATTAATGGGAACACTAGTACTGCTTTTAAAAGACATATAGGGAATCTTATTTTTTCCAAAACATTATACATTAGAAATTGCCAACAAAAGCCACTTAATAGACACGAAAATGTAATAAACATTTAATCCTATAAGAGACCAGCCCAGTGACCACATATAGAATCTTTCCTCACCACCTGTGGTCTATCTACCATGGCTTGAGACCTATTATATAGAATAATTTAGATGCATTTATTTTTTCTTTCTTGTGAGGATTTAGGGAAATAATCTAGCTTTTCTACCCATCTCTTTTCAGAACAATGAAAGAAAAACTATAGTGAATAAAATATGCTTTGTCAAATGAGGGATCCAACAACAGAAAGACTACCAATCTCCCTGACAATAAAAAGCATTTTTCAGGGCTTGGCAATGTCTTCAGTTAGAGGGCATTCTTGTCTTTTTCCACTGGGGATTTAGATCTATTCTTTGTATTTATGTAGATATGCCAAGAACTTAACTGGTGACAGCATCAATATAATCTTGACTATATGATGGCTCCAAATAATTATTCAATTTGTTTTCTTCATACACAAAGGTGACCCTCTTGACTAATATAACCAGGATAGTCAATCTTAATCTCATGGATTTCATTACTCTATTATTTTCTCAAAAGAAAACTGAAAAGTGCTAGGGTATGTGCCACATAATAGAGAAAATGCTATTTTACACTAAAGTCATTTTCCAATTTACCTTGCTCTGCTTCCCCTCCACCTCCAACAAATTCAATTCAACTCAACTAGCATTTATTAGTACTGTGCATAGTACTGTATTAGAGGATAAAAAAGGTTTTGCAAGTATAAGGGGAAAAAAACTCCCTAACATTAAGGAACTTGCATTCTAATGGGGAACTAACATGTACATAAATAAATAAATAAAAATTATCAAAATAATTTCAAGGAAGAAAAATCACAGACAAAGGAATGAATCTGGTAAGAGGGGGAAACAAGTATTTATTGAGTGTGTGTTATGCACTATGCTAAACACTTTACCAAAAAGTATCTTATTTGAGGCTTACAATAACCCTGTGAAGCAGGTGCTATTGAGAAATTTTATTTTACAATTGAGGAAACTGAGGCAGAAATAACAAAAACAAGAAAAGAGAGATCATGAGAGAATCTTTGAGTAAAGTCATATGGGAAGAAAGTGGATGAAAATTTGACAAAGGAGATTTGGAGAACCAAGAGATAAAAGAGGAGCAAAAACTAGCAAATAATCATGTATGTCAGCACAATCAGCATTCCATATCTATAGTCTACTTCCTTTCAACCAAGAGGAAGAAAGTAAAAAGAACCCTTTCTCCCAGTCTGTTAAAAAAGAATCTATTAAACAGACCCCATCCTCAAAGACTTTATATTCTAATAGGGCGAGAGAGCATACAAGGAAGTTGAAACGGGGGTAGGAATGACATTACCTTTGTTGAGCAACATTATAGGAGAGTTCAGATTATAGTGTAAAGAAACATTGAAATGGTGAGTTTGGACATCCATCTCTAAATGAGGGTTTCAGAAGGCACCATCTAATCAGAAGGAGTGACTGAGGGGCTGAGGGGACTTTCAAAATATGAATTCCAGAATTAAATCACTCTTCCTGAATGAAGAATTGGGGGAGGACGCATGATAGAAAAATCTGGATTGCAACCTGATGAGAAAAATCCCACTTCTGTTTTAGGCCAAGAACATGGTCCACATGTACCACTAACAGGTTCCATAGAAGCTAAATAAATACTTTTCAGCTCTTTTCCCAGATAGACTTTAAATTCTTCCCATTTTAGCAATTATTTTCTCCCATTCATTGTGGAAATGTGTATCAAACATCTACATTATACAAAAAAAAAGACATGTAATGCCTTTTAGGGACTTATAGTCTGGTAGGGATGATTAAACATGTAGAAGTAGATATGCAAATTATACTGGCTTAAGTATATGAGAGGAGTTCAAAATCCTATGAAGCCAAATGAAAGACTGATTGCAGGAAACTTCACAAAGACATTAATTTTTGAATTGAATAAAGAAGAAGGGGTAGGATGTGGAAACATAGTTTTACCATTTCATTTAGATATAATTAATTCAAAAGTACCCTGTCAATGCTAATATAGTAATTCATAAAGCAATGGTAAACATTTTATATTTTTTCTACATGAAAAATCCCCTTAGAAGAGCAAGACAACATGGTATGGCAAAAGGGAAATAGTTTTGACATCAAAGACAGAGCTATTTGCTACCTCATGACCTTAGCTAACTAAGTACCTTAGTTCCTCTGGACCTAGCTTCCTCATCTATGAAATGATATGATGAAATCAGATAATCCACTAAAGTTCCTTTCTATTCCCTACTTTGATCCTTAAAGTAAGAGTCAGCTTTCAAGACATTTTTCTTAGGAGTAACCTTGTCCTTCCCAGTGAAATGATCAAAATTAGATTATCTCATTATAGAAAATTGAGCCACTAGCAATCACTAGAGAATTTTTTTCCTTTAGAAGGAAGAAACTGATCACTTAAAAATTCATTTTCCCCTGAGTGGAGATGATTTGTTATAAATCATCCATTTACCTTCATGAAAAAGCACATATTTTTGAAATGCCTGACTAACATAAATGGTATGGTCTATGATTATAGGAGACAGTTTTCCCTGAAAGAAGCCAATGAGTTCTTGGAAGAAGTGAACCCATAATGGCCTCATTAGCATCATACTCTAATTATGCTAATATATAAATGAGTTAATAAACTCAAGCATTTAGTAAAATAGACATTTTATAAAGATTCAAAAAGATCTGTCCTTAGATTAATATAATGGATAGATAGGGTTTGTACAGATGAAAATTATCAGAATCTAGAATATGTTTAAGGAAGAGGACTTCTTTCAACATGAGAGCTATTTGGAATAGAAGTCACACTCTTCATTTGAGTTGATTTGATTTCCCTGATAAGATTATCATGTTGGGTTTTTTTTGGGGGGGGGATTATATATATGTGTGTGTAATCATTTCTCTATAAAACTGAATAGGTTAGAAATCTTTCACACAGAAGTTTGAGGGTTCCAGCCCCTTGATGCTACATCCTTCAATTCAATGAAAAGAAAAACTTGTTTTTCTGAGGCTGTATTGGAAACTAATTTCTTTGTGCACTTCCTACAAATGAAGGAAATTGGAAAGATAGTTTTTTCTTTTATTATGAAAATATTCATTCAAAGAGTAAGCTTAAAACATACATAGATGCTCTTTCTACACACACATACACACACATTTTATAATTGACCTAATATTTACTTTGCCCTTACGTCTATGTTAACTCTACTTAAGTTGATAAATACTCAAATTTGACTCATAATTAAATAAGTACCTTATAAATAAAAGAAATTCTAGCTTTTAAAAAAGACTGACAAATAAATGTCTAAATGTTTGCCTTGAATTCAGCACTAAAAGTAGTGACAGTGCAGTCAAAACAAAACATATTCGTGGGGTGGAGGTTAAGCAGACTACCATTACAAAAAACCAATAATTTTGATTCCTCTTTGTATATACTTGTTCTCTGAATTTCTTTTTCTTGTTTTATTGTTATTGATAGCACTTCAAAAATTATATCAAATATAAGTGGTGATAATTACTACCTAATGTTCTTGCAAGAATACATAATGAAATATGTTATCTACCACTCTGCTCCTGGTCCATACAGCCTGTTGTCTCCCTACCTCTGCTTGCTCTTGGGTTCTTGTCATTGCCCAACACCCTTCCATTGCTTCCTTTTAGTCACCTGGCCTCTTGTAACCCTACAAATTGCTTGACATTTATTCTCTGATCTTGGCCACTCCTTGTCTAAATTCAGTGATAATTTTTATCTCCCAGAATGAGAAATTTCTTAAGTTACTACTATTGCTTTGTCTTCCCATAATCCATCATCTTGAAGTTCCCCTCTAAGATGGTTGCTACCTTTACACTCTAAAAGTGCAATAATCATTTCATCATTGACTCCTAGTGTCCTCTTTTAATCCCTGAGAATCTGGTATCCCTTTAAGATATGACAGCAAATTATTTCATAATGTTGGACTTCAGTTTTTCTTATTACAAAATGAAAGGTCAAACTATTTGGGTTTTTTCCTAGCTCTATAAGGCTATGATTTTTTTCTCTAAAATAAACCATGCCACAAAGACATTATTTATACTTTTGCCTAAAGTTTACCAACCAAGCTTCAGTACTTGGACAGTTCACTTCAGATTGAGTTAACTCCATTATGCCTCTCTAGGATTCTATTCATCCCCCTCACAAACATCTTGTTCAGATCCAGAAAAAGGCCAGAACCACAAACACCAGATGGAATGTTACAGAGAAGGGAGTAATGAAAGGGAGTAAAGATAAGTTCAAAGTATCACTAGACCAATTTTCACTAAACCCACATTCGTTTGCCTTTAAACAAACACTGGCTCCCTACCAAGACACACACACACACAAACACACACACACACACATGCATGCACACACACACACACACACACACATGCGCACGTGCACACACATGCACACACACATGCATTTCTCCAACCCTCAAGCAAAGGCATAACCTCTCTTCATTTCAAAGGACACATTCAAATGTGTTTGGATTTTGACTGCAAATAGAATTGAAAGCCAATCTGGGATGTAGAAAAATAAAAAGAATCCCTTCCTTCCATTTCTGCCTTGATTAAAAAAATAATCCACATGCATCACCAGAAGATTCTACAGTGACTGAATATGATTCTGGTACTCTTCTCTAGCAGACCTGGTATCCTTTCTACTTTAGCAGTGATTCTTTCCCATTCCTTCAAGAAACATCATTCAAGGCAGTTAGCATTGGCTAGGTGCTGGAATAATTAGACATGCAGAAATAAATATTATGTAAATTAGACTAGTATAAACTTATAAAAGGAGTTCAAAGTCCTATGAAAACCAATGAAGAACTGATTATAGAAAAAACTTCAAAGAGCAAGTAGCATTTGAACTGAGCATAGAAGTAGTGGTAAGATGTCATTCAGCAGAAATTGGAAAATGGATAAACCAAATATAAAGAACAGTTTCTGTAAAACTATTTTCTTCTACCTAAAACATGGAATGCATTTGGCAGTGGTAAGTTGCTTAATTTTGCTGGAGTATAGAGTAAATGAAAATGAGTAATGTAAAGTAGGTTGAGACATTTACAGAGAATTTGAATTCCAAGCTAAGAAGTTTAGACTTTATCCAAAAGGGGATACTAAGAGTTGTGATTTGTAACCACAGTCAATAGGAAAATGATCATCAGCCACTGACACCCAAATTGGTAAGACTTTTCAAAGCTAACATACTGTTTGGATATTGTTCTCAATTTCTTTCATTTGGGTAGTATTTCTTCTCCTAACATCAGAATGATCTTAACAGTTTCAGGAGAGAAAAAGTAAGAAATAAATAGGAGGAAAAAATCAGCCTTTAATACAAAATCAACTCTTTTCTACTCCATTGAAACTTTTGAGTTGTCCCCCAAGTTAATTTTGGCTCCTACTGGAAAGTCAATACCAATCTGAAAATGATCCTGACACACAAAGGATGTCACTGTCTTGGCTTTCAGAGTTACCAGATGGATTTTCAATTTGGGGAAGCTGAAATGATATATTACCAAATGCTGACTGAAACATATTCAGGAATAGCATGACTTACTCTGCATTATTTTAAAATTCTGCCAAAGGCTGATGATTGATTTTTTTTAAATGCACATGCCTATAGATAGTTGAGTTGATGAGAACAGGATATTAATGAAGTTAAGGCTTGGAGTTTTAATGACCCAAAGGCCAACATTCACTGGGATCCCTAGTCACAGACTGAATCTTAGACTCTGCTTAGTTCTTTAACCATTACACATCATTGGTCACAATGTTAAAAGACTTGATGGATTACCACAAATTCATTTATCAGTACTGAGAAACAACTTCATGTATATATGCTACTGAATCATTGGAACAGAAAAGTTGTATTTTTTTATCTCTCAAGTTGATAAAACAAGCTTTGCAATACTCAGCAAAATACATACATATCTTCTACAAAAGGTATGTCTCTCTATCCAGTTCTTCAAGATAAAGTTTTCATTGTAGGAAGGAAAGGAAAGTTCCAATAGTTTTTTGGTTTCTTTGTCCTTATCCTATGTAACAGACACTGTAAATTAGTCTATCATAATGTATTTTGGTTGAAGTTGTGTAATATCCTATGAAACTGCCTTCCAATATGTTATAAGAACTACTTTACCTAAGATTTGTGATTAATTATGCAGCAGTAGTTATCATAGGATCATCTATTTACATCTAGAAAGCACCTCAGAGATTATCAAAATCAGTCCCTTTGTTAAAGAAAAAAAAAGAAAATAGAACATAAGTGACTTGCCTAAGATACATAAGTATAAGTTATAGAAATGAATTTTCAACCCAGGACTTCTGTGCTGGAAATGCAGGTGGTATAATAAACTGAACGCTGAACCTGAAATCAAAAGAGAAGTAGATTTAAATCCTGGCTTTGATAATTATGGTTATATGACTGTAGGCAAGTCACTCAACCAAGTTTTTGCTTCTGTGACATGGAAATACTATCTATTCTACCTTCTTGTTGTGCTACCAGGAGCCACCTGACAGTGGCTGCTGGAGATCCAACCCAGACCTGCAGAATGGATCTCCTCTTGTGAGAGGATGATACAAGGAGACTGAGAGGCCTTTGTTGTTCTCTGATCTCTCTGACTGAGAGGCTGTTGCCTTGTCTGACCTCTCTCCTCTTCTCTCTGCCTCCAATTTATCTCATTCCCAGTCCACAACACCTATGTCAGCAAAGGCTGCCCTGCAACTCCTTCAGATGCTATGATCCACAGCTATGGAGGCTCTCGGAGAATTGACTTGCTCCTTAACATCTTCTATTGTCTCAAGCAGGGAAAAGCATTTGGGAAGATCACAAAAGGCTTCAGCTAGCAGCTAACTCTCAAGCTGAGCCTTAAAGAAAACTATGGATTTTGAAAGGCAGAAATGAGGAGAGGGTGCATTCTAGACATGGGCTAGGCCAGATTGGGTTGGTAATAGAGTGACTGATACACTGAACCCATACCTTCTGTTAGGCGCTTATCTATCCCATATCATCCTTGTCCTCTACTTTCTCCTCAAGGTTTCCTTAAGGGATTAGTATTTAAACATATCCTTTGGCTATGACCATAAGATATTAATGAAAGAGTCCTAAATGGTGGTTTAAAAAAAAAACCTGTCTTAAATTTGGATTCTAATCTAATCATTGAACATTGTAATAAATATAGCCAAGCAGAGCCCTAAGGTAATGCAACTAGAGTTTCTCCCAGGGTGTTGATATTCAGGCAGCATATCCATTCTATGAAAGGACCAGTACATAGAAGAGTTCTCACCTTCTTCAATCAACATAAATTAAACTAGTTTGTCCCTAAAAGGTAACAAAGTTGGGATTTAATTGACTCAGAGATGGAGCTTACTCCAACCCAAGCTCAACATGAACAGGGTCACTAAAAATTGGGCATTTCAGCTTCTTCTTAGGCCTTTGAGAGCCTTAGTTTATACCCCCTAGAATCCATCCCCAATTCTAGAGAATCCTAAGCATCTGAATGACTCCAGAACAATATTACCTCATGACATTTGCCTTTATTAAAATCTAAGTGCTTCTTTTGTTTCTGTTGGGACATGTCAGATTTCCTTCACCTTCAGCAGTGCACAAAGCATGACTCATATTACTGTTAAAAGAATTAATTAATTTGTTAATGCATGTAAAGTAATCATGGACCTAGAAGAGAGGCAAAAAAATTAAAGGGTATGATTTCTCTCTGTGTATCTTTCTCTGTGTCTGTTTGTCTGTCTCTTTCTCTATTCTAATCCTCAAACTCTTGCTGAAGTCTGAGAGTCATGATATAGATGTTCTAAATATCCACATTGTAAGTTTTCTTCCAGGCTGCATGTTATATGAGGATAAAATGATATCACCATAGAACAATACATATAGACAAACAGATGAACAGTAGATAGAGAAAGAAATACAGACATAAACACATACATACATAGACAACATTTCTATAAAACTCTCAGATTTACAGTGTTTCAAAATCAAGAATCACTGAGATGTCAGAACTAAGAGCACCTTAGTTATGATCTAAGTCAAGCCATTTTTTTAGATAAAGAAACTGAGGTTCAGAGAGAGAGAGAGAGAGAGAGAGAGAGAGAGAGAGAGAGAAAATTATTTACCCAAGATCATATAACCACTTAATGGCAGTGTCAGGACTAAAATACTCTTCTCCTAGAGTCAATGTTATTAAATGGAAAGGACACTGGATTTGGAATAAGTACAACTGGGTTCAAATCTTGGCCACTTGTGTTACTCTGTCAAGTCTTTTTCTTTCTGACCCTTAGTTACTTTGTAAAATGAGAGGGTTAGATTAAATCATCTATAAAGTGCTCAAGTTTCTTTTTTTGTACAATTAGAGAATTAAATTTTTTTTTGTTCTTTAGATTAAATTATTTATAAAGACCCTTCCAGTTTTATACAGTACAATCTTCTAAAACCACATTTAGGGGCAGAGACCTAAAAGCGAATATTGATAACCTTTCAAAGTCAAAATCACCCATCCATCCACCAACATTATACATAAACTGCTTAATAATGCTTTCTCATTTATTCTGTTAAGATTTCATTGAGCATTTCTTCCCACCCTATGATTTGACAAATAAGGAAACTGAGAGACAGCAGTAATAAAGAAGCAGATCTTGGATTTGAGTTGAGGTCTTCTTAAATCATATTCCCTTCCTACTGCATTACATTATTAATATCAAGAAATAAAGTGTGTTTTTGCTTTTTTTTTAATCTCAGATTACATTCCATGAATATTCCATACTGGCCTATTCATATTTTGGCTGTGCATTTCCTAATCTTCCCAAGACATGGTGCCTTAAATTATTCCTCAGTAGGAATCGCTCATTGTGGCAGGATTTCAAGACTGCTAAGAAGGAATACTGACAAAATAGCACAAGTCTTTTGTTTTCCTCACTAAATAGTTGGATGAATTTTTTTCCTCAGGATATGTGCATGAGAGAGAAAAGGAGATGAGAAGTGATAGAAAATGGGGGGGAAAGTGTTAACAAGGAGGGCATGTCAGTAGACAACATAGTAACAGGAGAAAAAGGGGAACAGATGGTGCCTGGGAAAAGAGAAAAATTTGATGACAAGGTCATGGAGAAGTACTAATGAACAGCCTCCAGTCCACAGTTTTCATCTTCATGACCCCTTCAGAGAACTCTTTCATTAAGAAGAATTCCGATTATCAGTCTGGGAAATACAGCATTAATGCAAATGCATGATTCTTCTTCTATCACCTGTATTCAATGATGCCTTTTACTTTAGAGGACCTTGTAGCATTGTTGTTAAATTTTTTGCATATGGTAATAGTATTTGCATACAGTTGGGACCAGTAGTTCTGGTACTTCACTGACAACTGACTTTCATGTTTCAAGAATCCATGACAATATCAGTGAAGGTACTCAATTCAGTGTCATAGATCACAACTCCTTAATTCCTTAGTGGGACTCACTCATGAAGTTAGGAGGATTTAGAAGCAAGATACTGAGGTGGTAGAGAGACAAGGAGATGAGACTTTTTTCAAAAAGTCAGTGAAAACCAATAAGAGGATTACAGCAAAAAAAAAATTTTTTAATGAAAATCTAGAAAATATATATCTTATACTATTTTCCTAATAGTTGGGAAATCATAATTTATAGTATTTGTTATGGGAATGTAAAAGAAACTATTCACTGTACCTGAAGGCTTATCTCTGACACTTCTCCCTTTGGGAAGGTATCCCTGATTCCTACCACCACCATCATTGATTGCTAATGCTGCTTCCTCCATTGTTGGTGTTTTTGTTCTTTAAAACACAGCCAGGTGATAAAAGTTCAGATCTTTTATTGTGTCTTTTAATATAGCCTGGCTAGCTCAATCGGTAGAGCATGAGACTTAATCTCAGGGTCGTGGGTTCGAGCCCCACGTTGGGCACCAAAATGTTGGTGTTTTTGTTCTTTAAAACACAGCCAGGTGATAAAAGTTCAGATCTTTTATTGTGTCCTTCAATATAGCCCGGTTAGCTCAGAGGCCTATCCCTCTGCTTGGTTCCAAGAGCTCTTGCAGCTTTGTCCTTGGCTTCTGCCTCTGCTTTCTTCAGCCTCCAGCCAGCACCAAGGTAGAAGATACTATGAATCTCTCTTGCCTCCAAGATAGGGCTTGTAGGCTTTCTTGCAGAGTGCTCCTCTCCGACTCCTGGGAATGCTCCCAAGTAACTCTCTAGTAAACTCTCTCAAGAAACTCTCCCAAGCTCCAAGAGCTCCCTGTATATATATATATATATATATATATATATATATATATATATATATATATATATATATGATCTCCCAAAGGTTAACTCTGCCTTCTGGAGGGAGAGGGATTCTGGGTTATCTCCCAGAGTGCTCTCTGGCCCTAAGGGAGGTGTGAATTTGGACATCTCTTTCTAAACCCTGAACTCTCCCAAATGTGTGAACTCCATTGAGTACTTAGATACTTATGAGCTCTCTAAAGGTGTGAACACAAGCATTGTTTCCATCAGTTGTACTTAGTACCTTGTTTCAAGTTCTGGCCCAAAATATCTCTTTCTAAGATCAAATCAATCATATTGAACCATGCCAAATTAGATAATTATTGTCTCTATCAACTCCAATGGCTTAACAGTTTGTAAAGATTCCAACACTCCATCATATTATCTTGCTTATTTATGTGTGAATTTTATAACACATATAAATACACCTAGTCAAATATAGGCTTTTTGAGAGTAAAAAATATTTTTATTTCTACAACCCAATACAATTTCTTGTATATATTAGATGCACAATAGCATATTGAATTAAATTGATTTGTTGACAATGGTTCTTGGAAAACCTAGTCCATACGGTGATCATCAAATCCCAGAGAAAAACATGGAGTTTACAGTAAGACAAAATAGGGTAAAGCAAATAAATAGACGAGATTCCCACAAAGTGCTATTTGAGGTTTAAGGATGGAAAACAGCATCTTTGGTTGAATGGCTTTGATATCTCTGGTGGTAGTTAATTTCCCACCACCTTATGGCATTTTCCTCTTTCAACATGCCTGTCATTTTGTTGCCTACAATTTCCTTTGAATCCCTTGCCAACATCTCCTTTTGGACATCACAGCTATTCTTTAATCTCTGTCTCCCATATGCAATTTGCTCAAAAAAGCTAAAATGCCTCTATATTCAAAGATTAGTTTAGCTCAGTAAATGTCTATCATTAGACCAGTCAGTTTTGTTTAGTCACTTTATGGGGAAAAGGTTTCCCTCATTCAGCCAGACCTCCCAAGCAGCAAACAGAACCTTGCAGTAAGCCTGAGGGCTGCCATAACAAGGGGTGATTATAAAACTTTTTAGTCAGTTACAATGTAATCATTATTCTTTTAAAGAGCCAGCAGGAGATCTAAGCACTTGGGTTGATCAGGTCCAATTGGCTACATTGCCCTACATAAGTCTTCTATACTATTTTGTTTTGATCTGTAAATTTATTAAAGCAGGGAACTTTTGATATGGAAACTCCCACTATTGATATTTATGTATATTGAAACTTATCTATAAATTCTGAAGGTTGACCAGGGCACTAAGAAGAGAAATAACTTGCCTAGGAGCAAGACTCAAATCTAGGTTTTTCTGACTCCAAGGCCAGTTCTCACTATATAAAGGTTTGGATGACAGTTCTTGCCTCTACATCTCAGACTTCCTCTCTTAGAGATGTTCCAGGTTGTAATGAACTACCAGGAACTAATGTCAGTCACTATATCTGATGTTTTATCCCAATTTTTAGCTGTTAAAATCTTAATTTCAGGGTTCATATAAATTACTGCCTTTTGGTCTCCTGATCCAGACATGATTTTGTCCTATTTTGGACTGTGCTGTCACTTTATATTTCTGTCATGGTTTTATGGCATTCTACTTTATATTATAGTAATTTGGAAAGTTTTTCTCCTGAGCTCAGGCTATAGTTCCAAAAGCTATACAGTGCTGACTAAAACAATGTGCTGTGATGGATAAAGTACTGGATTTTTAATCAGAAAATCTTGATGCAAAGAGTAGTGTGCCTGCAGTCAAGGAGACAGATTCAAATTTTACCTTAGACATTTACTAATTGTGTGACCCTGGTCAAGTCCCTTAAACTGTTTTAAACTCATTTTCTTCATATATATAATGGGGGTATTAGACTTTGGGGCTGCTAAGATCCTTTCCAATTTTAAAACTATAATCTTGAGCTTGGACATGTGCTGTTCCCTCTTTCTGGACCAATGTAGGTCCAGAATGTCAAGATGTAGAATGTCAAGATTGAGATGAATGACATCTAATATCCATTCTAGTTCTAATAATATATGATCCTATAAAGCCTTCCCACAATGTAGAAGGTGGGGAGGAGAGGGAGGAGTAGTTCAGGAAAATCATTCTGATATAGGTTGCAAAACAAGGGTAAGGGTAAAATTGTAGTGTGAATAGAGATCAATGGCCAGGAAGGTAGTTCTTGGAAATGAAGGGAACAGAAGGAGTAGTGAAGGCCATGATAAAAGCCAATAATGGTAGCCAAGGTAGGCAGTCTCGGACTTTAATAAGTTTACAGCAATAATAGAATCCAAAGAAGAATCCAGGTCAAATAGAAACATAACTATAAATCTGGACAATTCTCAAATGACAAATCTAGGATTTAGGACTGAAGGGCTCAATTCCAAATAAGCAGGGGGTGAGATTGGGGGATGGAGGAGGTATGACATGAATAAAAAGAATTCCATTTTCCTATGTTTAAATTTTTAAGAAAAGCCAGGTGTGGCTTAGTTCCATATTTTATCTTCCACTCAAAAAACTGGCTAAAGAGCTCCTATCAACACCACTATTCTTATTATCTTCCTTAGCATCCTGGGACTTTACACAATGGTAGTAACCCCCTAGCATAGTATCTTGTACATTGTAAACACTCACCAAATTTTTGTTAAGTATATTAATAAATGTGTATTTTCAAGTGATGTGATAAACACAATAAGGGGCAATTAAACAAAGTAAAATCTTCAATACAGTTTTTTAAAATATAATAGAAATTTAAAAGTATAATAGAAACCCAACTGCCAAATCACAATCTGTATTAATCTGATCACTTCAACAGTCTTTAAGACTGCAAAGAATAGGTTAACTCTGATAAATTCAATGCAATGCATTAAACTTGTACCATGATCTATTCATTTTGAGTATATAGTTCCTTTCTAAAGTTTTCCTAGAGTTTTTTAGTTGTGACTAATGAATATTATCTAAGCCTGTGAGCCTTTGATTAGCTCAGATACTTCCATGGGTTTCTTGATGTAGGTATAGATTGAAAGTCCTCCAAACATTCCAGCTTAACCAATTTTTGTATATGACCTTCCACAGTTCCTTTGTAGAAGATACACTAAAAGTTCTCAAGATCTCTCTCTAGTTCTTTCTTTGATTAAAAAGGATTTAAAGTATTATGTTATACATGCAAGCAATAAATGGAAGGCAGCACGAATGAGCAGGGTTTAGTGTGCAACAAAAATAATTTACAGTCAAGTGAATCTGGCATATATTTAATCATATGCATAATGATTCACATGCAGCATGGTAATCAGGCATAAATAGTAAGTAGTTCATGTAAATAACTGTAATTACTATCAGTTTTACACTACCAGACTAGGCATTTTTCAAGTCAGTTGGAAGGAAGAGGAGAAACTAGGCGAAGTTCCTGGAGCTTATGTGAGACCCCACTTTGTAGACCTAGGAACTATAATTCAGGGGAACCTAAAAATCCAAATGTCATCAAGCCTTCTGAAGAAGATGTTGTGGCCTATAAGTTCTGGGAGCCTAGATACCAGATGATGGGAGCTAAGACCAGTAAAACACTCAGAGAAGGATTTATGTCATATCTATCTTTATGTTCCCTACTCCTGTTACATGAGTTAGTATTTTGTACAGAGTGAGCATTGAATCAATATTTATTGAATAGAATATTGCATGCTGGACAGCAAGGCATAATAAAAGAGCACTAAACTTGGGGCCAGAAGACCTGAGTTCAAGTCCTGATTCTGACACTAATTTTGTGATATTGGTCATTGGTGCAAGGATCATAGGTTTTAAAGCTGAATGGGGACGGGATGCAGCAGAAAGAGAAATGCGTCTGAAAGTCAAGCAATTACAGCAATTACTAATTGTGTGACCCTGGGCAAGTCCCTTAAACTCTTTTAAACTCATTTTCTTCATATATATAATGGGGGTATTAGACTTTGGGGCCTCTAAGATTCTTTCCAATTTTAAAACTATAATCTTATAACCCTTGAGCTTGGGCTTGAAACGTGACTTTCTCATTTAACTACTGTATCATCTTAGGCTACTCAGCCTTTTCTAGAGGTTTAGACTAAATAACCTCCAAAATATCTTCCAGATCTCTTTTTTTTTATTTAATAGCCTTTTATTTACAGGATATATGCATGGGTAACTTTACAGCATTAACAATTGCCAAACGTCTTGTTCCAATTTTTCACCTCTTACCCCCCACCCCCTCCCCCAGATGGCAGTATGACCAGTAGATGTTAAGTACATTAAAATATAAATTAGATACACAATAAGTATACATGACCAAAACGTTATTTTGCCGTACAAAAAGAATCAGACTCTGAAATATTGTACAATTAGCTTGTGAAGGAAATCAAAAATGCAAGTGGGCATAAATATAGGGATTGGGAATTCAATGTAATGGTTTTTAGTTATCTCCCAAAGTTCTTTCTCTGGGCATAGTTGGTTCAGTTCATTACTGCTCCATTGGAAATGATTTGGTTGATCTCATTGCTGAGGATGGCCAGGTCCATCAGAACTGGTCATCATAGAGTATTGTTGTTGAAGTATATAATGATCTCCTGGTCCTGCTCATTTCACTCAACATCAGTTCGTGTAAGTCTCTCCAGGCCTTTCTGAAATCCTCCTGTTGGTCATTTCTTACAGAACAGTAATATTCCATAATATTCATATACCACAATTTATTCAGCCATTCTCCAACTGATGGACATCCATTCAGTTTCCAGTTTCTAGCTACTACAAAAAGGGCTGCCACAAACATTCGTGCACATACAGGTCCCTTTCCCTTCTTTATAATCTGTTTGGGATATAATCCCAGTAGTAACACTGCTGGATCAAAGGGTATGCACAGTTTCATAACTTTTTGAGCATAGTTCCAAACTACTCTCCAAAATGGTTGGATTCGTTCACAACTCCACCAACAATGCATCAATGTCCCAGTTTTCCCACATCCCCTCTAACAATCATCACTATTTTTTCCTGTCATCTTAGCCAATCTGACAGGTGTGTAGTGGTATCTTAGAGTTGTCTTAATTTGCATTTCTCTGATTAATAATGGCTTGGAGCATCTTTTCATATGATTAGAAATAGTTTCAATTTCTTCATCTGAGAATTGTCTGTGCATATCCTTTGACCATTTTTCAATTGGAGAATGGCTTGATTTTTTAAATTAGAGTTAATTCTCTATATATTTTGGAAATAGGGCCTTTATCAGAACCTTTGACTGTTAAAAATATTTTCCCAGTTTATTGCTTCCCTTCAAATCTTGTCTGCATTAGTTTTGTTTGTACAAAAACTTTTCAATTTGGTATAATCGAAATTTTCTATTTTGTGATCAGTAATGATCTCTAGTTCTTCTTTGGTCATAAAGACCTTCCCCTTCCACAGGTCTGAGAGGTAAACTATCCTGTGTTCCTCTAATTTATTAATAATTTCATTCTTTATGCCTAGGTCATGAACCCATTTTGACCTTATCTTGGTGTACGGTGTTAAGTGTGGATCAATGCCTAGTTTCTGCCATATTAGTTTCCAATTTTCCCAGCAATTTTTATCAAACAGTAAGTTCTTATCCCAAAAGCTGGGGTCTTTGGGTTTGTCAAAGACTAGGTTGCTATATTTGTTGACTGTTTTATCCCTTGAACCTAACCTATTCCACTGATCAACTAATCTATTCCTTAGCCAATACCAAATAGTTTTGGTAACTGCTGCTCTATAACATAATTTTAGATCTGGTACAGCTAAGCCACCTTCATTTGATTTTTTTTTTCATTAATTCCCTTGAAATTCTTGACCTTTTGTTTTCCATATGAATTTTGTTGTTATTTTTTCTAGGTCATTAAAATAGTTTTTTGGGAGTCTGATTGGTATAGCGCTAAATAAATAGATTAGTTTAGATAATATTGTCATCTTTATTATATTTGCTCGCTCTATCCAAGAGCATTTAATATTTTTCCAATTGGTTAGATCAGACTTAATTTGTGTGAAAAGTGGTCTGTAATTTTGCTCATAAAGTTTCTGATTTTCCCTTGGCAGATAGATTCCTAAATATTTTATATTATCAGTAGTTACTTTAAATGGAATTTCTCTTTGTAACTCTGACTGTTGGATTTTGTTAGTGATATATAAGAATGCTGATGACTTATGTGGGTTTATTTTATAACCAGCAACTTTGCTAAAGTTGTGGATTATTTCTAATAACTTTTTAGTAGAATCTCTGGGGTTCTCTAAGTATACCATCATATCATCGGCAAAGAGTGATAATTTGGTTTCCTCATTGCCTATTCTTATTCCTTTAATCTCTTTCTCAGCTCTTATTGCCAAAGCTAGCATTTCTAATACAATATTAAATAGTAACGGTGATAGTGGGCAACCTTGTTTCACTCCAGATCTTATTGGGAATGGTTGCAGTTTGTCTCCATTACATATGATGCTTACTGATGGTTTTAAATAGATGCTGCTGATTATTTTAAGGAAAAGTCCATTTATTCCTATACTCTCAAGTGTTTTTAATAGGAATGGATGTTGGATTTTATCAAATGCTTTTTCTGCATCTATTGAGATGATCATATGGTTTTTGTTAATTTGGTTATTAATATGGCCAATTATATTGATAGTTTTCCTAATATTGAACCAGCCCTGCATTCCTGGTATAAATCCTACTTGATCATAGTGTATTATCCTGGAGATGATTTTCTGTAGTCTTTTTGCTAATATCTTATTTAAGATTTTAGCATCAATATTCATTAGGGAGATTGGTCTATAATTTTCTTTCTCTGTTTTCAACCTACCTGGTTTAGGTATCAGTACCATGTCTGTGTCATAGAAGGAATTTGGTAGGACTCCTTCATTCCCTATTTTATCAAATAATTTATATAGCATTGGGGCCAATTGTTCTTTAAATGTTTGGTAGAATTCACATGTAAATCCATCTGGTCCTGGGGATTTTTTCTTAGGGAGTTGTTTAATTGCCTGTTCTATTTCTTTTTCTGAAATGGGACTATTCAAGCAATTTACTTCCTCCTCTGTTAGTCTGGGAAGTCTATATTTTTGGAGGTAGTCATCCATTTCACTTAGGTTATCAAATTTATTGGCATAAAGTTGAGCAAAATAACTCCTTATTATTTCTCTAATTTCCTCTTCATTGGTGGAAAGTTCTCCCTTTTCATTTTTAAGACTACTAATTTCATTTTCCTCCCTCCTTTTTCTAATCAGATTTACCAAAGGCTTATCTATTTTATTGGCTTTTTCATAGAACCAACTCTTAGTTTTATTAATTAGTTCAATAGTTTTTTACTTTCAATATTTTAATTTCTCCTTTTAATTTTAGAATTTCAAATTTAGTATTTGATTGGGGTTTTAATTTGGTCTTTTTTTAGTTTTTTTAGTTGCAAGCCCAATTCATTAATCTTTTCTTTCTCTGTTTTATTCAAGTAAGCCTCTAAGGATATAAAATTCCCTCTTATTACCGCTTTGGCTGCATCCCACAAATTTTGGTATGACGTCTCATCATTGTCATTATCTTGAGTGAAATTATTAATTGTATCTATAATTTGCTGCTTCACCCAATCATTCTTTATATCTTTATATCTTCCAGATCTCAAGCTATGATTCTGTGATCATGTAGCCAAACTTCCTCATTTTACACATAGGGAAATCAAGATCCAAAGAAAAGAAACAGAGTTTGTTGACATAACCAAAGATTCTAACACCTGGGACATTATCAGCTGAGGAAGATGAAATCAGGGTTCTAGAGGATTGCTTCCCAGGTTTCCCTGTCTTAGTTTAACACTGTTTTTCAAACTAGAGAAGGTAAAGAGAAACATTGAAGGGAGCTTCCACACTGGGAATTCGATAGACTGATTAATTGTGGCTTTAGATTAAAAAACACCAGCTGGTATGAAAGCATATGAAACTTTTCTTTTTTGTGGCAATCCCTCTCTAGCCCACCCCACAATTATGGGCACGTATTCATTGTCACACATACAAATACATGCATATGCATACACATACATACATAAATACATTCAGGCACACATGTGTGCATGTACATATGCATGCTTCCCGAAATGTATATCTATACATAATACATGCATATATAAATACATCCATGCATACCTACCTACATATATACAAACACTTCATTGAGAGTCAGTAGCATAATGCATTCTAGTGCACCTCAGGATAGCGCAAACTAGGTTGTGCACAGAATGCTGATAGGAGATGGGAGAACAGAGCAGGGGTGGATGCTTTCAGTTGTTGCCCTACTAGAAAAAAGATTAGAGCTAAAAGATTTTCTTTTCCTTCCCCTTGTAGAGGACTAATAATAAACCAGGTGGTTGATTTAAAGGAATATCTACTCCCTACTCTTACCTATAATTCTACCATTTAGGATTTTCTAGTAAATAAATAATTATCTGGTTAAGGGATACAGTTTAGGATAAGAAATAGGAGAAGAGAGATCTGAAAATCAATTACAACATCTTAGAATCCCAGTAGGAAGGGTCCTTGGAGACTTCATTTAGGGTTTCTTAACTGGAGGTCCATGAACTTAGATATAGGGAACTGAATTTCAATGCATTTGTTTTCCTTTGTAATCCTATGTGGTGCAGCTAGATGGAATAGTAGATAGAGTACTGAATGTGAAGTCAGGAAGACTTATCTTTATGAATTCCAATCTGACTTCAGACATTTTCTAGCTGTGTGACCTGAACAAGTCACTTAACTATGTTTATCTTAAAAGAAGCTGGAAAAGGAAATAACAAATCATTCCAGTTGCCAAGACAACTTCAAATGGGGTAATGATGAATTGGACACAACTGAATCCTGAAATGACAGTGTAAGCTTACATAATCTAATGTAATCCTATGTGTTTTGTTTTACGCATTAAAAGACTTTTTTTCTGAGAAGGAATCCATAGGTTCCAAAGATTGCCATTAAACACACATATTCTTAAGAAGCTCTGATCTGATCTAATCAACACTTGCACAAAAATCCTGCCTACATCTTTTATGTGGACAGATAGCCTCCACTAATTTGTACTTTAAACGTGTCCCTTAATTTACTTAATTTCCAGTTAACATCTAGCTGTCTGTATGCATTAAAAATGAGAGTTCTGGAGAATGATTTGGGAGGAATAAGAAGTAAGAAGTTGGGAGGCCATTTGTAGGGGTGCTAATTCTGTCAGGAGTTTTCAAGTTTGGAGGATAATTGGTCAGAGAGCAGCAAGAGAGTGCTGGACTTCTCTAGTGTGGCAGAGGGAGGAAGTCAGGAGGTGGAAAAAAAGCAAGAAGCCAAAAGGAATACAGTAAAATAATTTTGTGTCGGAACATCCCTATCCTGCTCAATTTCTTCTACTTTCCCAAAGGCTCAGTCCAATTGTTATTTGAGGACTATCCTGTCTCTGCCAAGGATCTCAGGTCTCCTTCTGATGCTCAGTCAGAGTTTTTATAAGAAAGCTAGAGAGCTGAAGCTACACAATCTCCTCAGGGGCCTAGAAATGCAAGTACCTCTTTAGGCTCACTGAGTACTCTCTAAAATATAGCAAGAAGCTTGTGGGAGTGGGATAGCTGCCTGGCCTGCTCAGCCTTGGTAGTCAAATATGATGAGGTGTTTGTACAGATGCAGAAATCCAATTTTCTCAGACATAGGCCTAGGGCAAGCTATGAATAGTGAACAGAAAATGTGAAGAGGTGTGTATTTCATCATGTATGATGGTATCCACACCCAGGGAACTCCTAGAGGGCAGGTGATGTTTTGATTTTGTCTTTGTATCTCCCTTGGTTGACATAATTCCCTGCCCACAGCAAGCACTCAATAACAACTTGTTAAACAATGAACCAAAGGCATGTGTGCTTCCTGTCATGGGCAATGTTTCATAGCATATATCCAGCATTGTTATTAATATTCATTTCATTTGTTATTAATAAGAAGAGGCCATTCCATTAGATATGTCAATATAGAAAAACAACATCGATTTCCTACAGTAAATGTTCTTTTTTATTGATCAGATATTTCCCTACATGTGCAAGGTAGTCAGATATATAGAACTGATTCTTTACCTGAAGGCAGACAGCATGCCCTCTGCAGGTCTACATGCTTTGGGAGAATCTTCTTTTCTTCTATTTATAAAGTGTCTCCAATAAACAAAGTGCCAGATGACACAAAAACAAAATAGTTGCTGTCTTCAAGGACTTGGTATTTTTATTGGATGCAGCAGATACAGAAATAAATGAATAGAAAAAATTTTCAAATGGGAAAGAATATTAATAACTGGAGGCAAGGGGGTCAAGAAAGGCCTTGGATAGGTATCACCTGAGCTGGGCTTTGGAAAAATCTAGGGCCTTTATAAGATATAGGTGAGAAGAGATTGTATTATATATGTCTGTAGTGTTTTCAGATCAGTCAGATTGTATGATTTTCACCAACACATGAATAGGAATAGAGAAAAAAGATGGTAGAGGTAAAGGGCGGGGGGTAGGACTTAGCAAAAAGAAACTGGAAATAAGATCAGGAAGGCAAAAAATTTAAAGGTAGCTGCTAGTGTATTTCAAATTCATCAATTATAGCATCAAAACTATGAAGGAAAGAAAGAAGAGCCAAAAAAGGAGTCATGGATTTGGAGAACAAAGAGAGTTGGAAGGATTTGAGTGATGGTGAGGATAAAGTAAAAGTTTAGGAAGAGGGAGGCAGAAACTTATTAAATAATAGGAGGTTGTAGCTGAAGAGAAGTCTTAATCATGGAAGTGGAAGAATTATGGGTGATGTCAGATTAATGGCATGAGCATCCATGTGTGAATTATGTAGCATGAAAATTGAGGTCACTGGAATTAAGGAGTTGCTGTTCTCCCTCATGTAGGAGAGGAGTATCTCTGCTCTCAACATCTCACCTCATGTATTTCTTGGGCTATCTACACCTACATTTGTATTCCACATAGAGTATTATGATAAGAACTAGGAAAGACATTTATATAAGACATACTCATTACCCTCATAGAACATACAGCCTAATTAAATGGAATATAATTCATATGCATTATTAACAATAAAATACAATTCTCTTATGTCCTATTACTTGTTCCTTCATTCCTACTCCATTTCCCATAGGGATAGTCATACACAACATTTCATCATTAACTACAAATTTCTTAATTAAAATCTGACATTCCTGATCTGATCATAAACTCCAATCATTCCATTTCTCCCTAAATCTCCTCCGTCCAAGCCCATTTTTTATTCTTATTAAGGCCTTCAATCCTTCTACCCTTCATTACTTTATAAGCCATTACCCCTGTTTTGACTTAATTTTCCTCCCTGTCCAATCTTGACCCTATAGTTAATCATGGAAATCAACACAACATTGTCCTATACTCACAAAAGGCCATCACTCCCTTGTCCTATCACATCTCATCCCTAGCTAAACATCATACCTGTATCACTCTAACCATCTGCTTATTCTGCATCAATGGAGTAGAGGAAGTCACACAACCATGAAGGTGGGGTACATTATAAATTCACATTATCCATCTTCACTTGGGCCCTCATCACAGCAAGTTATCCTTTTATTCTTCCCTGGTTGATTTTCTATCTCATTCTCCAGTTTTCTTCTCTCATCAAACATCCCATACCACTATCCCCTCTCTTCCTCTCTCACTAGAGTACCCAGATTCTTAACTTTATTGAGAAAATTGAAGTCATTTTTATGACCTCACCCTTCTTCCTTTCACTTCATCTCAAAAATTTTTGACACCATCCCTTAATCTTTTCTGTTACCCCCAATAGCTGACATTCAAGTGGTTTTTCTCCTTCCTAGGCCAATTTCTCTATATGCCCCCTTAATTCATCCCCTCCCATCTTCTCCATAAGATTGTATCAATCATCCTTCCTTCTTTCTAATCTTTAACCTCTCCTGATGTATTCCTTCCTACCATACTGACTTCAAACCATTAGCAATCTGTATTATGAATATATTAATGGACTGAAATTACTTACTCTGAAGTTGCCCCCATCTCATTTGCCAAATCTGATGCCTTTTCTCTCCAGTCCTCATGTTTCTTGTCTTGCCTACTTCAATTGACATTGTCAACAATATTTTCTCCTAGATACTCTATCCTTCCTGGACTTTCATGATCCTCTTCTCTTGGCTTTCCTCCCAAACATCTAACAGTTTTTTAATTTTCTCTGTTGTCTTATCATCTAGATCATGCCTCCTAACTCCTTAAAGCTCTATCCTAACTAAACTCCCTGATAATGCCTACCAGTTCTTTCTCTTTTTTCTTTCCCTCTCTTTCCTTCCTTTCTTCCTTTTTTTCCCTTTTTCTTTCTTTCTTTTCTCTCTTCCTCTCTTTTCCTTCCTTTCACTACTAGTACCAGACTACCTATTATATAATGATTGTGTGTATATATATATATATTTTTTCCTATGATCTACCTGCCTCTATTATGTGCCTTTAAAGTCTACTTCATTAGACTGTAAACTCCTTGTACATATAGATGAATGTGTATCCCCAGAGCCTAACACAATGCTTAATATATAGTAAGCATTTAAAAATGCTTACTCTTTGATAATAAACAGCAACTGTGTTAGGGAAATGCTAAGCAACATTTTTGTTAAGCCCAAGTTGGAAATAATTGATGAAAAAAATCAGAGAAAACTTTGTAAAGAAAGTGACATTTGTTTTAAAGAAAATGTATTAGTCTTTAACAAGTAAAGAGGGAAAGAACATTTCAAGCATTGGGGAAAGTTTAAGAAATTGAGCAGAGGTAAGAAAAAAAAAGTCCAGATATACATAGTATGTGGAGGAAAATATCAGATAAGTTTATATGGGTAGGTTGGTATCAGATAAAAGAGGGACTTGGATTCCTGGCTAAGCAGTTTGAACTATACTTGGTTGGTAAATAGGGGATAAGAAGACTTTTGAAAAATGAAATATGAGTATCCATGATGTATAAAAAAGATTAATCTGAAAGTAAGGTGATGGCTATATTGGAAGGATCAAAGAAGAGAGATGGCAAAGTTTGTTAGAAGACTATTACTAAAGCCTGAGAATTTATCACATTGTGTGAGTATAAAAGCATTAAGGGGAAGCAAGTAAAGGGGAAAAGATGGTTGTGAGAAATGTTGAAGATGGAATGAATAGGATTTAATAATGATGGACTATAAAGTGGTAAAGACAGAAAGGAAAATAACACAAAGATCTGTAACATAAACAATAATAGTGTCACTGAAGCAAGCACAAAGAACAGATCTAGGGTGAAAGATATTAAGTTTAATTTTTGACATTTTGAATTCAAAGTAGCAGCAGAGCATTCCATTGGAGATATACTATAGTTGAAGGAACATATAGGTGGTGGTTGAAGCAACTGAAGTGAATAAGATTACTAAGGGAGAGATTGTAGAGAGAGAAAGGGATCAAAAGCAGATTGTTATAGAACAGCTACCTGAAGGAAGTGGGCAAGGAGCCAAGCAAGGAAACAAAAAATGAATGGTTGGAGAAACAGGAGAAGCAGGAGCTTGCAGGATTATGTAAGAAAAAAAAAATAGAGAGGATATCCACTAGGAGCTGAATCACAGAATAAAATGCTGAGAAAGGTAAAAGAAGTTAGTAAAAATCATTGTATCTGGTGATTAGGAGGTCATTGTTGATCTTAGGAAATGGAGTTTCTGTTCTGTAGGAAATGACCAACAGGATAATTTCAGAAAGGCCTGGAGAGACTTACATGAACTGATGCTGAGTGAAATGAGCGGGACCAGGAGATCATTATATACTTCAACAACAATACTATATGATGACCAGTTCTGATGGATCAGGCCATCCTCAGCAACGAGATCAACCAAATCATTTCTAATGGAGCAGTAATGAACTGAACTAGCTATGCCCAGAAAAAGAACTCTGGGAGATGACTAAAAACCATTACATTGAATTCCCAATCCCTATATTTATGCACACCTGCATTTTTGATTTCCTTCACAAGCTAATTGTACAATATTTCAGAGTCTGATTCTTTTTCTACAGCAAAATAACGTTTTGGTCGGGTATACTTATTGTGTATCTAATTTATATTTTAATATATTTAACATCTACTGGTCATCCTGCCATCTAGGGGAGGGGGTGGTGGGGGGTAAGAGGTGAAAAATTGGAACAAGAGGTTTGGCAATTGTTAATGCTATAAAATTACCCATGTATATATCCTGTAAATAAAAGGCTATTAAATAAAAAAAATTAAAAAAAAAAAAAAGGAAATGGAGTTTCAGTAGATAAGTGAAAATAAATGCCAGTTTCCCCAGAGTACAGAATAGCATGTGGTGAGAAAGAAGAGATGTATATAAGATAAAACTCACTTTTTCAAAGAGTTTGCGGTAGGAGCCATAGGAAAGAAGCTGTTTGGAAAATATGAATCAAGAAATACCTATTCTTGCTCTCAATATCCCACATTCAGATCTTTCACATGCACACACACACACACACACACACACACAGTCTTTCTATGATGGATGCGTCCCTATTATTTTTAAAGGATGAGCAAGTAATTTGTTTGGACAAACATTCTCTCTGATCAATTTTCTTTTCAAAATCAATTCTTTTCTGATCATTCAGAAAGCACAAAGCAATTCAAATCTGTTGACTGATCAAATGTTATCTATTAATTTATTGAGTTATTTTGAGACAGCAGATTCAATTTTGTTTTTCCCTTTTGGCATTTCAATAGGACTTGGTTCACCTTTCATTTAGCTAGAGCTTTCTTTCAATCCCATACACTTTCATTGTATTCAATGAATTCAAATTTTAGGTGAATGAAAATTCATTCTCTCCTTAAAATATAACCTAGTTTTTGAAAGTCTCTGGCTAATTTTAATCCAATTAGAACTTTCAAGAAGATTGGATTAGGGACTATACTACCATTGTCCTTGTTTATTCATCTTACTTTACAACCAAACTTGTGTTACAGTGCTCTATGCATAAAAACGTCTCTGTGAAGTGGAAGCCACAAGACAACTGACAAGAAACCTCATTGAAGTTCTGACACAATTTACAGGGGCATAAGAGCTGGGAAGTAGTAGTAGTGATGAAATAGCACAATTTGACTTTAACCTCTCCCTTCATCAGCACTTCATTGCTGTAAATTTATGGAGCTCTTTAAGAAAATTCTGGGTAGAAACCATAGGTCACATACCCTTTGATCCAGCAGTGTTTCTACTGGGCTTATATCCTAAAGAGATCTTAAAGGAGGGAAAGGGACCCACCTGTGCAAAAATGTTTGTGGCAGTCCTTTTTGTAGTGACAAGAAACTGGAAACTGAGTGGATGCCCATCAGTTGGAGAATGGCTGAATAAGCTATAGTACATGAATGTTATGGAATATTATTGTTCTCTAAGAAATGATCGGCAGGATGATTTCAGAGAAGCCTGGAGAGACTTATATGAATTAATGCTGAGTGAAATGAGCAGAACCAGGAGATCATTGTATACAGCAACAAGATTATAAGATGATCAATTTTGACGGATGTGGCTCTTTTCATCAAAGAGATGATTGAGGTCAATTCCAATGATCTTGTGATGAAAAGAGTCATCTGCACTCAGAGAGAGGATTATGGGAACTGAGTATGGATCACAACATAGCATTTTTATTCTTTTTGTTATTTGTTTACAGTTTGCTTTCTTTCTCATTTTTTTTCCTTTTTTGATCTGATTTTTCTTATGCAGCAAGATAATTGTTTAAATATGTGTGTGTATATATATTGGATTTAATGTGTGTGTGTGTGTGTGTGTGTGTGTGTGTGTGTGTGTATTGCTGAGGCAATTGGGGTTAAGTGACTTGGCCAGGGTCACACAGTTAGGAACTGTTAAGTGTCTGAGGCCAGATTTGAATTTAGGTCCTCCTGACTTCAGAGCGGTGCTCTATCCACTGTACCACCTAGCTGCCTCAACATATATATTTCATATGTTTAACATATATCGGATTACTTGACATTTAGGAAAAGGGATGGGGTAAGAGGGAAAATGTGGAACACAAAGTTTTGCAAGGGTCAATTTTGAAAAATTATCCATGTGTATGTTTTGAAAATAAAGTAAATTTAATTTAAAAAAAAACTTAGGCCACTTTTGGAGATATGGGGATGTTTTTGAGCCGTTTTGATCTATGAAATCTAATGGTGAAGAAATTTAATTGAGCCATTCCTTATTCCTTTGTTAAGCTTCACAGAAAACACATAAAGGAAATAGTGAGGTAAGTGACAAAGCACACTCCTATTGGGAGGGGGCTAGCCCATTACTACTATTTGAGATGCTGAAGACTTGGGGAAAAGATGCTTTCACCAGAGTCACCTCTCAAATGACCCTTGTAATTATGTTAAGAAGAAAAGAACAATCAGACCTTCTACAGAGGTCCCTTTCACACTTGAAGGCTTGTAACTATCTCCTCATGTCCCAGTTTGTCATATAGTAGATTTAGTGTTCTAGAAAGAAAAGGCCACATTTAGACTTTCTTAGAACATCTAAGCCACAGCATTCCATTGCATTTTTTTTTGGCTCCAGTACAACGGGGAAACTTAATTCTGTGTAATAAACACAGCAGCCCGAAACAACATTTAGTGTAAAAGAGATAGCACCTTGCTTAGCATATTCAAATAGTGAATCACTGGGAGCTTGTTTAAAACACACACACAACACACGCACACACACACACACACACACACACACACACACACAGCTGTCTTTTTTAAAATGTGATGATTAAGGCTGTCATATTCTCAGCAGGTAGCAATGCAAAATTATTGAAACATAGACCATAAAAGAGATTATGGGAAATATTTCATGCTCAGAAACATGGAAAAGAGCCAATAAAGTATCTTTAAAAATAAACCAAATTGTTGAGTTACAGAAGAATTAACATTGTTATAAGAGGAGATGACAGGATGGGGGTCTACAAAATAGGGACATTGCATATAAAGTCAGATTGTGCATTGCTCGGTTTTGCTGATTTTTCTTCTTCCTCTTTTTCTCTTACTTTTAAAATAATCCTCTTTTTTTTTTTAAATGGCCCTCTTGGAGAGAGGAGGAAAATGATAAAGCTTAGAAACTAGATGATGTACAGACAAAAGATGTAAATAAACATCTATTTTAAAAACTGAGGCATGGGGAGTGAGGAAGGGTGGTAAAGAAAGTATCAGACACATTTATACATAATAGATTTTATACACACACACACACACACACACACACACATTTGGTCTTTGGACCTTAGTGAGCCTCAATTTACTCATCTTAAAAAATAGGGAGGTTCTAACGGAAGAGAACAAAAAAAGAAACCTTTGAAATCATTTGCGAAGTAGGCAGAAGAGCTAGAGAGAAAGAAGGAATTAATGTAGCAAAAAACCACACTTCACCAAGTTCACCTTCTCCCCCATGGTGAAAGTAATGGAAGGGCAGTCATAACATTGACATTTAAAGCAAGGAGAACCTTCTTATTAATAGTTATTAGCTGGGCCTGTAACAAGAGCTCAGTACATTATATTGCCTACAGATTGCTCTATAGGTGGCTGCAGGCTTTCTGAAGATGCAGCAGATGGTCTTCGGAAGATAGAATGCAGGGTGGGTCCCTGAGGCCTGTGCACTGTGTTTAGCACTTTTAACACTCACCTTGTACAAGGCAACTCTTTTTCCATCTATGTTCCAAACAGCAGGAGATCCCTGGGAGCAATGAAGCTTTTAATGCGGAAGATATGTGTTCAGGTACTGGCAATGGAAGATTAAAAAACAAAAAAGCAGCCTCCAGAGATAGAATACATACTCTTATTTTTTTTCCTGTTAAATATTTAAGGCATCCCTGTACACATTTTGAAGTGAATCAGTTCCTCTCTGCTTCCTAACTTCTCTGTTACTGCAGAGGGCTCGATCATTCTCCCAGTCACCCAGGTTTACAATGTATCCCACTCTCATCCATCTAATTTGTTACTAAGTTTTGGAGATTTCACCTTCACATCTTTTGTTTGTTCCATTTCCCATTCTCTCCTCTGACCTTGTCACTGTTGCTTGTTGCCTCATACCTGGACTATTACAGTAACTTTATGATTGGCCACCCTACCCAAGTAGTCCCTCATTCTAGTTCATCTTCCACCCGGCTATCAAATTGATCTTTCTAAAGCCCAAGTCTGACTATGTCACTTCTTATTTCCTTCAAAATCCTGCTATTTTTCACTTGGCTTATTGCACCAAACTGATTTTCTAATTAAAATTTTTATATTTTTTTTTAATAAGCAGTGGTGGCTCCATATTTACTATCTACAGAGTCAAATATAAAATCTTGTGTTTAGTTTTTAAAGATCTCTATCACCTGACCCTTTGCTACTTTTCTAGTCTTCTTATGCCTTATTGTCTTGCATATATAATTCTGGCTTCCTTGCTGTTCCTTCTTTCTTCCCACTTTGGGCATTTTCAATGATTGTCCTCCATGCCTAAAATTCTCTCCCTCCTAGCTTTCCTGCTTTCCTTCAAGTCTACCTTTTGCAAGAAATCTTTCCCAATCCTTCTTAAAGTTAATGCCTTCCCTTTGAGATTTTTCCAAGATATACTGTAAAAATTTAATTTGTTCATCTTTTTTACAAGCTGTCTCCCCTCTATATAAAATTGTGTGCCTCAGAATAAAGGCATCTGCCTTTGCTTTTCTTGATATCCTTAATGCTTAACATGATACCTGGTGCATAGAAGTCACTTAAATGCTTGTTGATTTGATGTTATAATCCTGGTATATAACCAAACAAGCAGAAAGTTATTTTCAAAGGTCCACCAGAATCACTAGCTTTTCTCAGATCTATTATTCCTGCTTCCTACAGTTTATGGCTTACAGTTTCCCCTCCTGACACAGGAGCTTTCCACTGATTTATTTTATTCATCTAGTTTGGACTAAAGCTCTTAAAGAGCTTGGAGGATTCAAAGCTTTTAGCATCAAATTAGTAGAAACTTATTGCTGAAGAAGAGGCAAGAAAATTCACTTTCCTCTCTTTGTTGCAGAGGTAGCTATGGGATGGCACATATATTATGTAACCTTTGACTCTAAGGATCAGTTATATGAGACTCTCTTCATAGGTGGAGCTCAAGGCACCTATCTGCATGAGAAACTTGTCAGAGTTGGTTAGAGTAGAGGCAAGAAGACCTAGGTTCTTCTGATTGTAGAAGATGCTGTTGAGAGAGAAGATGCATGATTCTAACCTCTGTTCATTTAGATGAAGGGAGAAAGACTAGGAAGAATTCAACACTGAGATGTATGAGACATTCTTTATTATAGCCCTATTCTCAATTTTCTAGAAACTTTGTAGAATTTTTCCTTGAGTGAGGTGTGAGTCTTTTGATTGAAATTAGTTATGCCATTCTCTATAAGAAAATTTAATTAATCTATTATTTAATCACACACACTTCTATGTATACACTCTCTGATTTCTGCTTTGTTATTAACTTGAATAAATGGGTTTATTTGCTATTTTCTACATGTTTATTGTGAAACTAGCATCTGGTATGAAGAGTGTAAAATATATATATATAGCTTTGGTAATCCTTTTGCGTAAAGGAACTATGATCAGGAGCTTATCTTGAATCTAAAAATTACTTCTCCTAGATTAATAATTTAAGGGAGCAGATATATATATATATATATATATATATATATATATATAATTCTAGCCTGGTACCACCCTCTCTCTGAGGGAAGGTGGGTGGCCAGCCTCTGGCCCCAATCTCCTACTTGTCTTCCCAATAGAAAGTAAAGTCTCCTTTGGAGAAGGGTGAAAGAAGAAGGTAAAATAGATGTTTATTCTTTCCTCTCTGCATGTTGCCTCAAGTCAAAGCCATTTAGACATATATGATCTACATGGGAAAAAAAAACCAACACTCCTTCCTGATAAATGAAATTCACTGAGAACACCAAAATCAAGTAATTGAAAGCAATCATAATGCCAAGAAAGACTATAGATGGTGAATTCATCATCACACTTCAGCCCAGTAGTGGTAGCAATAAATTTAGCTGAAGGATAAGCCTTAATGAGAAAAACAAAAGCAACAGGAAGATGTTGATTCACCACTGAGAAAACAAATCTCTTCACAAAGTGTAAAATAGTGATATTTACATCATATTTATGTGTTAGTTTGAGTGTTCTGCTTTTTTGTCTTTCTTTTTTACTCTTAGTTATAAAGAATGGTGACTCACTGGATAAATGATACAAAGAGAAGTATTTATAAATGAAAGTGATGTAAAAAAATATAAAAATTTTAATTAGAAAATCAGTTTGGTGCAATAAGCCAAGTGAAAAATAGCAGGATTTTGAAGGAAATAAGTAGGCATCCCTGAAAGGCCAGGCACACCCTGATTCCTTTTTGCTATTGAGAAACAATCCAGAATATCTGCATTCCCTCCTAGATAACACTGATTCAGGCCACTTACTATGAAACTGAGCAGAAGCTCAGAACAATTAATTGCTCACTGTGTAGCACAGCCAAAGTCCAGGATGTCAATTAGCTGAATACGTATATGCAAAGCACTGAGTTACATGCCATGGAACAGACAAGAGAAGTACAAATCAGACTATTTTATGTTCACTCTACTCTCAACTCAATTCCTCATTCTCTGGACTCTCCATTTTGCCAATACCCACTACTTTCTAAGGGAGAAGCCAGACCCAAATGTGAGCAAGGGAAAAGCCAGGGAAAGCTTTGTGGACTAAATTGAGATGTTGATGGCTGGAGCACTAGCAATGGTTGTCCATCATGGCCAGCAGGTATAATAGAGGTGACAGAGTCAGAAACACACACTGCCTTAATTATTGTCTTTCCCACTACTATTAATGCTATCAATGGAATAATCTCTTCTGAGAAAGTGAACCTAGAAAAAGTAGAATTGCAGTCAATAATCAAGAAACATTCACAATATAGTAGTCATGGCTAGTCATGGTCAGTACTGGAGTAGGTAAGAGCTAGAGAGCTAGTTGTTCAACTTTAAGTGACAGAGAGTCTATTGTTTTCAAGAGAAAAGAAATTTCCTATAAAGAAAAATTGTCAGTTGCCCCATTCTAGGAAAGAAACTATTTTTTTAACCAAAGGTTATTTAAGAGAATACTCTAGATATTATAATGCTCATTTTCATTCATTTTTAGGAACTATAGAATAAACTACTGTGCTTGTTTTCATTTATATATATATATATATATATATATATATATATATATATATATATCATAGAGATGTGATATTGAAATGTATGAATAGCAGAAGCTGTATAAAAGATATGTGTGACCTTTTCCAGGCCAGGAATTAATGGGAAATACATAAAACATAAATGTGCTTCCTTTCTGTAGGACTAGAGGCAACTCTTTGGGGGGCTGAATCATGATACACATTGCCTCTGAAGACTCTCAGGTCTTAATAGGGCTGGATGGTTACTGATTCTAGAAGTCAAACAACTAAAAGCAAATATGCCAGCAGAAGAGATTGTGGATGGAAGGTTTATCATCAAGCTAGGGGCAATCATCCCAGTGGTAGTAGCAGCAACAGTAGCAACTGCAAAAGAAATAAGTGAGAAACAAGAATCAAGGAAATGGTGCTTCTTTACCAAGGAAATTAAGTTTCTTTGCAATTGGCAATGATAGTACAACTAGGTGTGATTCTAGTGGATAGATTGCTAGGCCTGCATTTAGGAAGTCTTGAATCTAAATCTGACTTCAGACTTTCAATAACTGAACAAATTACTTAACTCTACGTGCCTCAGTTTCCTCAACTATAAAATAGGATTGATAATAGCACCTACTTCCCAGGATTGTTGTAAGGATCAAATCATATAGCATTTATAAAGCACCTAGAAGAACATTCAGTACATAGAAGGTACTTAATAATTTTTTCCTTCTCTATTTCATTCATTCTCTCCTTTCTCCCTTTATTCCTTCTTCCTTCCTTCCTCATATTTCCTTTTTTTCTCCTTCCCTCCTTCCCTCATTTCCTCCTTATTTCTTGCCTTCTTCCTTCCTTGCTTCCTCCCTTCCTCCCTTCTTCCCTCCTTTCTTCCTTTTCTCCTTCCCTCCTTTCCTCTTTTCCTCCCTTTTTACCTCTCTTCTTCCCTCCTTCCCTGCTTTCCTTCCCCGTTAGGAGAATACAAACCCCATCACAAGAGCCACTATTCTTTAACTTTGTCTTGTTTTATTCATTTTTGACACTGAATAGGTCTTCATATCTCACCAATGCTGGAAGAGCAAAGGGAAATCCCAAAGCTGAGCAGTACATAAATTTTAACTTGCTCAGTATTTCCAACCCTTCTTAGGCAGCTTAATAGCCTTTCTCTCTAGGGGACCTCATTACCTTGGCACAGACAGCCAGTGACCTTTAGCTCTATTGTGTCTCAGAACCCCCAAAATCAAGTGGTCCTACAGCTTCAGCCATTACCCATGAGTTGTGATTAAAAGCTTGTGTCATCATTCCCAGCTTGCTTTTGTTATTGCCACTTTAATAAGCCAATTCTTTATTTGAGGTTTTATAAGCCTTGCCACAAGTGGTATGGCTCTTAGAGACACAAGATAGATTTTGGATATTCCTTGGAGGCATCCTGAAGGTCAGTATGAACCAAAGGATATTATGATTGAGAAGTCCCCCAAAGCTTGAACCCAATCTATGTAAGCTGATATGATCTCTTGAATCATGGATTACACTGGTGTGTTTCTATTAATCAAAAATCCAAACTTCAGATTACTGTATATAAACCTTGCCAAGAACAATTAGAGAAAGGGTTTTCTTATTGACTGAGCTCAGCATTCTTAAAATATAAGTAATTATTTGTAGTGATTTTATCAGTAATAACATTTAAATCTCCACCTTGTCATACTAGACTCACAAAAACCTTTATAGGGCTGCCATTTTTGGATTTATACCTATACCTTTATTACCTGCACTGAAACAGATTAACACTAAAATGTTCATTCTTTTCCTGAATTTCTCCAGAAACTTAGCTTGGAACCCTGTTTAGTATCTGTAGGAGAAATGAGAAAGCCAAAGGCAGACTATCTTCTCATTGCCAAAAGAGGCATCAGTGCAGCTGAGCTGAGTTACATAGCTTTATAGCTGTACCTATTCCTTGGCAGTCTCCTGAGACATTAGGGACCACCCTACCAATCTGTTCCAATGCTACACTGCACCTAGAGATCCCTATCAGCTAGCAGAGAGCAATTCTCTTTTGAGTGTCCATGTGGATATGAGTAGGCAATATGTAATTTTGTTAGCTACAAAAATATAAAAAAATGAATTGGCAGAACTCTTTTTTTAAAAGAGGGGATTTAATGATACCAAGTCCATTTCTGGGTCAGTGCAGACTTACAGCATTGACCTCTCCATTTCATTCAGCAATCATTTTTTAAATAACATTTTATTCTTCCCAATCACATGCAAAGAAAATTTTGAACATTCATTTTTTAAAGTTTTGAATTCTAAATTATCTTTTATTTCCCCCAAATGGTAATTTGATATTGATTATACAAGTACTGTCATAACATTTTCATATTAGTCATGTTATAAAAGAAGATAGACCAAAAAAAGGAAAAAGAAAAAGAAAGAAAAGAAAAAAATAAAGTGAAAAATAGTATGCATCAATTGCATCCAGACTATCAGTTCTTTCTGTGAATGTGGGAACTATTTCTTATTATGAGTCCTTTAAGCTTTTTCATGGATCATTGTATTGCTGAGAATAACTAAGTCATTCACAGGTGATTATCAAACTATATCACTACTACTATATACATGTTCTCTTGGTTCTCCTTACTTCAGTTGGTATCAGTTTATTTAAGTCTATCCAGTTTTTCTAAAATCATTCTTCAGCAAGCACTTTTTAAAAATCTTTTAACATTTGTTTTATATTCTGTTTTTATATCATCTTATTTCCAAATTTATTCCTCTTCCCCCCAGAGAATCATCTTTGGTACTAAAGGGAAGAGACAGACAGTCAGAGCCAAAGCTAGAGAGAGACAGATAGACAGACTGAGAAAGAAAGCATCTAACATGAATAATATATCAGTGAATTCTGAGATTGTTGTCAACGTTCTACAGAAAAGGTGAGCCAGTAATACAGTTTAAATGATCAAAATTGTTAAGTAGGGAAGGGCATGTTGGAAATTTGAAATCCATTGAAGCATATTCTCTTCTTATAGTGATTTTTCTTCTTTGTGACGGGGCATGGACTTATCATTCCTTCATCAGTGAAGGATTCCTTCATCCTTTGACCAGTGTGCCTTTCCCACATTTCTTACCAATCCTAGACTAATTACCCTTAGACATTTCCACTCACTTTCCTACACCACCTTTAACCCTTACCACTACATTTCTTTACTGCCACAATCCAGGGCATACTGCCCCCTGCATACCACCATCCCAGGTAATAATCACCCTAGCATAACTAATATATGTACTGCCAAGAATGGTAGTATCAATGAAAATATTAAGACTAATTATAAGGCCCCATCCTAAAAGATAATATTTTAGATTTGATTTCAAACAAACCTTTATTTTGGCACTTAGTAGGAGAGGCAATTGAAGGCTTCTATTTGTATTTCTTTTGGATTTTCTTCTTCCCTTGCTTACTCATTTTTTTAATCTGTTTCCAGACTTTTTGTATTTTGCTGTGAGTTTTTAAAAGGCACGTTCTTTGTCCCTCATCAAGAGGGCATCCTGATGGCTGTGTAATTTGGCAGAGACGGCAATTGGCAGGCTCATTTCAAGTTTCAAAGGCCAGCTGGGGCTGACATTTTAAGACTCTACTGAGAAGACATATGGATGCTAAAAAGATGTTTTAGTAGGTTGAGCCAGGACTCCATGTCTTGTCGAGGAACTGTCATCATTGGTCATTTCAGGGATGAATTTTACAAAGAATCCTTCTTTAAGTAAGAATGAGCATTAAGTCAAAATGCCTTTAGAGCCCATGACAGATTTAATGTTTCTTATGGGCCATTTGTAAAGTGAAATATTGTCACTCAGCACACTGACTTCCCCAAAATAGAGATGGGTATAACAAAGGATGATTCATTATCTTTTTGCTCAGTGCTAAATTAGTAGCTCTACTCTTGGCATCATCAACAATAATAATAAATTAACAGATGCCAACTCTACCTACTACAAATAATAGATTGCAAACTATCCATATGAATTCAAATAATAAACTATAATGGAATCAGAGCATCATCACAGATAAAACAGTTTTCCCCAGTAGCTTAGATATATTCATCAAGGAACAAAAAGACTTTCAATATATAAAAATCTATCCAAATGAATCAAAATCTACAAAAGAAAAAATGTACATCCCTCTTGCTTTTATTCAGCCAAAAAAGGCAATTATTTTATCTGCTTGTGTAATAGTTTATAAAACATTAAATTTACAGAATTGTCTACAGTTTGGATTGGAAGGTCTAGCTTCAAATGCCCAATTCTGATATCTACTATATATATGACATTGAGTAATCCACGTCATCTCTCCAAGCTTCAGCTTCTTCAAGTGTAAAATGAAAGAACTGGACTAGATAGAATTTGTTGTCCCTCTCAGCTCTAAAACCATGATACTAAGCCCAAATAAGTCTTTATAACTTTACCCCACTTCTGTTCCTGGTTCTGCCCTCTGAATCTATACTAAAGATATATAATCCTTTTTTTTTTTTTTTTACTTATGATAGCCCTTTAAGCACTGAAAAGTGAGTTATTACATTCCTCTTCCCTCACTCCAACAAATTCTTCCCCTTTCCAGGCTAAATATCTCCTTTTCTTTCAATATACTCAAGAATCTTTGCCATCTTAGTGGCTTGCCACTGAATACTCTCCAGTTTATTAATGTTTTTCTTAAATCATGGTGACTAGAATTAAATACAATACTTTAAATGTGGTCTGAGGAGGGTAGAATGTAAAGGGGCTTGTTCAGTCATTTTTTCAGTCATGTTCAACTCTTCATGATCCCATTTGGGGTTTTCTTGGCAAAAATAATGGCAGAACATTTGCTATTTCCTTTTCCAGCTCATTTAACTGATGAGGAAACTGAGGCAAATAAAAACTTGCCTAAGGGCACACAGCTATTAAATGTATGAAATTAAATGTATGAAAGCCAAATTTGAACACTGACACTGTATCCACTGTGCCATCCAACTGCAAAGAGACTATCATCTGCTTATTTCTGGAAAACAGGTTTTTTCAATGAAGCCCAAGACCAGGCTACTTACTCACATCAAGTTTTCAGACCACTAAATCTCTCTTCCTTCCTTCTTTCCTTCTTTCCTTCCTTCCTTCCTTCCTTTCTTCCTTCCTTCCTTCCTTCCTTTCTTTCTTTTTCTCCCTTTTCTTTTGCTGAGGCAATTGGGGTTAAGTGACTTGTCCAGGGTCACAGAGTTAGAAAGTATTAAGTGTCTGAGGCTGTATTTGAACTCAGGTCCTCCTGATTCCAGGGCCGGTATTCTATCTAGCTGCCCCTTTTCTTTTCTTAAGGAATTAGAGAAAAGGTAAAGATGATAAAGTGTCATCTTTTCCAACAGTATGATATTAGAGGGTAATGTTCAACTGGAAGAAGCATGAATTTAAATACCAGGGCATCTTTCAGCTCTCACAATATAATTTTTACACTAAATTTGAATGGAATTTTCCTTCCCTTCTTCCTCTCTCTCTCCCTCCCTTTCTTCCTTTTTCTTTCTTTCTTTTTTTCTCTTTCTTTCTTTTTTGTTCTTTTTTCTTTCTTTTCTTTTCTTGAGGAATTAGAGAAAAGATAAAGATGAGAAAGTGTCATCTTTTCCAACAGTATAATATTAGAGGGTAACATTCAAATGGAAGAAACATGCATTTAAATACCAGGATATCTTTCAGCTCTTACAATATAATTTTTACACTGAATCTGAATGGAAAATTCCTAGGGTAGAATATCAGGAGATGGAGTAATCATGCCAAGAAAACATGAATTATAGAGAAGTGATTAAAAGGGTTCCCAAATCTATGGGCTAGGAATCTTTAATTTTTTTTTTGGGGGGGGGGGTTGGGGGAAGAGAATGATAGGTTGTGTTTGTGAATGTTTTAAATATGTTAATTTTGTTTTGTAGGTTAGAGTTATTTATTTTTCCTCCTTAAAAGAAATCATATTTCAGGGGAAAAAAACTCCTATGTGCAGAAGATGTCTATGATATATACAGAAAAATTGGTTATTATAGCCATTTTATTAACTGAAAAATTAAGAGTGTAAATGACTTCCTAAAGCCTTGTTACTAATATATCTTCAAAGTTGGGGCTCAAAGATAGCTTTCCTACTCCTATAACCAGTATTCTTTCCATAACACTGTGTACAATAATTAAATTAAACAAATTTTGATGAACAATTTACTATGTACTGAGTACTATGGTAGGCATGTCTGGATGCACTGGATGAGATTCCATTATATGGAAAAGCTGAAGTAATCCAATTTGGATGGGATATATTGTACATGAAGAGAACCAATATGAGATAAGTTGCAAATTAGGGTGGCAATAGTGAGAAACCTTATATTCTAGACTAAGTAATAACAACAATAATAATAACATCAACAAATAGCTAGCATTTATAAAGTACTTATTCTATGTTAGGCACTATGCTAAGCACTTTATAAGGTTTTTATCTTTCATTTTACCCTCACAACAATCCTAAGAAATAAATGTTATTGTTATTATCAGTTTACATTTGAGGCAACTGAGGCAGACAGGTTATTTGACTAGTGCTGGAGTACATAGCTAGTAAGTATCCGAGGTCAGATTTGAGCTCTGGCTTTCCTGACTCCAGGCCCTGCATTTGGCAACTATACTGCCCAGAATCTTATTCAGTAGGCAATGGGAAAATAATAAAGAATTTTGAGCAAGAGAATTGATAAACAAAATCTTATGTATAATAGAAAATGATTCTGCCAGAATTATAAATTTAAGAGGAAGGAGAGAGTAAAGGAAGAAAACTTTTTAGGGATTTATGAGAATATTAAGAAAATAGTAATGAAAGCCGCTGCATATGGTGATGGGAATGAGAGTAGAAAGCTAAAGAGTGGGAAAACCCAGAGATATTTCATGCATAGAATCAAAAGATTTAGCAGCAACTAAATATGAGGAATATGAGAAAGACTCAGACATAACCCCAAAGGATTGAACATGAGGTGCAGGCCCAAACATGTTGTGATATAACAGGAAGAGGGCTAAATGTGGAAGGCAGACTTTGGGTTCAGGTCCAGCTCTACCATTTGCTAATAGTAAAAATGTTAGCAAATCACTTAATCTGGCCCTACTTTCCCCATATGTAAAAAACAAGAAGATTGGGCTAAGTGACTTCTCCAAGATTCCCTTAAAATCAATGAAAAAAAATAACAGTCCTTTTATGACTATGTTACTGATATGAGACAAAAGTGGGGTGAGGAAGGTTATTGAAATTGGAAAAGTTGAAGAATTGGATGGCATAAAGAAATTAGACTCTAAAAATTAAGTGGTATAAAGAAAATGGAGCTAGAAAAAATGCTTTTAATCCCCAACTTTGAACATATATTAGTTACTGCAGCTCTGAGAAAATCATTGAAATTGATAAGGTTGAAGAATCGGGTATTATAAAAACATTGGAAGTCTCGGCAACATAAATAATTAAGCCTGCCAAGATGACAGCAGGGGAAAAATGAAGATTAAGACTTATCCAGATATTAATGTCATTGAAGGAGTTGGGAATATAACCTGGAGGTCAGTAGATTAGCAACTACAGAGAAGAATATAGGATGTTAACAGGAGGATTATAGGTACTTCAAAAATAGACAGGTTATGGAGATATATAGATAGAAGAATGATCTGGTAAGGGATGAACTGAGTAGAGAGCCCAAAGAACAGTAAACCCTTCCTTCTGGCACTGTTTCAGGAATGAGAGGAGGGACCTCTGAAGAAGAGAGTTGGGAGGAATCTATTGTCCACAGGAGATAGTCAACATTAATTAACAGCAAGATGATAGGAATATTAAATAGAACAGTTGAAGATATAGGGGAATTTGTTCAGAATAAAACAGACTAGGAAGGAAACCAAGCTGCAATCTAGTGGGTCTAGAGAAGCATGTTTTGAGAGGGAGGAGGAGGTGGTAGTAGGAGAATGGAACCTACATCTAACAAGTAACAACATTCATGTTAGATTAAAACATAATTGCCTGGTTCTCTGTGCTATTATGATAAGATGCTCTAGAAAGGATAGATTACTTAAGAACTGATGAGTGACTAGTTTGTGATACACACAACTACATTTGCCAGAGATGAGCAGTGCTATGCTATTTCCAGTAATCCTAAATTACTTATTGCACAATGTGTCTATCCAAAATGGAGCTCACTTTTAAGTTGTGACCACACTTCGCCCCTTCATATAGTATGGGGACCATTGGCTCTTCTAACTATGGTTCCAACCCCATGACAGCCCTCAAATATAATGAAAGTTTTGAGAAAACCTATCCCTTCTCAATCAAAGGATGGGAATTGTGGATATAAGAGGTAATATGTACCACTGGAAATGGTCATTTTGTTGTCTGGCTGTAATTAAAGATCAAATGGATAAAAGGAAAAACAACACTGAAATAAATATATGAAAAGACAGCAATAAAATTATTTTTAAAAGCACATGCAGGAGGGGCAGCTAGATGGCACAGTGAGGAGAGCACCAGCCTTGATATCAGAGGGATCTAAGTTCAAATCTGGCCTCAAACACTTAATACTTCCTAACTGTGTGACCCTGGGCAAGTCACTTAATCCCAATTGTCTCCCCCCAAAAAAGCACATGGAAGAGTATCAATGATGTAGAAATTGACCCTCTCTATAACATATGTATTTGAGATTTACTGTGGCTGAAAAATTCATCCCCCTTGTAGATCATATAATAGTGATTCTCTCTAAACTTGGCTAGATTGATCATTAGACAACAAATATTTAGTCCACAAATATGTGATCATAGTTTTTAAGATCATCTCCAGATTAATGTCTATACTTGATGTGTGTGACACTGTGATGGTAGACAAATCATCTAATCCTGTTTGCCTTAGTTTGCTCATCTGTGAAATGAGCTGGAGAAGAAATGGCAAACCACTACAATATCTTTGTCAAGAACAGTATATGTGGAGATAAAAAGCCTCAAACAACAATAGAAACAACTGGAAAAATAAAATAATCTGAAGCATCGAAATAGAACTTTGGTCAATTCTGTTCTATTCAAGAATCATATATTATGTAAAAATAATTTGGTGAGCAAAAGGGGTTCTTTATCCCTTTCCAAAAATGTTCATTAATTCCCTGACCTCTAAACAATCAGTTCAAATCTAACATGAGTTTTGTCTCTAGAAAGCTGCTTCCCTGACTTCAATGCTTTGCCAAGTGACTGGAACCCAGAGTTAATTTAGCTATCACCTCTTAACTTTAATTAATGTTTAATACTGAATGGCAAAAGTGCATTTTCTCCTGTAAGTTCTTATTAAGTTCCCTTTGAATCAGTTAACTCTCTGTTTATAAAGACGTAGATATTTCCTCTAATTACTATAATTTTGGCTGCTGCTGTAAAAATCAATGCTCCATGTCAATCTGTCAGAGATCATTATAGATGCAGAGCATACATCTTATCCACCCTCCCTCTCCTGGAAACAACCCAGTCATCTCTCTAAAGAAATTACATAGAGTGGAGGGATCATTAAAAAATAAAAAAGGAAAATCCAGAGATGCCAAGACACTATTTCCAGTCATTCAGAAATAAAACCAGGATTCATTCAAGAGGGGTATTGAGATGGAACCTATTTAGAAATTTTGGCTATCAATGCAAAAGGTTCAGTTTCTTCTAATTAAATTGCCAAAATATTATCTCTTATAAAAAATAAGGTTGAATCAAGATTATTTATTTTATTGTGAGGAAGACATAATAATGACCATAAAAATGTTAAAATTATAAGGAACTAGAAAGGTAGACAGACAGCAAATAGCCACAAAGTATATCTATTCCCCAAAGAATTGTAAAATCACCAATTATACTTCATGTTCTCACCAGCTGACAAGTCAATAGATAAGAAACTTTAGAATAAAATGTCTGCAAACGCAATGCCCTTGAATATTTAATAGAACCTCTCAAAGCTTCTCTGATTTCACTAATTATTGGGCACTTAGCACAAGCTTTCTGACATTGATACTCATCATTTTATACAAATCATTTTATATAAATTTTCTCTCTACCCACATAGAATGGCAACTCCTCATTGCCATCTCATATATTCACATATCTGCTACTTAATATTTGTATTACTTTAGAAGAATTGCTTTACCCTTCTGGGTCTCAGTCCATCCCTCTCTTTTCCTCTTCAGAACTTAAGTGACTTGAGCAGGTCAGATAGCTACTAAGTGTCTGAAGCTAGATTTGAACTCAGCTCTTCCTGACTCCAGACAGTGTACTATTCACTGTACCACCTTAGTGCCCCCAAGATTGGCAAACTAGATGATTTCTTAGATCTCCTCCAGCTCTAATATTATAGGATTTCTTTGCATTGCCTATGACTAATATAATGCTTCAGCTGTAACCTTAATAAATGTCTTTTCTCTTCCTCCTAGCATTTTCCTAGAATACTTTGTCTGGATCTAACCTTTCCCTTCATCAGGCTCTGCTTTGTATTTTACTTATCTGTGTTCTTATCATCGCTTTGCTCCCCATTCACTGTTTCCCCAGCTAGTCTGGCCTAGTAAACTGGAAACGCTTTAATGGGAGGGATTGTTGTTAGGTTTTATCTTTATATCTCCAATGAATTATCGTAGAATCTTATCCTAACTACATAGGTAATTTATAAATGTTATTCTAGTGGGAATGGCTATAAATTGTGTTATATAAATGTTTTTGTGAATTACTATAAAAATTATTTAATCATTTTAATGTAACAAGTATTAGGATAGATGCTTCCACTTTGGGGTACTGAGGATGACTTACCAGAGAATATCATTAAGAAGGTCTTTAGATCACATAGACTCTCTTCTTCATTCTCTGGAAGCATTCCAGTGTTATCAGAGATTGGATCAGAACCCAGATGTTCTTGGTTTCTAGTCTAGTTCTCTAGCTACAATATCACCTTTGTCTGAGGAATTTATCCAACCTATATATTGCTTTCACTTTGAGGGGCTGGATGTACAGGTCAGATAGACATTAATATAGGAAAAATAAGTCAACACATCCAATTAATCTTTCAAAGAGGAAAATGTCAAGGACATTTTTTATTTTGTATCACCAGCACCCAGCACAATACTTATAAAAGGTATAATAAATGTTTGTTGAATTGGATATTTTAAAAAGCTAGAAAGCTAGAATGTGGAAGAAAAACCAGAAAATCCCAGAATTGTAATTAGATATTAAGGCATAATAAATAGCTCATAAAGAAGGATAACAGAAAAGTTATTAATATTTTTGTATTCTAAGATAGAAAAGTTTTTCCATTGGTAGAAATGGATGGTTTATATGATACTTCCCAGAGTCTTTATAGTAGGACAGTAGGATTGAATTTTAAATGACTGTGCCATAATTAGAAAACCCAATTTGCCTTGTAATTATCAAGAATTGAACTTCTAGTTTTCCTGTTCCTCCCCAAGCCATATATTCAATTAAACAAACACTTATTGAGCTCCCAATATGTTTAATGCACCATATTGAGCCCTGAACAAGATACAAAGATAAATAAGGCATGCCCTGTCCTCAAAAGAACTTACAATTTAGTTGGGTAAATAAGCCATCGATAAAAATGACTATAATACAAAATGGAGTGTGAAAACACATAGGAAAGACAGCAGAGAGTCTTTATCAGAGTTCAAAAGAGGAAACAATCACTACTATGTGGTGGGAACTTGAAAAAAAAATGGCTGTTGGGAACTAGACCAATTAATGTTGTCACTCGTATGTATTTCCTCTACCATCTTGTGCAATGGGGCAGCATTTAATTCTGAAAATCAGCCAGAACCTTGGAAAAGGAATTTGAGAGAAACTTGGAGACCTTGAGTTAATACAAGACAGAAAGAGACATGTAACTACATGGCAGGCAGAAAAACATTCTTTGTAACTGTTCGACACACATGCCTTCCCCTGATAACAATAGACTATATATTTTTGTATAAAGAGAATATGTCCTAGGAAAATAGTGAATGAGACCATTGTTCTTTAAAGGATCAGTAAGATGTGGAAGTGGGAGAAAGAATACATGTCAGGTTAACAGAAATTATGTCAGAAATAAACTTTGCTTTCTTGTAACTAACATAGATACATTGTGGCAAGTGTGCATTATTTTCCATGGAGGCTTATTCCCTAATGGTTCCTCATTTTCTTGACTCCGGCAAATGACCTATTTGTTGTTCACCTTTTTTCCTTATGCATGAAGTCAAAGTATCTTAGTTTCCAGGCTGAGCAAAACAGAGAGATTTGAACACATTCTGTATTATGAAAACTCTAATAGAATAATGATGCTTGCTGACTAGCACTTAAATGACATTTTACATTGGCAGAATAGTTTGCAGCTATTTTTTATTAGTTTTAAATAATCTGATCTACCATGAAATAACATCCTTTACTCTATTTTTCCCTAATGAAATGTGACAGAAGATAGTAGGATTTACTTTGGGGACTTTATACTGTCATTTTCCCCCCTTTGTCTCTTTGTCTCATCTAAAGTGCATCCTAAACTCTTCCTTCCCACCCCTTTCATTATATGTGAGTGTGATCTGTCTAGAGAAAAAAAAAAGAAAAAAGAGAAGAAAGCAAATGAAAGGGCAGCAGAGGAGAAAGGGGGACAACAGAGTAGAGGAGAAGAATGTGTTGTAATGGAACATATCTTCATCACACAAAAAGCTGTTTATTTGATTCCCTTCGCACTTAAATGTGAACTGTGAGTATTACTTATTCTGGTTCATCACTATGAAAATTCAGCTATATTCTACTTGCTTGTGATTTGGAAATGCTGAATCTGCAGCTGCCTTAAATCTACACATCAACATTTTCCTCCCCTTTACCAACCCCTCCCACTCCCATGTAAAGCCCTGGGCATCTTTCCTTTTACTTGAAAGAACCAAGTATGTCCACAGTGTATTTTCACTTTGTAAAAATTCACTCAGAACAGGTGACATTTCTATGCAGATTTTCTAAGGAAAATAGTTTCTCTCAATAATTTATTGATCATTTTAAAGTAGTCATTGTTACAAATAGCACTTTCTGTGACTGAGCAGTCTAGGTTTTGGATAGAGCATCAATGCCCCCTGCTGATAAATTTCTCCAAATCTTTCTTAAAAGAAATTGAAACAAGTCACTCAGCTACACTGAGTACAATATTTATTCTCTATCTTATTTTTTAAAGGATTTTCCATCTAAGGACAGCTTATTCTTTATTACCATTATACTTATCAGTATAATCCTTTCTATTCATCTTTATTGAAATAAATATGAAATTATTTCATTCTTGGCAGCTCTTATTAGGAAACATTTTTTTTAATTATCATAAACTTTTCATTTGGAAACAAAATGGGGAGCAGAGCCAGCATTTGGTACGCCTTGGTACCTGCTATTTTACTTAGGAGAAAACATTCACCCTCAGTATTAATCTGGAAACTCCATAAGGAATATTCTAGTGTTCTTACTGATTTTTTTAATTGTAAAAGAACTAAAGCTGATCAATTTTCTTTAAATACTTCAATACTATTTCCCCATGGAAATACTTGTATTTACTTTTTCATTTTGGAGACTGAGAATTTGATCTGTGCAAAAAAAAAAAATGAATGGGACCTGGTACACATTTAGAAACCATATACTATTAGTCACTCATGTGGTTTGGATCACAGACTCATCATGGTGGGAGTAAGCAGATAGCAATATATTATATACCAAGAGCGACTTGGGAAAATAAATATAAAAAAGATATAATCCAGGACATATATATATATATATGTGTGTGTGTGTGTGTGTGTGTGTGTGTGTGTATAGATATACATTTATATATATATATATATAAAATCAGAAAAGAATATGAGTCAGTAACATAACAACAACTATAGATATATAGATATTTAGGGGATATCCTGACTTCTATATAAGTCCCACAGAATGTCAGAAGATATCCAAAATATTAGATAGATTCTCTTTTGAGAGTTTATGTGAAAACATAGTCATGACTTACATAGGATAAGATGTGGAGAAGTATATTCTACATGGTTTGAAAAAAGCATCCATATTGGTGAGATCAAAGATGCATTAAAGCAAAGATTTTCAAAGTGTAGTCCAAGGAAGGAGATCCATGGGAGTCCCTGAAGCTATTTCAAGGGCCCTCTGTGATTTAAAATTATTTTCATAAAATAGTAAGGCATTATTTATCTATTAGATTGCTCTTCCCTTTTCCTACACATCAGTGTGAAATCAGATTTTATTTATATTCTTCAAACAAAACATTATACAAAAGAGTTTGAATGTAAAAACATATGAAAATTCACCTATCTTTTCTTAGAGAAGATTTGCAAAAGCATCTAAAACAATGTCATTCTTAATGATTCTATTTTGATAAATATAGTTATTTTTCATTCAAATGTATTTGATGTTAATGTATAGTGGGTTTATTATTGTTATTTTTAACTGAATATTTTTGAAATGTATTGTTATTTTTAATCTAGTAAATTATCAGTAGATACAATACATATAAATAGAGCTCTTCAGGGGATCTTCAATTATTTTTTAAGAGTGCAAAAGAGTCCCAACACCAAAAAGTTTGAGAACCACTACATTAAAATGCAGAAGTAAGCTGCTTCAGAGCTTCAGAACAATGAGATCAAAATTTTCCTCCTTAACAATTTTATAGATCCAGACTGATTGTGGTAGACAATGAAATGAAAAAACACATAATCTTGAAAGTCAGGTCTACATAAAAAACATGCATAGAAATCAGGGTGCATTGGAAAGAAATCTAGATTAAGAAAAATAGATCTCAGTTTCTAGATCATCTGTACCACTAACTATGCAAACTCAGGCAAGTAACTTCATGTCTACTGGCCTCAATTTATATAAAATTATAATGTCTGGGCTAGCTCTCTGGAGGGCCTCAGGATCAGTCAGAGTCAGGATCAGTCAAAGTCCTTGGGCTTTAGGAAGAGAAGTGAAGGAGGCGGGCAAGCTTCCACGGGGCTTGCCAAAGATGAATCCTGTACTCTGGAGTCTGGAGTCTGAAGTCCTATCTCCTCAGAGTGCTGTGGCAGAGAGGGTCTGACCCTTTCCTTCAGCCCTCCAATCGTTGCCTCTGATTACCTCATCAGAAAACATTGTCACACCTTGATTAAGTAATTAGCTTTAAGTGCTCTGCAGTCTTAGATTCAAATACACATTTTCAGAGTTCCAGCCCTCTACATAAAATAAAAGATTTGGTTTAAGTAATATCTCTAACACTCTATGATCAAGTGGGTGGTCACTGTGTAATTTGACAGAAAAAATTTTCCTCCTTCATTTATATATTTTATCATAAGTATTAAAAAAAGATCTTGAAGATGTCCCCATACCCAAGTTATTTTAGATGAACAAAATTCAGATTAAGAATGAATTGGATATATAAGATGTATTGAAGCATTCAAAAATAAAATCGTCCATCTTTACTCTTTGGAATGTATATTTCATATTCACTTGTATCATCAAGCCTTGACTCTCAACTCATATAGAGTGAATTATTCTATCATCTCAGAAAAGTAAAATTCTGTCTTTTTTTACCATTCTGAAAAATGGTGTCCATCATTCAGATAATTTTTTACCAATTTGAATACTGAAAATAGAATAAATATATAGATAGTTTACCAAAGATGATGTCAGTAAATAAAATATTAAGTTCTCAATTTATTAAGGCAGTTTTTTAAAAACTGACTTATGGAGAACAAATGGAAAGGACATTCTTCTTCCCAAGTCCTAATAGTCCTAAAAGAAAAGATAAAACAGATTTCATTAATATAATTTTAAATAATGTAAAATCATTTTAACCTTAAAATACATTAGAGCAGGTTAGAGGAAATGGAGGGAAAGATATGATGGTAAAGTTTGGTTGTCATATGCATATTGGGCACTTATTAAGCATAGCAAAATTCAAAATCCTATTTTCTTATTGTCCATAGTCCCAGAGAAAGGAAAGAGAGAGAGAAAGAAATAGATGACAGAAAGACAGAGATACAGAGAGAGATAGAAAGAAAGGAAAGGAAAAGAGAGAAGAGGAGAAGAAAGGAGAAAAGAGGAAAGAAGAAGGGGAAATTTTTCAGGAAAGATTTGTTTTCTAAACTAATTTGAATCTATGTTAATTAAACTTTTATTCTTTTGGAATCCTATTTTGGCTGAGTTTAAACTTTTCTGGGACTTAATCATTGGCTATAACTGTAGCTCAAGGAAGTACTGTTTCCCATTAATATTGATGTTATGCAGTCCTAATAATAAATGCAAGCTTAATAAGAGAAAAAAACATAGCCAAGGGTTTCATTTTTTAAAGCACTGAAGTGTCTAAGGGTGGTCCCAATAACATTTTTAAAATTATGCCCATATTGTATATATCCTATTATATAGCTCCATTTACTTGGCTTACAATTCAAGATAGTGAGATGGAAACATTAATCTTGCTGCTGCTCATGCTAAATGACATGAAAAGAGTGGTCTCAGCCTCTCTGATATCAAGTGAATACCTTTCAGGAGTGTTCCTTTGTGTATTATTTCAGTGACAGGAAGCAGCAGTGTATTGGGCCATGGGCCAAGGGAACAGAAGTAGGATCAGTCCTGAGATAAGTGGAAGAACCAAGGATAAATCAAGGATGACTGACCAGCTTGAATATCCATCCAGAATATTGTAAAAAGTGGTCAGAAGGGCTGACAGTTGGTTTGTTGGAAGTTTTTTAAGGTTCACTGGTATAGTGGCCATTGCTCCTTAGTTATCTATATGATTAGGCAGATAAAAACAGTAAAATAGAATAATGGGAGGACAATATCCATGTATTGTATTTTGTTCACTGATTGTCAAAACAATTTCACCATATGAAACTAAATTAAACACCATTCAAGGGACTTATAATGTAGGCTTGGAAAGACATTCTGCCATATTTCTCCTTCTGTCTGGTGGCATTTTCAATTTGAAATCTAAGTATTTTTGTCCAAGAAATTCCCCCAAAAAGAGAGCTTTTAGTACCTGTTCAGTTTCTGATCAATTCTTTTTTATCTGTACCTGAACCTGAAGAAAGGTATTCAATCCAGTGAGATCAAATACATATTCTATTCTTAGAAAATGACCAGACTTTTGTTGGTTGTTGTTGTTGACAACATCATCATCTGGGAAGAAAAAGTTAGAGAACTGAACTATTCAATATTTCCTGCCTGAATATTTCCCTGCCTGAATGTTCATTCATTCACTATGACCAATATATTAGACAAATTCATTATATGGCTAAGAAAAAAAATGAAATAAAGAAAATGAAAAGAAAGAGAAAAGAAGCCTTAAAAGAAGCAATAAGAGTTATCTTTAATTATTAATAGGTTGATCTTTGTAAGATGGATTTGAATTATTTCGCTTGGCTCCAGAGGGTAAAAAGCTAGAAACAATGTTACAAAGAAGCAAATTATGGCTGGACATGTTAAAAGTTCCTAATAATGAGAGCCATCCAAAAATGAATGAGCTTCTCTGAGAGGCAATGAATATCCTATAACTAAAGGTCTTTAAGGAGAGAGTGGGTGACTACTTATTGGAATATGATAGGTAATATGCATGATTTTGGTAGGGATTAATCTCTTGGGGAAGAAACATGAAATAAGAGAACAAGAATTTGGGGAGCCAGAAAACCTAGTTTCAAATCCCAGATATGACTCTGAACAAGTTACTTAACCTCTCCATATCATTAGTTAATCAATCCAATCAATAAACATTATTAAGTGACTACTATATGCACTATTTTTGCCTCTGTTTGAATTCTTCAGTGCTTAGCACCATGCCTGACAAATGATAATGATTAATTAATGCTTGTTGACTTGGACTAGGCACTGTCCTTAAGAACTGGCAGCAAAAGAGCAGTGTTGGCACAAAGTAGCCATTTAATAAATGATTGTTGATCAGCTCAATCGATAATGATAAAATTTTGGTCATTGATTCTGGCCCCAAATGTTGTGTTGCTGTGCCCATGACTAGGAAGACCTATATTGTTCTGTGTTCTTTGAAAAACAAGCAACTGCATCCCACTCCTTTCCAGAACAGGTGGCTTTGGGGATCCATTCACTGATCCATCATTACTGACTCTTAAGAATTCCATCTGGTTGCTTATACCATTGAGTATTAACCACAAGCTCAATCCTGGATGGTGACTGAATTAGCCTGGAGCAATTTCTTGAACATGACTAGCAACACAAAAGAAAGGTCCCCTCCATGAACCTAAAGCCACCACAGATCATTCATCAAACAAAAGGATTAATGTCTCAGTAGCACCTGGTCTCATGGCATTCTGGCAGCTCTCTATTGATCTTGTTAATAGATGGGTCAATCAGCACATGGACATTCTTTTCTTGCAGCTGTGTGCTTCAAGAGATCATCTGATGAAACTTGCAATAGATCATAGTTTGGCTTTTATTCGCAGCATGATGAGCAAGTTGCCCAGAACTGTTACAAATACTACAATATTGTGATCTACTAGTTATCTCAATTATTCAGAATATAGTGCTAATGAATCCAGTGACAAGTTTAATCCTCAAATGTGGGGAGCAGGTGATTTTCTTCTATTTCATGATGACAGAATCTTAATCCTGTCTCGACATCAAATATATATGTGACACTGGATACAAGGAGATTAAATAAGAGATTGTGTAGGTCAGGATATTACTGGGGAAAGAGGCATGAAAGCAACCACACAAAATAATTTGCATCAGTAATCAATCAATAAGCAGTTATTAAATATCTACTATTTATTAGACACTGTTCTAGTCACTGGAGATACAAATAAAAAAATGGACAATCCCTATTCTTAAAAAATTTATGTTCTACAGGAGTCACAAAATGTATACATATATATACACATATCTATTCATATACAAAATAAATATGTACAAAGCAAATATAAAATGGATACAAGGTGGTTAAGAAGGACATTAGCAATCAGAGTATCGGGAAAGGCTTTCAGTGAAAGTAATGCTTGAGATCTATCTTAAAGGAAAGGAAAGCTGTTATAAGGTAAGGATGAGAAGGGAGTCAATTCCAAATATAGGGGATCATCTGTGTAAAAGTATGAAAATGGAAGATGAAGTGAAGAACAGAAAAGAAGGTTAATTTGACTGAAGCTTAGAATGGACACTGATTTAGGAGACTAGAAAGATAAAATTTGTAAATTATTTTAAAAGATAAACAGAAAAATCCACATACAACATGAGAGATGGAAGAAACCTTACTCTCTCATTTTACAAGTGTGAAATAGTTGATCAGAACTATACATGTCATTTCAAAAAAGTGTATGTCTATACAATGCTTCTCCTCACAAAAAGCAGTTATCATTGTTTTGTGTGCATACAACTGGCTTGGGAAGAAATAATATAGAGTTTCAGAACTACAAAAGTTTTAAAGTGAGGCTCAGAAGAACAAAGCAAGTTGCCTAAACCTACATGGTTTATGTCAGTGTTCGAACTTTCTTATACCAGCATTCTTTTTACTGTTGCATAAGATTCTTTTCACTTAGAAAAACAGTTTCAAAGTTGAAGAGAACCTCAGATGATTTAATCCAGCTTCATCATTTTATAGATAAGATTACTACTACTAATTCATTCATTTTACAGTAAATTAGCAACAGGGCCAGAACTAGAACCAGTGCTCTTTCCATAGTGCTGTAAACCATATATGTGTTTTATTGTCAGTTGTTGTTAGAAATACTAATGACCAAAATAAACTTATTATTTTATTTCAAATAATACTGTAATACCAATGCAGTTTATATTTTTCTTTTTTTATTTTATTCTGCTTTAATATATAATGAAATGCCAGTCTTCAACTTGATAAAACTACTCTCAAAGAGCAGATGATTTCACCTGTGTATAGCAGCTAGGCTTCTTATCTCCTATACATAGGCATGTAGGAATACATGGAAGGAAGGAAGAAGGAAGAAAAGGGAGAAAGGGAGAGAGAAAGAGCAGTGGGAAAAGGGGAGAAAGAGAGAAAATAGAAAGGGAGAGCACAGGAGAGGAAAGCAGGGAGAGAGACAGAGGGAAAGCAAGAGAATAGATATGAGCTGAAATGCTGTAGGGGCACAGAAAAAAATACTGGAAAGAGTGATATGGAGAATGGCTCCTCATTTATGATTCTGAGTGAGTCTTTCCTGCTGTCATTCCTGAGTGCTGATGCTAGGTTTTACCAAAGGCTATAGATCAGAGTGGCTGGACTGTGTTTCACCTTGCCATTACGTTGGGTAATGATATGACCATTTTCCAACTTAGGTTCATTGAAATCACTGATTCCATGTTAAGAATAATTAGCTCACATCTAATGATTGCTAACCTACATTTCATAGTTCAACGACATTTCTGATTCCCTCTCCTCATTTTTTTCCCATCTGCACATTTCCCCTCTCCACATAAACACAATTCTAACAGCTTGTAGTCTTATTATAGTCCTATCAACTATTTCAAGTGTTCTATCTATGGGAATTCTAATTTCAAACATTTTCATTTTCTAACAGAGTTCATATTTGCAAATCAGTATGGAATAGATCATTTGATATTAAATACAACTTTTTCTAATAAATGGGAATTACTATGTATGACACAAAATTAAACCATGTCCCAATCTTTCCTTATTGGACTTATTATTTTTTCAGTGGTAACAATGAAAAATATTTTTAAATTTTAAAGTAGAGACTCAGTTTATCATCAAGGAATCCAGAAGAGTACTAATCCAGCCTTTAAGAATAAGAAAACATCTGTTAAGCAACTAATTAAGCTGACTATCTGCATTGCGTTTCTCTTTCTGACTTCAGCCTTCAATACCACCAACAGCTATTTATCTTGTGTAGGCTGCTATAAGGAAGAGGTGCAAAAGTCTAGGTCTTTTCAGGATTATGATGCCAAGAGACAATGAGATTCTATCATGTTCATGTTCATTCAAATATTCTGAAGAATAAAATCAACCTAATCTTATTTATTAGAACATTGTAACACCCTCCCTATTAATTTTGTGCGATTATCCTTGACTTTGTCTTCTCACATTTAATTTTTTAACTTTTTTTCATTTATACAATAAATGATATTCAAAGAAACAAAGATTCAGCGTTACAATGGCCCTTAGAGTTTGTTGAGTCCAACATCTTTATTGTAAAGAAAAGGAAATAATTGAGACATAAAGAAATTCAGTGACTTAAGGTAATTGATAGAAATAATCTTTCTGACTCCAAGTCCAGTGTTCTATACATTACATTAAAATTCATACTGATTCATGCCTCAAATAATGGGGCATTGGAGATCCAATCGGCCCATAGTAGGCTCTGGAGATGACCCAGATGCTCTTAAGTTGCAGATTTTTTTTTCAATCAGCTGTGATTTTTGAGGAATTAGCCAAACTGGAAATTAGAACAGAGAGAATAGAGTTGGAACTAGCAGGTGCTGGGTGCAGACCCTGGCTGAACAGATGCTCTGATCTCAGGATGATTAGGGAAATGCACAGAAATTATCAGGACCTCCCAAAGTCACAATCAGTGGTAATTTCTCTATGAAACTTTTAGGTGATCACCCCATTCAAGAACCAAAATAAAAATTTTAAAAGTATAAAGAAACAACAAATAAAAAGAAAACTTAATCTTCTATAATGTCATAAATATTTATGTTCTTTTGAGAATATCAATGCTTCATTTGCTCTCAAGTTAGGAATTACTATTCTTTGAATGTTTTTTCAGTGCATTAATTCTTGTCCAAGCCAAGTGCCTTAAATTTGTCTTCCAAAGCAATTTCACATGCTATTGAATGAATTTCAATTTACAAGGTACATCCAATAGTAAGAATACTGGCATGATGATAGCACATTCAAAGAATTGAATCAGACATATTTTAGGCTGTGACAGGCTTGGAAAATTTGAATGCAGGATGAATGTTTGCAAAGGAAACAAAAGCCAATCGAAGAGGATAAAGGGAAAAGTGGGGCTTAGGGTATCTTTGTAGAACCTGCAGTCAAGCATGGCCATCCACAGAATCACACTGTTTCATAAGAATTAGGAGATTATTCGGTTCAAGATGCATTCTGTGTTCTGCGTATTAGAATAATTGTTTCTATTATTCAAGTCCCTAAGCAGCTTAATATCAGTCCTTATCCAATTTCAATTTTTAAAAAAGCCTCTGTGTCTGTTCAGAAACCACTTTACTAAATGAAATAATTTACTATGAACCTTTAGATTCTGAGGTTGACCACATATCTCAGAAACATGTACATGATGAAATTCCCTCCAGTACCTTCATGAATGTCAATAACCCAGGGCATTAGTATACCTTGAGAAGGAGTTCTAGGGCTACTAGATAAATGCAATACTATCCATCTGTGTAACTATCTTTGAATAATATTTTGGGGTAACAGAAAAAATCTACAGGACTGAAACAGCTCATCCTCCTCTGAATCTGTGGGTATCATCCACATTGAACTTCTTCTCTCCCTTCTGACATTCCTGCAACTTTCATAATTACAGTCCCTTTTAAGAGATTGAGTGGATACCCTCTTTCAGGCTCTTTGACCTGGACTTAAGAAACATAGGAGAGGCTCAACAAATGTTTGTTGAATAAAGGACTGACTCTAGAAACCTAAAGAGGTTTATGCCTATTGAAGCCCCAGTGGTACTCTCACAACTTCCATTAAGTACCAATTATTCCCAAAACATATTAAAGAGATCCTTTACCCCACCATCCAAAGAATGACCTTTACAATTTAACTCCCACCTAATGTTTTAACCTTAATTCATATTATTCTCCCTTCAGGGACTCATCATTCCAGCAAAACTGAACTAGATACTGTATCGTTCTCCTCTGTATTTGCTTCCACTTCTTCTCTTCTCTCTTTCTTTTAAACTCATTATGATTTGACTCCTAACCTCATCATTCAGTTGAAATCTCTCTAAAGTTACCAATGATCTTGAAATTGCTACATCTATTGGCTTTTTCTTGAGCTTTCTGCTCTCTCTCGAGCTACTGATCTTCACCTCCTCTCTAAGTTTTCATGATTTTACTCTCTCCTGCTTATTCTCCTACTTGTTGGATCAATCACCAGTCTACTTTGCTGGAACTCCACTGAGATCACACACACTATCAGTGTCCCCCAAGGCACTATCCTAATCGTTCTCTCTGTGTATATTATCTTACCTGATGATCTCATCAACTCCTATGGATTCAATTATCATTTTTATACTGATAATTCTCAGATCTATTTATCCAGCGCTAAACATCTCCAGCTGCCTACTGAAAATTTAGAGCTGAATGTCCTGTTGACATCTTAAATTCAGCATGTCCAAAATTGAATACATCATCCTTTCTCCAAAACCTTTCCCTTTTCCAAAATTCCTTCTTACTACAGGCTCAAAAATTAAATGTCAGACTCAATTCTTCACTCTCACTCACTCCTATATATACAGTTTGTTGTCACTTCTTGTCATTTATACTTTGACATTATCTTTTGTACATATCTCCTTCTTTCCTCTGACATAATCACATCTCTGGGACAGGTTCTCATCACCTCAGGCTTTGACTATTAGAATAACTTTCCAGTTCGTCTTCTTGCTTTAAATATCTTTCAATTTCAATCAAATGTCTACTTAGATGCCAAAGTGATCTCTATAAAGGATAAGCCTTATACTATTCCTCCATTCAAGAAACTCATGTGTTTCCCTATTATTTTCAAAAGCAAATACAAAATATTGAGTTTAACGTTAAAAGTTTTTTATAATATGACCTTTTCTTACTTTTCCAATCTTCTTACACTTTACTTATATACTCAGTGATCCAGTGATACTGCCTTCCTTGCTATTCCTTGACTTGGTTTTTAAAATCATTTAGAACCTGATCACTTCCTACCTTCCATTCTTCTGTTTAGTGACTTGACTAAGGGTTTCAGGAAAATCCTTGTATAGTAACTAGTAATGGAGTTGAACTTTGGAGGGAACTAAGGATTCTAAGAGGCAGAAGGGAGCAGGGAGGGAAAGCATTATCAGTATGACTCTACAAAATCACAGAAGTTGGAGATATAATCTCAAGTACCAGGAATAGAAAGTAGGACAATTTTTAAAAAAAATATATAGTAGATTAAGGTGAGCAATGTGAACTCAGCAAAGAAAGATAGGTTATAGTCAAATAAACCTCTAAGGAACCTTGAAAATTTCTTGAATAGACGAGTAACATGACAGTACCTGATTTGGATTGGAAGATAATGCAAAGCCAGAGTTCTTGTCCTTTAAATCAGGAAATAAACAATAAGATAATTAGTTAGCATTATCACATATGCTATATATTGTACTATATACATCTATGAAATGAATATATATTTAAATATATATGTATAAGATGAAAGCATTTATAGTTATATATTAATTGACACATTAACATATATGTGTGTATAAATACATATGAGGAGCAAGGTAGCACAATATATAAAGCACAGGCTTTCAGTCAGGAAGATTGTGAATTCAAATCTTATCTCAAATATTTACTACCTGTATGATCCTGGGCAGATTACTTAATTTTATCTGCTTCTGTTTCCTCATCTATAAAATAAGTTGAGAAGGAAATATAAACCACTCCAAAATTTTTGCTAAGAAACCCCCGAAAGGGACCATGAAGATTTGGACACTACTAAAATCTCACTAAGCAACAATATATACACAAGTATTTGCATCCTACTTATTTATGACTTGATTTTAAATAACAAGACAAAAAGATGGGAACTCCATAGTTTCGAACTCCAAAAAGCATGAGTTCACATGGTAGACCTAAGAGATTGTTCAGATCTCTAATCCATAAAAGAATATGACCACAGGATCCCCTTAGAGTGATCCTGGATCATGTCTTAGGTTTTTTGAGATTCTGGATCATCACTGAAAAAGCAGTTCTTATCTGAGCACACAGAATAACAGGATACTTGCTTCTCTCTGTGAAGGTACAAACAGGGTAGAGAACATGTCTTTTCTAAATTGTGTATCTCTACCAGCCCCTAACACAGTGCATTGCATGTAGTAAGTACTTAATAGATTCAATTAAAAATGTGCCGAGTTCTTGGTTTATGCAGAGTAAATAATAAGGAATAAGGATTATTACTAAGATATTGTTAAAGAGAACTCCTATGTGAAAAAACTCCCTTTGTCAATGAAGGTTAGCAACTTACAATGTTAGCATTACCTAAAGCACTAGGAGTTTAAGTGATTTCCCTATGGTTCCCCAGTGTGTGTGTGTGTGTGTGTGTATAAATATAAAATATATGTATTTATCAATGTCTGGTCCTTCTGGCTCCATATCCTCTTCAACATTTGTCATTTTCCTTTTCTGATTTATTAGTCAATATAACAGGTACGAGGTAGTACCTCAAAATTGTTTTAATTTGCTTTTCCCCAATCAATACTGATTTAGAGTTTTTTTTGTATGATTATAGATAACTTTGATTGTTTCATCTGAAAACTATATCTTTTAATGATTATTTAATAGCTCTTATTTTTATAAGTTTAATTCAGTTTTCTATGTATTTGAGGAATGAGGCCTTTATCAGAGAAAACTGCTTCAAAATATTTTTCACACAGGATTGTATTTCCCTGTGTATGTGTATATAAATAGAAAATATTATGCTACCCATATGTATTTATATATATAAGTTAATCTGTCAATTAATATATAATTATGTATTCTTTCATTTTGTGCATATATATTATATATGTGTATATTCATTTTATAGATGTATATAGTACAATAATAGCATATGTGCATAATGCTAATTAATCATCTGATTGTTTACTACCTTATTTAAAGGGTAGGTATTATGCTCTAGCCCAAACCAAACCTTACCATGTTACTCTTATATTCAAGAAATTTTCAAAGCTCCCTAAAGGCTTATTTAATTCCAACCTATCTTTCTATGCTGAGTTCATATTACTCACCTTGATAATATTCTATGTTTCAAACAAATTGTTCTATTTTCTATTCCTGATAACATGAGACTATATCTCTAACTTCTATAACTTTGTGGAGATAACATGCCCCTCACACCTATAAAGTTCTTCCTCCCTGTTTATTTCTGCCTCTTAGACTCCCTAGTTCCCTTCACAGTTCAACTCCAGTATATATACATACATACATACATACATAGTCATTTGAAGGGAGTGAGAGCCCTAATCACTAAGAGAATTTAAAAAGCTTCAAGTTGGAGGTAGACCCTAAACTGAATCTTGAAGGAAAGTAAAGATTCTAAGAAACAGAAGTGGAGAAGGTATGCATCATAGCTTAGAAAACTACACAAAGATATAATTGTAAGATCATATATTTAAGATTGGTAGAGATCTCTCTTTGTTCTAACTTCACTAGTAAACCAGGGATAATTTCTCTACTGCACAGTTTAATCAGCTGTCACTCCCACTTGCCAAAATGCTGAACTAATAAAATGTCAAAAGCAAATTATAAAAAAGGAAAGAAGAAACAACAGATATTACACAAAAATATCATATTTTATAATCACAAGAATAATGGAAACATTTAGGAAGGTTGGGGAAGAAGGGCATCCCAGCCATGCAAAGATAAAAACACGTGATAGTAGTGGTAGAAAGACTTGTAGATCGGATACATATAGAGAAGCAGGAACAAATGCCAGAGATATTCTTGAGTCAGAATCAAGACAAACTGGATGAATAATAGGCAGCAGACACTGCATCTGTGATTTCATTGGAATAGGGAATGTTCAGAGGAGGAAATTCATAGAATCATAGATTTATAGCTGGGGTGAATCTTAGAGGCTGTCAAATCTCATTCCCCTCTTTATGTAGATGAGAAAAATGAGAGCACAAAAGGTTAGGATTTGCCCAGTCACACACAAAGTAAGTTGCTGAGACAGAAGACTCGGATCTCTCTGTCCCCAATTCCAGCATTCTATGCACTAAGCTACCTGGTTGCTTTAATACTCAACATCTTCTGTGACAAATTTTCTTAGAGCATTGCCAAGAACAGTATGAATGTTATGTGTCTTTCCCATGGTCATACTGCTGGTCTATGCCAAGCATGAATTTGCTCATATCCAAGGCTTTCTGCCTCAGATACTTACTAGTTGTGTGATCCCTTATAATAATAAGGTAGTAATTTCTATTTGCCTTAATCCACTGGAAAAGGAAATAGCAAACCACTTCAGCATCATTGTCAAGAGAACCTCATGGGCAATATTGGTATGGTATGGTTCACAGGGACACAGAGCAAGACATGACTGAACACAAACATACACATCATGCTGTTAACCCATAATGAGTTTGCATTTGAATAAAATCATCCGATTTTCATATTATTTCTAACCGTCATTTTATATTTGTGAACTTGATTTTTTTTAATCAAGTATAAGACTTTCTCTTACTAAATATGGACAGATTTTTCACCTGCCAAAAGTTATTTGGATCCTCATTCTGTTATCCAATCTGTTAGTTAGGCTTTCTGCTTTTGTGTCATTTATAATTTTGATAAGCATTCAATTAATGCAGTTATCCAAGTCGTTGGTAAAAATGTGAACAAGCAATGGGATCTATGGGACCCACTACTAACAACCTCCTTCCAAGATGATTCCAAGCCATTAATGACAGTCATTCAATCATTTCCAATATGCCTATCACCTGTCAATTTAGCCCCTTACCCAGTGCTTAAGGCAATGTCTGGAACATAGTAGGTACTTGATAAGTTTTGATTGACTAATAATTTCACTTTATATTGTTTTTACAATAGCATGAAAGATTTCATCAAATAATTTGCTTAAATATGGACAAACCATCTATTGTATTCCCTTGATAGATCACTCTAGAAACCCTCTCAAGAAAATAAAATTAACTGGCATGACCCATGTTGCCATGGATAGAACTCTGAATTTGAGTCAGGAAGAACTGAGTTCAAATGTAGCCTCAGACACTTAATAGCTGTGTGACGCTGGGCAAATCACTTAACCTGTTTACCTCAGTTTCCTCATCTGTTAAATAGGGTCAATAATAGTGCCTGCCTCCCAGGTTTGTTGTAACATTCTAATGAGATGATAATTGTAAAGTACTTTAGCACAGTACTTGACACATAGTAGGTGCTATATAAATTGGCTATCATCATTATTATTATTACTTGTATTTGTCATAAACCACCCCTTTAATGATTCTTTCTAGAATTTTGCTAGGTATCAAAAATCAAGCTCTTTCGTCTGTAGTTTAAAGACTTTATTCTCTTTGCTTTTTTGAAAATCAGAACATTTGCCCTTATGCAATCCTTTGGTACCTCTCCCAGACTTCATAGTCTTTTAGGGATCACAACTGACAGTGACTCAGTAACAATATCTAATGATGATGATGATGATGGTGGTGGTGATTATAACTAGTATTATTATATCAATTTAAGATTTATAAAATGCTTTACAAATATTTCATTTTATTCTAACAACAAGTCTTGGCGATATCTGCTATTATTATCCCCATTTTTCAGATGAGAAAATTGAGGCAAGGCACACAGCTAATAAATGTCTGAGGCAGGATTTGAATTCTTATCTTCCTGACTCCAAGTCTAGTATTCTCTCTATTGCTTTACCTGTATGTTCTATCAAATCTGTGAATTTTATTTTTCAGTACACAATGATTCAGTCCATCCGGAACTAAGACAAAATCATCAAGAGTATTCAAAAAGTCTCTTACTATCTTCTTATTGTTTTTGATATCAGATTTCTCCTCCCTATTTTTGCTCTGTTTTTCCAGTACTAAAGTTATGTTTCTTGGCATAGAAAACAACAGCAAAAAGAGTATTGAGATTGAATTAAGAGCTTTTTCTCTTAATCATCCATTACAATTGTCCCATCCAACTTAAACAATAACACTATCCCTTCCTTGAAGGGATAGCTCCATATTTTACTCCCAATATGATTAAAAGAAAATCCCTTTTGTATTGTCCTCACCTTTTGTCTTTAGCCTCTGTTCATTCCAAGCTTTAGCAACTCTGACATCATTCTTAAAAGGCAACCAAAACACTTTTATATTTATCCACTGTAAGGAGTAGAATAAGACACTGATAAGAGCAGAGTAAAGAAAAATTGTTGAACAGTGAGGATTAAGATGAGCAGTTATGTGCCATGAGTCAGTAGATTGTTGTGGGAATAAAATGATATCATGTATGTAAAGTACTTTGGGAAACTTAAAGCACAGTGTAAATATCATCTACTATCACTATATGGAGTAACTGGTCCTCTTAGTAATTTGAGGAAAGAAGTAGAAAAGATTCTCTAGAAATCTCCAAAGTCACGAGGCTCTTGACTTATTTTTTCTGCTTTGAGGATGTTACCAACCCCAATCCTGGAAGACACCTGGAAGACAGTGTCAAAAGACACTATTAGTATAGAAACAAAATAGTTTTCTGCATCTTGTTCCCATGCTAAATAGCTTTTCTGAACAAATACCCCTTCAGTTTAACTTCTTTATTTCAGTCAATTAATACATGTTTATTAAGGCAAAAGTGAGGCAAAAATATAAGTCATGCTCTCAAGGAACTCACATGCTAACGGAGGAAACAACATGCAAATAACTATGTATATGCAAGGTGTATGTAATGTCAGTGGAAGACTGTCTAGTAATAATTGCTACCTACTATGTGCCAGACACTCTGCTAAGTGTTTTAAAAATATTATCACATAATTATATAAATATGTATACATATATTAGATTTAACATATATTTCGACCATGTTTAACATATATTGAACTACTTGCCATCTAGGGGAGGGTATGGGAGAAAATTGGAACACAAGGTTTTGCAAGGGCAAAACCTTTTCAGGGTATGTCAAAAAAAAAGATTACAGTTTATCTTAAAGGTAATAGGGGCAAGTCACTTCACCCTATTTTCCTCATTTGTAAAACAAATTAAGGAAATGGCAAACCATATTCCAGTATCTTTATTAAGAAAACCCCACATGAGTCAGACACAATGGAGAATGACTGATAATTGACATGGGTACATTTTTAGGCAACTAATAATGTTTTTTATTAATAAGACTTTCTTTTCTCAAATTCTACCCTGAGAGACATAGTATTTGAAAGTAAGGAGGTACTATTACTACTCTTGAAGTCTGTCCTGGTCAGGCTACATTCAGATTTCAAGATGTTCAGTTCTAAATACCATATTTCAACAAGAATATTGACAGATTGATGAGTGTCTGCAGAAAGGCAGTCTAGGTAGTGAGGCTACTCATAACCATAATGGGTGAAGATTAGATGAAGGAATTGTGAATGTTGGGCCTAGAGAAGATAAGGTGTAGGAAGAGTGGGGGACACAATCACTGTGCTCAAATACTTTAATGTTATCACATAGAAGAAGGATCAGATGTACTCTGCTAGATCCCAAAGGATAGAACTCTGTTGCTTCAGGAAGTGCTGGGAGCTGATGTGACAGAAATGGAAAAATAACACGTAATACTTGTCTGTGAATAGCTTTAATTTCACCAAGAGCAGAACCAGAAGTAAGGATGGAAATTCCAGGGAGACAGATTTTGATTTAATAGAAGGAAAACTTTCTACCAAAAGTGGTATATCTCAAAGTGGAATGAGATATCTTGGGAAGCAATGTGTTCCATTTCACTTGACATTTTAAAACAAAAGTTAAGTGATTATTGGTGAGGGATGGGTGGGAAGGGAGGGGATTAGTAGAGGAAACTTGTGTATAGATGTAATTTGGACAGATGAACTTTGAGATCCATTCTGACTCTGTGATATTCTCCCACCAAAAAAGTGAGTTGAGATGGTATACTACAAAGAGTACCAATCCTAGAGTCAGAAAATGTGGGTTCTGAGTCCAGGTATAATACATCAATTCTCTGAAGTTGGACAACTTACATGACTTTTATGAGCCTCAGCTTTCCCAACTCTATAACAAAGTTAACATCTGTACTAACATTGTTCATAATGTTGTCATAAAAGGAACTGATAATAAAATATTAGACAAATGTGATTAACATTATTCTTTCTACCTTCTGAATCAGTTGTTTCCATTTATTAATGGTTGGTAAAGCAGCAAGAAAGTTCTTTGCATCAGACCCTTACAAATTGATCTTCTGAACACGTGCACATAGGTTGAGTTGTAAGTCAATAAGTATTTAATGATAATAACAGCTAGCATTTATAAAGCACCTACTGTATGCCAGACACTGTGTTACTTTCTAAATATTATCTCATTTGATCTTTACAACAGTCCTTGAAATAGGTGTTATTATCTTTATTTTACAGCTGAGGAAATTGAGGTGCACAGAAATTAAGTGACCTCTCCAAGGTTAAATGGCTATTAAGTGTTTGAAGCTGAATTTGAATTCAGGTCTTCCTGACTCTAGACACAGCATTCTACCTATTGTGCCACCTAATTGCATCTGTGAAATATTTTATAATCATGATGTTCTATAGGAACATAAGCAAGCATTATCCTTTGTATAAATGCATATTTGATGAGATATAATTCATATTACTTTGAGAGTTGGACCAAAGAGAATTTCAAAGTGTATCTGCTCTTCTTAATTCAGAGGTGTCCAATGCTGCAGGTTGTGTTCCAAAAGTGGCTGAGTTTATATTATGTAATAGTATGAGTCTTATTTATATTTATATTTTGTTGTTATTCAGTCACCTTTCAATCATTTCTGACTCTTTCTGTACTGATTTGTAGTTTTCTTGATAAAAATACTGGAGTGATCTGCCATTTCCTTCTCTAGCTATTTTTACAAATGAGGAAACTGAGGCAAATAGGTAAATAGCTTTCCCAGTGTCACACAGCTAGTCAGTGCCTGAGACTAGATTTGAACTTTGCAAGATGCATCTTCCTGACTCCAGGACTAGCATTCTATCAACAGGTCTTTTAAAGGACACCTATTTACAATGCATCTATAATGGCTAGCAAACAAGTCAGCCTCGATTCGATTCAACAGACATTTGTAATGTTCCTACTGTTTATAAGGTAATGTACTAACTGTTGAAATTACAGAAATGAAAAGTGACTTACAGTACCTGCTTCTAGAAAATTTATACTCATTTTATTGAAATTGGGAATAGGGGAGGAAAAGATGACAAATACAGTCACTATAATCCAAGGCCAAGTATGATGAGACCAATGGAGAGATTCAAGCAAAATCCTTTAAGAGAAGTGAGGAGGCAAGGAATACTTTTATTGGGAGAATCTTAAAAGACTTCTGAGAAAAAGTGACAACTGAGATTATTCTTTTTTTTCTTTTTTTATTATAATAACTTTTTATTGACAGAACCCATGCCAGAGTAATTTTTTTACAACATTATCCCTTGCACTCACTTCTGTTCCGATTTTTCCCTCCCACCCTCCACCCCCTCCCCTAAATGGCAAGCAGTCCTATATATGTTGAATATGTCACAGTATGTCCTAGATACAATATATGTGTGCAGAACCAAACAGTTTTCTTGTTGCACAGGGAGAATTGGATTCAGAAGGTAAAAATAACCCGGGAAGAAAAACAAAAATGCAAGCAGTTTACATTCATTTCCCAGTGTTTTTTTCTTTGGGTGTAGCTGTTTCTGTCCATCATTGATCAATTGAAATTGAATTAGGTCTCTTTGTCAAAGAAATCCACTTCCATCAGAATACATCTTCACACAGTATCGTTGTTGACGTATATAATGATCTCTTGGTTATGCTCATTTCATTTAGCATCAGTTCGTGTAAGTCTCTCCAAGTCTCTCTGTATTCATCCTGCTGGTCATTTCTTATAGAACAATAATATTCCATAACATCCATATACCACAATTTACTCAACCATTCTCCAATTGATGGGCATCCATTCATTTTCCAGTTTCTAGCCACTACAAACAGGGCTGCCACAAACATTTTAGCACATACAGGTCCCTTTCCCTTCTTTAGTATCTCCTTGGGATATAAGCCCAGTAGTAACACTGTTGGGTTAAAGGGTATGCACAGTTTGATAACTTTTTGGGCACAATTACAGATTGCTCTCCAGAATGGTTGGATTCGTTCACAACTCCACCAACAATGTATCAGTGTCCCAGTTTTCCCACATCCCCTCCAACAATCATCATTATTTTTTCCTGTCATCTTAGCCAATCTGACAGGTGTGTAGTGGTATCTCCAACTGAGATTATTCTGGAAGGAAGAAAAGGGTTTTAACCAATAACAGTGAGGAAGTTTATACATTACAAACATTGGAGAGGTCCGTGAAAATGTATGAATTAAGGAGGTGACATGTTAAATTTAGATAATGATTTAACAAGGATGTCAAATGAATTCATTAGAATAGACAATTCTGAAAAGGATTTCTTGGAGCCACACAGAGAAGACCTCAAATACCAAGATAAAAAAAGTTCCTATTTAATCGTATAGGTGAAAAAAGCCACTGAAAATTTTTAAAGACAGTAATAACAGGAGTCAGAACTGTATTCATATATTAGGGAAATAATTTTGTCCTCTGTGTGAAGAATAAATTGGATAAGGGGAGAAGCTAATAACACAGAGATCAGTTAGGAGGCTATTATTATGGTCTATACAAGAGATAATGTGGCCTGAATGAAAGTGGTGGCCACCATGAAGATGAGTAAGATGGGAATGAATAGGAGAGAGGTCATGGAAATGGAAGTGATGAAACTTGGTAACTGAAAGATGGGTGAATGAAAAGAAACAGTAAAAAACAACTGAAAGACTCTAAGATAGGCTAATGGACTGCCAGTCTGAAATCATGAATATTGTACACTGGCTTCATGAGAAACAACAATGTCAAAGATCCTATTTTTTAAAAATTATTTTATTTCCTCCTCTTCTCTCCTTTTGTATTAATGGATAATTGAAATACTTTTCACCAAGTCCATTACTACTTGGCTAGAGATTTTTAAAGGCCAATAATGCTCTTGGTTCAAATATTGTCACATATTCAGTTTAGGTGTCAGGTTGGGGTTGTCATGTCTTCAGTACATAGTGATTAAATCTTTCCTTATCCACTTTACTGGGAAGCTCTTTTGAGTTATTAATGAAGGAGAATCTAAAAGATAAGAATAAAATATAATTTTCTTTGATATTTTAGCATAATTGCAGTTTCTTCTATTGCCTCTTTATAAATGGGAAAAGTCTCATCTTGTTGGATTAATGAGGCTCCCTCTCCTCTGCTCTTCTTACCCCCACCCTCAGTTATGGCTTTTCTTAGCCACTTGTTAAGTCCCCTGCATGTCTCAGCAGCTAGAAATCAAAGTCCTTTTGATTTCTTTGAGCAGTGTGAATATCCTGTCTATTTGGAAAATGGGATTCCTAAGGCTTTTCCTTGGTGTTTTAAGCTGAAGGCATAACATATCACATACTTATGCCACTGCAAATGTACCATGAAAAGAGCAAATTCCTACTCTCTAATGTTAGAGGCAAGAGTAGCTGTCAAATGAAAAAATTTCTATAGATAGATTAGGTTTATCCAAGATTGCCAGAGTATTGAAAAGAATGTGATTGTGGATGTGACCCAACCTCCCATTCTCTTTAAAAAAAAAAAAAAAACTGAGGCATAGAAAACACAAGAGTAATAGATATAAGGACCCTTATGGAATTACTAATTAAAACTTGGTTCATGAACTGCCTCAAGATAGGAAATCAAGGCAAGTTAAATCAACAAGCATTTATTAAACATTTACTATTGCCAGGCACTGTGCTAAATGCTAAAGATAAAAAGAGGAGCAAAAAACAGCCCTGACCTCAAGAAACTCACACACAATCAATTGCAAAGAAGGGAGCCACATTCAAACAATTATGTACAAAAAGATGTATATGTGTCAAGTCGAGTTTGTCATGTCTTCAGTACATAGTGATTAAATCTTTCCTTATCCACTTGCTTGAATTTTTAGCTGTAATTTAAAGGAAGCCAGGAGACAGAGGTGAGGAAGGAAAGAATTCTAGGCATGGGAAACCGCCAATAAAAATGCCTGGAGTTGGGAATGGAAAGAAGTAGCAAAGAGAGTCAGTGTCCGGAGAGATGTTACAGAAATAGAATTGACTAGATTTGGCAAGACATTGGCTGGGGATGGGAGAGATGAGATAAAATGAGGAGTCAAGAATTTGAGTTAACTTCTCATCTACCTTCAAGGAAAGAGAAAGTTTCCTAAATATGTCTTTGGCCAGGAAGAAACTTAAGCTGTGTGTTTCTTAATTCCATGTAGAGGGAATTTCAAAGATATAGGCATTTATTTATGTTTCTAATACCCCAATTCTAAAGCATTTGAAAAGTGATTGCTAAGTCATGAAATGCATTAGCATATGACATGCCCAGGTTCACACTGAAAAGCATGTCTCTTCCTAAAGTAGCACATTTGATGTCAGTGGGAGACATTGCTTGCGTGAAGAGAAGAGAATAAATCCCTCAGTTGGAGTTCTGGGAACTCTGTGTCTCTGTTAGATTTTATGGTCGAGGGAGTGCAGGGGTTGCAAGGATTAAGAGCAAGATACTCATCATCTCTACAGGCACTTCCTTTTTAACAGAGGGTAGAATTCCTATTCTCATTTATATTCTTTCCTAATTCCACTTTATGGTAGTCTCAGATTAATTCAGAAGCAACCTGACTTTCACTTCATAGTGAGGTGAGATTATGCAAGGTAATAAAGGCATCCCCATTGCACACTACTTTTTCCCTAAATGCCTACCTTCTTAACATAACCTTTTAGCAATAAGAGCAGAATATTCCATTTGATTAACACCTCCTTTCTGTTCCTTTCAATGCAAATAATTCCCAGGAATGAAAATAAACCATTATTAAGCACCGTCTATGTGCCAAGCACTGTGCTAAGTACTTATAAAATATAATATTATTTGATCCTCATAAAAACTCTGAAAAGTGACATTTTACAGTTTAGGAAATTGAGGCAGAGTCTAAACAACTTGACATGTGTCAGAGGACACATTTGACTTCATGCCTTCCTGACTCCACACCTAATATTCTATCCACTGTGCTACTTCAGTCCCACCTATAATGGAATTGGGTGGGTGAATCTATCACAAATGCCTGAAACTTTGTTGCTCACTTAAAAAATGTTATATAGGTACAGTAGTACAAAACATCACAAAGTAAAAGCAAATTACATTCTGTTTCAGAACGAATCATTCAGTCGCTCCACAGATTTTCTAGTTACACAGATGGGGAACCAACATATTGGTATCAATGGGAGTTCTGCCCATATAGAAAGAGCAGAATAACAGAGACAAGATCCACTGTGCTATATTTTGCTCCGAGTTAAGAGATCTGAACCATGTCCAGTCTTTCTCCTTAGTGTGAAAACCATCACACTTTCTGGAAGAATTTTTAAAAATAACATTCCTCTTGGAAATTAGACAGAATTTCAAATCTTGTGCTCATTTTTTGTTTCATCTGAATTTAGAAAATCTCTTAAAATTGGGTGTAAACCATCTCCTTTTCTGTCTGTACTCTTCAAAGAGGCAGCATGGCACAGTAGGAGAAACACTGGTCCTGGAATCAAGATGCTTATCCTCACACTCAATCTCCAGGACTTACTAGTTGTGGGACTTTGGATGAATCACAGTTTCCTCATCTGTAAAATGGAGATAATGATATTTTCACAGTCTACCTCACAAGTCGGTTGTGAAGATCAAATGAACTAATGAATATAAAGCAATTTGTAGACCTATAATAAATAGGTAAGTTCCTTCCTGCCTTGTCAGGTTTTCATAGTGGTGGTGATGATGATGATGATGATGATGATGATGATGATGCTACTGCTGCTGGCAAGTCTCATGGTCTTTTTTTATAATGTGATGGAGCCATACATAACTACTGAATTCTTCCCCTGCACCCAATTCCATTATATAGCAACTATCCTATAAAAAGACCTAGGTAGTTTCATTCATTCTTAAAACACCTTTGGAAAGCTACTTCTAATGAATCATAAGCAAATCCTCTTGACGTCCCACCCTAAAACTATTGGATGGAAGAAGCCACAGAATCATGGAAATTTAAAGTTAAATGATCAGTTAGTCAACAAACATTTATTAAACACTTACTGTGTGCCAGATACTATGCTTAGTGCTGGGAATATAAATACAAGCAAAAAGAAAAACAGTCCCTGACTTCAAGAAGTGTACATTCTAATAAGGAAAACAACATATAAAAAGAAACTGAAAGAGAGGGGGATGAAATAACCTCATATGGGGGTATTAGGGGACAGTTTGCATTGCATCCTGGTGAGATGTGAAATGATGGCCAACCTGTTCACTCTCCTTAAATGGAGATTCCTGGAGAAGCCATCTAATCAGAGAAAGAAGCCATAGGGTTAAAGGGACCACCTTTCCTCTTAAATAGAAATCTCTGCTACAGAATCTTTTGCAAATGGTTATATAGCCCCTGCTTAAATAATTCTGATAACAGGAATTAACATTTCAATTAATGTTAGAATATACATTAAGTACCTGTTATGTATAATGGAATGCTACTTTAGATATTAGGAGTTACAAAAAGTGAAATAGCACATAAATCATAAACTTGAAAATGATGGGCAGACTACCAAACTCTGAACAGTTGGTTTCTAGGTAAATCTATTCCTCTACATTAGCACTCAATCAATATGGCCAAAGATTCAAAGTTTCAAAGAAAACTTCATCCCACTGAAGGGGTAAATTAAAAATTAAAAGCAGTAACTGGAATAAGTAGAGGAATAGAATTTACTGAAATTCATAAAAACGAACCAATGCACCATTTGAATGACCCTTAGTAACAACAGCTATTATTTAGAAATTTGCCCTCCTATTACATATTAATACTTTAATTAATAATTAATATTAATGGCAAATGTCAGCACATTTACTGTTGTAAATGAAGACTCTTTGGAAGACACATTGCTAATTCTGCCTCTGGTCCTGAGAGAGATAGTTTAAGGGAAAGAGCCCAGCAGGAATCAGAAGACTTGAATTCTGGTCCTGGTTCATCAATTATGTGTTACTACAACAAATATATTATGTTTTTCTTGGTGGAAAAAGTGTGGCACCTAAAGAAACCAAAGTTTGAATCTTACCTCTGATATTTACAATCTCTATTACCCAGCTAAGTCATCTCTGAGCATCTCTGAGCAGTTTCTTCATCTTTAAAATGAGTATTAATAATACTTCTAGTATTTATCTCACAGGATTATGTGAAATACATGTATAATGTTTTTTTAAATCTTAATGTGCTGCATAAATGTCAATTGGTATCATTCTGTAAGCCTCAGTTTCCTCATATATAAAATAGACTTTGGGCTAAACTATCTCTAATATAGCTTCCATTTCTGACATATTATTACTTCTTTTATTCCTTTACTATCTTTTTCTTCGATATATTGTTAGACAACTCCATTGATTCAAAAATTATTGCTGATTTTGAGCCTAAAAGTATTTCTATGTAGTTTCTAATATTCTAGACCGGTGAAATAATTAAAATTTATGACTTTACATTTTTCTCACTACATTTTTCCTCCCTGAATTTCTTTTATTTGAAACTGGCATTAAGAAACATCATGATGTGACAGAAGAGTCTCAAGACTCTTCAAGTTCAAATCCCTGCTCTGCCATTTACTACTGTGGTATGTGAAAAATGAAATCCCTGAGGCAGACAAAGCTTTGGTCTTTTATTTATGTCTATCTATTAAGCAATGCAAAACTGGGACTAGACCTCTTTAGCTTAAACCTGAATCTCAAATACAGGATGAGACAGATTTTTATACGTTAAAAATAACTAATCAAACGAGAGCAATTAATTAAAAGAAAACAATTCAACATTAGGTAATCTGATTTCTAATTGGAAGAAAAAATAGGAAGTTAGGAGGGGAAGAGTAAACAAGTGCAATCTCCCAAATTCAAAAAAAAAAGTCTCATTCACCCCAAATGTTTGCAAACAATCAAGGGAACATGGAAATAATAGTTTATTAATTAGTATGGGGCCAGTTTTCATGTAAGATGTATGGATTGCTTGAGATGTATAATTGTGAGAAAACTCTTTGCATCAATATTTGGATCTCATTAGGTTTCTTGTCAGCATAATCTAGGTCCTTAATTAAGGGTTTCTAAACATCAGGGAGAAGTGGTTTGCTTTCCCAGCCACAGGATTGGGTTCAACAATGCAATAATGTTTTCTTCCAATTCCCACAATCAAATAAATTTTTCTCACAAGACATATATTGGATGAGACCCATAGATGAATAGAAACCTAGCTAGCTCCTGAATTGAGTCGCAAGATGGAGTCAATGTGGTTCATTCAAGTCCCACAATTAATTCCCTCAATTTTTTTCACTATCTGTGTGACCTTGAGCAAGCCACTTAACAATCATTTTTCTCATATATGAAATTAGAGAGTTGTACCAGATGATACCTTCTTCTTCTAAATCTATGATTAGCCTATCAAGCTTCAACTGAATGTTCAGATGATCAATTATTATCAAATTATATCAAATATTAATTATCCCACTCAGATTTGTGATTCTGCAAGCCGCCTTTTCATAATTTCTTTTTAATCACTGATAAAAATGTCTAGGAACACAAGAAAAAAGACAGAACGCTCTAATACTTTATCTAGAGTATCTCCAGATTGCTAAAAACCATTATATTATAAAAATCATTAGCATCAGATATGGTTATCCAACTGTTATTCTACATTACTATCCAACCCATATTTCACCTATCTTATATGCAAGAAGCCTCTTGAATACTTTGCCAAAATTCTATATCATTTCCAATTGACATTCCTAACATTGAGTAGACTTACTGAATTGCTACTGTGTAAGTATTCCTTCTACTGATTTTAATCAGTATAATATTGTTATGATTTATTATATAATTTCATGAGTCATTTTATCCAACTACCCACCCCTCAAAAATCATCATTTGGTGATGAACCTCCCCAAACCTAATTAGCAATGTTAGTTCTCAAATGATAGACACAAAGTCTCATTGATGTCCTTGTATCCAGTCTTTTTAGTTGGGTATGACCTGACAGCACATGTATCAGACTGATAATTTAAAATTGAGAGTTACCTACCCACCATGATTAGCCATCAGAGTTTTATTTTAATAGATGTTGTTGTTAGTAAGCAATATAAGAAAGCATTTTTTTTTAAAATGAGGTTATTTTGGCAAGTTTTTTAAGACTGGGTCTTCCTATATCACTCAGACCAGAAGTGCTGGAGCTATTGCATATCCAATGCTGCTCTGATTAGCATGAAAGTTTTGAGCTGTTGTTCTCAACCTGGGCCTATTTGTATTAACTTGGCTAACCTGGTAGCTTTATATCCCCAGGGCTCAATATATTAGTTGCAAATTTAGTGGGAATACCAAATCAGCTTAACCCCATTGCAACTCAAAACTCCTAAATTCAAGAGATCAAACAGCCTTCACAATAACTGGGATTTCAGGCATGTGCCACTATACCCAGACCTATACTTAATAAACCCATTTTAGGTTTCCATGATTACCACATACTCCACTAAATGCCAATAAATTTTTAATAATTAGTTTTAGAATTTAGCTAAAGAGCAACATGAAATTGGAATTCTAATTCCTAATCTACCTTTCCACTATTTAAAATAATACCATTTTTCTCCTGTCTTCTAACATCTATTCTATACTTTAAGAATCCAATCAATCAAGTATTTATTAAACACCAATAGTATTACCAGGCACTGTGCTAGGTACTGAGGATAAAAGAAAAGAGATAATCTCTACATGCAAAGACCTTCCTCATATATGCAACACAAAAAAGTAAGTAAACACAAACATGTATAAAATATTGTAGAGACTGGCTAAGAGATTACATTTGCAAGTCCCTTTGAGACTCAAATATTTAATTCATCATTCAATATAAGACAATCTCTACTTTGAACCTCATCATGGTGATTTTGTTATGGCAATATCAAGAAAACTTTATTATAAGTTTTTTTTTTTTGGTCTGGCAGTAGAGCCACAGTTGAGAATGGTTTTATATTGAGGAGCCAGTGCATTCTCATTGTGCTTTTTTCATTTATTTAAAGACAGAAAAGAATTAATGTTGCAGTGTGGGAAAAGCAGCATGTGAATGAGCTGTGCTTCAGCATATATTAAGAAACAATCAAATCTCTTGTTTTCAGTGCTTTTAAGTGAGATTGGACTCTGAATCTGTCTTTGCAAGAAGCAAATGTATAAACAATGCCTTTAGTACACTAACACTAGGCAATACTCATCTTGTTGAGTATCTTTGCTAAGCTCATCCACATAGACAAGGACATAATTCTTGGTCTGAAGATCCCCTCCTTCCTTCCCACGAGCCTTCTAAAGCAAGCTTCTTTCCACAATATCGGCATGCACCACTCATTCTTCTCATTTCATTAATGAGAAGGAACTGGAGTGAAGTTTAGAAAATTCAGTCAAGGCCCATAGGGCCCTGTAGGTGGGTGAAGAAATAGGATATAGAATTGTCCACAACATAGCCATGAATTAAATGAGGGAAACAAGAAGTAGAAGTTTGAGTCATCTTTGCTTCATCCTCTAATTCTCCAGTCAAAATCACAAAAGTATTAGGGGTTTCCCACAGCTAGCTTTCCACTTTCAAAATTGTCATGTAGAAACACATAGCTGCCTATCCATACTTTCCAAAAAAAAAAAAGATCTCTGTGTACATAGACTTGCCTTCCAAAAACTTTCTCATTTACTTACTTGTATTACACTGAACTGAAACTAATAATAAAAATGGATATGATGAAAACAAAATGATTCTTAGAAGGGGCTCTGAGGGAAAAACTACCATCCTAAGTTCAAATCCTAGCCATCTTTCAAAACCTGTCTTAAGTTCATAAACCTTTCTCTCCTTTCCCCAACCTTTTTTGTCCTACCTTTCCTTTTTGTCCTTTCAGTGTTTATACCCCACAATAACCCTAAGTTATAGCTTTGCTTTGTACTGTTCTTAGATATTTCATATATGGTAATACTGCCTTTTCAAGTAGCCTATAACATCCTTTTGAGTAGGAAACCCTGCATTAAAATTCTTTAATATCCCTTGAAAACTTTAGCGTGGGATAGCTACATGGTCATTACCAAATGTGTAGGTGATAGTTGATTGAGGTGTTTTGGGATAACTTCTAATCAAACTAGGATTAAAAAAAAAATTCCTCATAGGAAGGAGGAGGAGTTTTTTGGACTCAAGTTTTGTCACACTTTGGAATTTTTTGCTCTAACCCTATGCAAGTACACACACATAAAACACACACACCCTTCAGACCTTTACTGCTCTATTTTATTATTAACTGAATTAGATCATTTGGAGACCACATTTTCACTCTCTGTTTCTAAGAGATTTAAGTTTCCCACAAGATATTATGTTCTCTCTGCCTTTCTCTAACCTTTTGGTCTTTTTTAAAATTTCCCTCTTTCCTTGGTTTTTAGCTGTTCTCTGTTTCTCTCATTAGAGAGTCTAGATGAAAACATAATGACAAATGCAGCATGAGATCTGGAAATTGCCTAAACTTCCTTTGTCATTAATTTTAAGAACATTAAAAATGTGGTAAGCTGTTTTTTTTTAACCCATAGGGAATAGCAAGGATTAATAATTTTCCTTTTCCCTTCATAATGTTTTCCTTCCCCATAAAAGACATCTGTTTAATTCTCCACACACTTGCTTCTTCTCATCTTTCTCTTCCACTCATAGTTGCTCTTTTTACAATGTCTATTGACCCTTCAAACTTCCTTGGAGCCATACAACCCTGGAGGCCCCAATGGGGCTTTACCATCTGCTTAAGTGACACCTAACAGCACGGCACCCTCCTGAATCATTAAAAACATCAGGCAAGGGAAAGCAACAGTGCCTGTAGGTACATATATACAAATAGACAATTGTGACAAATGCTGGTGAATTGAAATGAGAAATGATAGACCTAGGAAAAGGAAGAGAAAAGGATGTTGGTATTTATAATGCATCATCAATTTGTCAACTGGCAGAATTAGAAAGCAGAATTAGAAAAGAGATTCTTTATTTTGATTACTCTGTAATGGAAAAGATACAGTTGCCTTATTAATAAAAGAAAGTCATAAAAAATAGGATAGATAGGAAGAACTGTTCAACCTACTCATTAGTTTACAAATGCACAGCATTTCAGCCTTGGCCCTAGAAGTCAGAGAGAGAGATAAGCCTACCATTATTTTCAAAATTAACTTATTTATTTTAAATATTCTTTTCCTTTTAAATTTTAAGTTCCCTGTCTACAACTCCTTCCTTTCGTATTAAAAAGGCAATGATATGAATTAAATATGTGAAATCATGCTGAATATTTCTTTATTAGCCATATGGAGGGGAAGAAAGAAAAATCAAGTGGGAAAAGTATATTTTAATTGGCAGAGTTAATCAGTTCTCTCACTAGATGTAACATTTTTTCATCACAAATCCTTTGAAATTGTCTTGAATCGTTGTGTTGATCAGAGCAGCTAAGTCATTCACAGTTGATCAACATTACAACAGTACTGTTATTGTGTACAATGATCTCTCAGTTCCTCTCATTTCATTGCATATCAGTTCATATAGATCTTGACAAGTTTTGTTTTTTTCTGAAATTACTGTGTTAATTATGACTCATAACACATTAGTACTACATCACACTCACATGCCACAAGGTATTCAGCCATTGCCCTTGAACTTCCAATTATTTGTCACCTCAAAAAGAGCTGCTATAAATATTTTATACATATTGGTCCTTTTTCTTTTTCTTTGACCTCATTTGGGTATAGATCTGGTAGTAGTATTATTTAGCTAAGGGGTATACAGAGTTTTATAACCCTTTGGGCACAGTTTCAAACTGTTCTCCAAAATGGTTGGAACAATAATTGTACCAGCTATGCATTAGCATATCTATTCGCCCCCCCCCCATCCTCCAGCATTTGTCATTTCTGATAGCGGTGAAGGAGTAACTGGGAAATGTTTTATTTTGTATTTTTCTAATCAATTGTGATTTAAAGCATTCATTGTCATATATCTATAGATAGCTTTGGGTACTTCCTCCAAAAACTGCCTATTTATATCCTTTGAGCATTTATAAATTGGGGAATGGCTCTTATTTTTATAAATATGACTCCATTCTCTACGTATTTGAAAAATGAACCCTTTATCAAAAAAAAACTTGCTATAAATGTTTTTGATATTGCTTCATTATCTACTATATCTTTTAGCAAAATGTAGTTTCCCTCAATATCTTTTTCAATTGAGTCTATTTTTGCTTTGGCTTTGCTGAGATCATGTCTGAGATAATTCTTGCCTTTTTTACTTCAGCTGAAGTATATCAGATTCTGCTCTAGCCCTTTATTTTAACTCTGTGTGTGTTTCTGTTTCAAGTGTGTGTCTTGTAAATAACATGTTGTTGGATTCTAATTTCTAATCAAATCTGCTATCCACTTCCTTTTTATGGGTAATTTCATTTGATTCACATTCATAGTTATGATTTCTATATATTTTCCTCCATCCCATTTTCTTCTCTCTGCTCTCTTTCTCATTATCCTTTTCTTCCTCAAAAGTCTGTTTTGTTTTTGATCACTACCTCCTTTAATCCATCCTCCATTTAACCATCCCTCTCTTATCCTTCCATTCATATTTCCCTATTGAGGAAAATAGATTTATTTCTATGCACAACTGAGTGTTCATATATAGTCAGTTCTAGACATTCTTATTTAACTTTCATGACTTCAAACATTTGCATGATTTTATTAGTAACCACATTTCCATTTTCACATTGGCAACCATGTACAGACACATCTATGCACAGTAGAGAAAAAATGAGTTCAATATACACAAGTCTGTGGTGACCTACTGGTATCTTAATAATTGACCAGCTGGCTAGAGACATAAAGACTTCCAATCCCATCATCAAACTCAGCCTCAAGGTTAAATGTCAGTCTCCTCTGCTATCTAAGGTTACTGATGCCTAGAAAACAGAACCTCTTGTGTCATCTATTAATTCTGCCTCTATCTAAACCATGAAGAATATAGTTGATTTTATTCTCAGTAGGAGTTAAAGGGAGATATGATCGTGTCAACTGATGATGAGCTGAAGGCAGTGTTAAGCCTAAAGAGGAGAAGAATTCAGGAGGATATGATAGCTGTCTATTAAGTATTTAAAAGGCTGTTTTATAAAATAAGTTTTTCTGCTTAGCCCCACAAGGCAGAACTAGCCATAATGAGCTAAAGTTGCAAAGTAGCAGATTGAGGTTGGATATAGGGGAAAACTTTGTAACAAAATTATACAGAATGTAATGGGCTGCTTTAACAAGCCCTCACAGGAGATTTCTGAGCAAATGTGAGATGACCACTTCCTTAGGAATGCTAGGATTTTCTGTGATTTTGGGAATTGTAAGAAATAATAAACAGTTATGTTCCCACAACAGAGAAAAACTGAGTCTGATACAAGAAGTGGTCCAGAGTGGGGGATCAGGGGAGCTCTTAAAACCAGTTGAAAGTAGGTACAACTGGACAGAACTAGTTTTGTATTAAAAACATAAAAGCTGTAAGTAGGACAAAGGTCAGAGCTTAGCTAGCATGTATATGCTTAATTGCTTTATAAATATTAACATCTCTATCCCGAGGAGCTAAGGCTCATTTTAATGGTCATGGAATGTATGTAGCAGGAGGGAGGCACATATTAAGGGATGTATGTTATAGGAGGATCAGGAAAGAATATTAACTTCATCTCCCCAGCCAATGGGAAGAGGGGGGAAGGTTTCACAGCCAGGGTCAAGGCTGTGTATGAGCTCATTTTGAGTTTCCATACCCACTTTTTCAGAATCATATTAAAAGTTTAAACTGCTTCACTCATCCTGAGGCTGTTCGTTTTTTGTGCCCTTATTTGGGATTCAGGATTTTGTTTCCACCAGAATTAGATTTTGGCTTAATTTATTTATCATCAATCTAATCACTCTTGATTGTCTGCCTTCTCTCTTTTAACTATTGTAATTAAAGGATTGTGGATTTAGATTTGAAAGAGATTTTGAAGGGGAGAATTGAGGCCTTAAGTGATATGTCCAACATCACAAAAAACCTACAAATCCATCATCCTTTCTGCTGCATAATGCTAGGTCTCATTGCCTCAGCCAATTTAACCTGCTGAAGCCAGTACAACCAAAAACTGTATGATTAACAGCATTATTTAAAATTCTGTAGATTGGGGCAGCTAGATGGCACAGTGGATAGAGCCCTGGCCCTGAAGTCAGGAAGAACTGAGTTCAAATCCAGCCTCAGACACTTAATACTTCCGAGCCGTGTGACCCTGGGCAAGACACTTAACCCCAATTGCCTCAGCAAAAAAATAAAAAATCTATAGATAAATACAAGAAAAAGTTATATCAATAAATAAAAATCTGTTATTCATTTCAATGCAGAAATATTTCTCCTTATTCACTATTAATTGTGTAAAAGGGAAAAAAAACTTTTTAAAATACTTCTTGAAGTGATAAAATGAATTGCTAATTTTAACATCAATCATTTATACCTGACAGAAGAATCGTCTGTAATAAATAAATAAATATAAATTCAGTTCTATGAAAAAAGATTTAGCAGCTATTATGTACTTGCACTAGATCCTGGGGGAGTTAAAAATAAGAAACTGTGCATCACCTACATTTTCCCCATTTATTTCCTTTTTAAATTTTTTTCTCACTTAATAGTACTTTTTTTCCAATTATATATGTAAAGATAGCTTCCAACATTTACTTTTACAAGAGTTTGATTTCCATTTTTTCTCCATCTCTCCTTTTTCTTACCCATACCCAAGACAGCAAGCAATTTGATGTAGATTATACATATACAATCATAATAAACATATCTCCACATTAGTCATGTTGTAAAAGAAGAGTCAAAATAAAAGGGGGAAACCATGAGAAAGAAAAAATAAATAAAGTGAAAAAAGGATGCTTTGATCCGCATTCAAACTCTATGGATATGGATAGCATTTTCCATGATGAGTCTTTTTAAATTGTCTTAGATTGTTATATTGTTGATAAGAGTGTAATCTATCAAAGCTGATCATCATACAATGTTACTATTATTGTATGCAGTGTTTCCCTGGTTCTGCTCATTTCACTCAACATCAGTTCATTTAATCCTTTCCAAGTTTTTCTGAAATCATCCTGTACTGAACAATAGTATTCTATTACATTCTTATACCACAATTTGTTCAGCAATTCCCCAGCTGATGGGCATCCCCTCAATTTCCAATTGTCTACCACCACAAAGAAGCTTCTATAAATATTTTGTACCTGTGGGTTCTTTTCCCTTTTTATGATATCTTTGGGGTCTACAGCACTTACTACACAACTTCTGAATGGAGCAGACATGACTATAAAGTAGCTCACATGAAAATGACCTGATAGGTAGAGAGAAATACTGCACTTCTTCCATCTCCATGTATTTTGTGACATTTTTTATCCCTCAAATATCCTTCCTTTTATTCTCTAATGGACTTCCTATTCATCTTTAGAGACCAACTTAATATCATGTATTTTGCAAAGTTTTCCTTGATTCTTCATGTATATAAAATCTTTCTTCCATCCAGACTTCACACAGTACTTTGACTTAACCCATCTGAAGTAACGCTGTATTTTAAAGCCAGTCTGTACTTGTGTCTGCTTCTTCCTACTGAACCCCAAACTTTATGAGAATAAGGGTCATGTCATATAAATCTTATAGATTCCACAGAAATTATCGGTAATCAGCACACAGTAGAAAGTTAAACGTTTGTTGAATGAATGAAAGATTAAATGTGATATCACTCCTAAAATAAAAGCATTGTTTATGTTACTTCCCTAGTCATAAACGCTATTGATTCATTATTGCCTCTAGAATCAAATGTAAATTCCTCTGTTTAATATTCAGAGTCTTTTGTGACCTGGTCACAACATATCTTTCTGACTTATTATAAGTTATTCTCCTTCCCACAATCTATACTACAGTCAAGCTGATGTTCTCACTGTTACTCATACAATATTCAACTTTCCATGTCTATATCTTTCCACTGGCTGTTTCCACACCAGAAATATAATTATTCCTCACCTCCACCACTTGGAATCTCTTGTTTCCTTTTAGATAAGTCAAACATCACTTTCTACTTTAAGCCATTCCTGACTGATTTTCCAATTGCTAGACCTCTTCACACCAAAAGGTTTCCCCATATTAGATAGGTAGATAAATAGATAGATGGAGAAATGAAAAGAGAGAGACAGAGAAGAGACACAGAGAGAGGCAGAGATGGACAGACAGACATACACAGAGGGAGAGAAACCAAGAAAGAGAGAGAGAAACTGAAACACAGAGACAGAGACAGATACACACAGAGAGAGACCCAGAGATAGTGACAGAAACAGAGACAAAGAGACAGAGAGACACAGAGAAAGAGAAAGGTATTTCTGTGTACATACATACACATATAACTATCCTTTTTTTAATTTTCTGATAGAATGTAGGTTCCTTTAGGACAAGATTTTTTCCAGCACAATGCCTAGAATATAGTATCTATTTAATAAATACTTGTTGATTGATTTTCTTCTGCATCCTCTGACCTGTTGACTTACTCCAACTACTACATCACCCAAAGTGGCCACCCATCCTCCTCTTCCAACACTGTCAATGCCACAACACAGTCATTAACCACCTGTAACCTCATCACCATTAACAGCCACTGTTCTTCAAACCCAATTACCAAAACCACAGCCTCTCTATAGGTGTGATTCCTATGGTGCTAACTGACCCTTTGTAAGCAGAACTGTTAGTATTAGGATTTTGCAGGTACTCTGATTTCTGCCCCACAAATACCTCACAGATAATTATGTTTCTGAAACTAATAGTCATTCATCCCTACTTCTCCTCCAGAAACATTATCAGAGAGGTGAAAGGAATAATAAAATTGTAACTTCTACAAAGCGTTTTAAGTTACTCCACAGAAAATCATTTTGGAATGAAGGCAAAGCCCATATCAGGGAGAAGGAAAATCATTTATGCAGTGATGTCACTTGGACATCTTGCCAACTGCAATAGTGTCACTAACTGTCTTGTCAGCCTTTTAGACATCCTGAGAAGTCACTTCAGACGCTCAAGATCATATCAGAAGTGTCTAAATTCCTCTTCCCTAAACATGGACCTGCATTAGTATTACTTAACAGATGTCACAAGGCAGGCACATACACAGGCACACACGCACACTCATGCCCAAGCACTGGCACAATCAGGCACATGCACTCTGATCATGCTGGGTGATGTAGGGAGCCTGCCCTGTGGGGTAAAAGCAGTTAAGAAACGAGGGAACAGCAACTAACGTGTGTGTGTGACCATGCTCTATTTTCAGCTCGTCATCATGGCTGGGACCGTATTACTCGCCTACTACTTCGAATGTACTGACACTTTCCAGGTGCATATCCAAGGATTCTTCTGTCAGGATGGAGACTTGATGAAGCCTTACCCTGGGACAGAGGAAGAAAGCTTCATCTCACCTCTCGTGCTGTACTGCGTTTTGGCTGCAACCCCCACAGCTATTGTAAGTACAAAATAAATTTAATACTTCACTGGGGATGCTAAAGATCCCATCTCCCCTTTATTGCCTTCTCCTCTTTGTCCTCTGTAGCTTACAGCAGCAGCACTGTATGAAATGCTGCTTTAAAGTCATAATGAGAAAAATTCCAGGGGTAGATCCTTCAATAAAACCCTGAGTTAATCATGCATCATACAGTGACTGATTGTTCTAAGATGAAACATAACAGCATTTCTCATGTCCTCATGTCCTTGTCTTTTTGCTATTCTTTGAGGAATCAAATTTAAGCAATGCCAAGTTTAAATGTCAAAAAGACAACAGGTAAAATTCATGTACCTGTATTCCAAAGTGAAAGCATAGCTACTTTTTAAAAATGATTTCTCCGTTGCATGTCTTTAACAGAGACTCCAGATCTAAATACTATTGCTGACATTTATGATCAAATGAGAATCGTATTTGTAAAAGCACTTAGCACATTGCCTGGCACATATAGGTACTAAATAAATGCTTATACCCTTCCCTCTTCTTATGGTCTTAAAAATATTAGGACTAAAAGGAAGAAAGAGAGAAGGGAAAAAGATCCTCCAAATTTTCTCTTTTGCCATCCTAAAAGAATTATAGGAGAGCTCAGGGGAAGGAAAAGTTGTTTCTCCCAGAATCTGTTTGTATTCTGTCCTTTGTAGTTCTGTCTTTATCTGGGATTCCTTTCAATCACATCCAATTAAGTTTCATCTTTACCTTCATTTACTTCATTTTCTCAAAAGGCAATACACTTCTCTCAGAAGATCCTCTAGGGAAACACTGCATTCAGAGTAAGAAGTTGAAGCATCTGAGTTGCTTGGTGAAATGATTTAGTGTAAAAATGATGACTGGCTTGGTATTATTATGTTTTAAAGTCAATGCAATCATTTTTCTTTATATGGTTGATACACTCCTCCCTCATCATCAGATCTCATAAGTCTAGTCCTCATAAAGAAGCTCAAAGGGCTTTATAAATGCTAGAAGGGGTGTTCTAAGTTGGTCCTATCTCACAAAGCTTTCCTGGGTTCCCAAAATCATTAGCAGTCTTTTCTACCTCAAATTACCTAGCTTTTTACTTATTTCTATTTATGACATGTCACCCCTATTGCACACTCCCCAGCCTCTCCCATCACTACCCCAAAGGTGCTTGTTCAAAATTATGTAGCTAGTAAGTGGTAAAGACAGGATTTGGATCCTCATTTTTTTTATTAGAAAAGCTGAGTTTTTCCACTATGCTGGAATATGCTGATTGTACAGTTGTTCATCTAGTTTGCTTTGTAATGTATTCATACCTTGGGGTTTATGAATAGTATTCTGAAACACAGTATCTCAAGTTAGCTGCACAAAGATTTTTAGAACAGCTTCTATAAAATGTAACTAGGACAAAAAACTTTTTCATCTTTGAGTTTGAGATTGAGAGGGTCTGGGAGTGAAAGACAGCCCAGAAAGGGGAAAACAGTGATGAACTAAGACTGTTTTGTCACTGATATCAAGGAAGAAAAATAAAGCACCCAACTTGGGCTGAATATTAAAGTAATTGTGTTCTATAGACTGATAAACTATAATATGACATTAGAATATTATCTACTTTCTGAGCTATCCAAGCCTTCTAAAACTTCTTTTTCTTTTTTTAACAAGCATTTCTATAGTACCTATGTATACCAGGGCTTGTGTTTACATTATTCTCACAACAATTTTGAAAGGGAATTGCCATTATTATCACTATTTTACAAATGAGGAAATTGAGACAGAAAGAGGTTAAGGATCACATATCTAGTAAGTGTTTGAAGCCATATTTAAACCCAAGTTCATTTGACTCCTTCCAGATCCAAGACTGTTATCAGTTACATCATCAAGGTATCTTTTTCTATTCAAAAAGTATTTTTAGTCCCAACATTTTCATAGGATATTTTTGCTGGATAGAAACAGTTAGAATGACAAGGTAAAAAAGACAAGTTGGACTCACTTCAAACCTTCCTTTCATTTCTGGGGTTGGGGCAAGAGGATCTGGAAGTGAAAAGTGGCCCCCAGTAAGAAGAAACAGACCTGATCTTGGAGTCAGGAAACAAAGTTTTTTAAACCAGTCTTGCAACCTATTATTTGTATACTCTTTGTAAAGTTAATTTTTCTTCATCTCTAGAATGTATAAGGTTGGGGGGGAGGGAAACAGAGGAAATTAGGTAATTTCTAAGATCCCTTTCATCTTGGAAATTTTGTAATTCCAAATGAAAGGATGACTATTTGGGCTATGGAACTCCTAGATGCCCAAATCTATTCTTTAGCAGTTTTAGAGACATCAGTGAACTTTTCTTAGCTGAAAAGAGCCAGATTAAATTCTACTTGGATCCTTTATTCCTTTCTCTTGCAGAGTACTAAAGTTATGGGAGGTGTACCCTCCCTCTGGAAAGGAGGCAAAGCACTAGTGTTTCTCTCACACTCAATTCCTTGCCAACCTTAGGAACAAGGGAAAGAGCCAAAGATTGCCACCCACATGCCTTACATGGCAACATACAGAACTGTAAAAACAAAATAACAAGAACAGGTTTTTTTTCCTCTGACTGAAAGGGTTCTACTAGTAATTTTATATTGAGGAAGAAATCAGATAACCTGGTAAAGTCACTTTCAGTCCTATAAGTATATGATTGCCATTTGTGTTCACACAGACATTTCTTCTTGGTGTTCTATTCCTTGGTGCCTATCAGACATTGCTGAGAAACAACTTGGTAAAGAAAACAAAGTGCAGGTAAATAGGATCTAGAGTTGGAAAACTCCAAGTTCAAATCTTATCTTTTATCCTCCCTCAGTCCCTATTTCCTCATCTATAAAAATGGGAATAACAGTATTTGCAATACCGCTATCCTGGAACTATTGCAGACTCGGATATATGACTCTACATTTTTGCCAACTTTGGAAAGCTTTGGTCAGTTGTTATTATAATTTTTGCTCATCTTCTAGTAACTTTACCACTCCAATAGTTATGATCTGCACAGTTTGCAACTTATCTAAGCCTTCTCACCTAGGCTTATCTGTGCTCTCTCATAAATCTTCCATAGAATATCTATCTGACACATTAGAGACCTTCTTCCAGGTCTTTTAGCCTTCTGTGGCTACCTATGCAACCCTCAGACTATCAATTATCTTTTACTCACAGGACTTGACTGCCCATTTCCTTTTCCAATAGTCCACTGGGGAATTGAATAATTTTCATCATTTTTTTGCATATGTCACCATTAAGTGTATTTGTCCTTACAATATTTATAGGCAAGTTTTTACCTGGATCTCCTTAATTACATTAAGAGATATACAATGACCAGACTTAGGGAGATGACACTCCTATACGACCTTGACCTGATCAGGACACAGCTGACATATTATATTCAGTTCTGGGCACTATATGTTAAGACAGACATAGACAAAATAGTGCACAGTCATAGGAAAGCAACCAGAACATGAGTACTAGAGACTCTTCCACAGAAGATCAATTAACGCACATAAGGATGTTTATCTGGAGAAGAATTAAGCAGGAATTGTAAGATCAAATATTTGGAGCGAAAAGGAAAATTAGAGGCCATTGAGTCTATTGCCCCCACCCTTTATTTTACAAATTAGGAAGCTGAGGGACAGACAGTATAAGTGATTTATCCAGGATCACACATGTAGCAAGAGTATGAGGCAGGATTTCAGCCCAGGTTTTCCTGATCCAAGACCAGTGACTTGCAGACTGTTTGAAAGGCTATCACAGAAAAGAGGGATTAGATCTGCTCTGCTTAGTCCTAAAGAAGAGATATGATACCAATGGATAGAAAGTGCAGAGAGGAAGACTTAGTCTTGATTACAGGGGAGAAGAAAAAAATACTTTCTAACAAATAACACAGACGTGGAATCTTCCTTAAGATATTAATGGTTTCCCATACCCTTCCTTTCTGTCCACTGCAGGTTTTCAAAAAGAAACTGGATGACAATTCTCAGCTATGTTGTCAAGAATGGGCTTGGATCTGATGATCCCTCATGTCTTAAAGGTCTCTTTGAAGTAAAATTCTGTTCTTTAGTAGCTTCTCTTTTGTTCCTTTCTAAAGAAATGGCTAACAGACTTATTAATCATTAGTTGCTCCTTTACATCTTCTATTAGTTATTTCATAATGAATTAAATATTTCAGAATGATTATGTATGAGTTAAAAAAAAAAGCAGCTGTCCATCCAGGGCACATAGCCATGTGAGTGTCTCTGATGACCTTGTGCAATCATGGCAGCTTTCCCGGGTTTCTTGAGTCACATATGTTATTAACTATAATTCATGATGTTCTACTTTAGAAACTCTCTGCCTCTCTCACATTGTTTTTATTTTTATTTTCTATTTAATCTATTTGTTCTCTTTCTTCTAAGACATATAACTCCTTATATGCCTAAGCCTACTAAACAAGATGGTAGCTTCCCCCACCAACACTATCAGAGGATGGTGTGGAGAGTTGCCATGGAAGAATCAAGCTTCTTGACATTAGGAACTTTAGTACCATTAGAGGGAAAAAAGACTTGCATGTAATCAATGTACATTTAATATTGCATTCTTTAAGCTAATTATAATTTGAGTAAACAGAGGTATTTTAAGTTTATCGTTTTGCTTTGGAAAGATTCTTGGAGTCATATTTAGAATATACAGTGTGTTGGACTTGATAATTTCAGAAACCCTTCCATGTCTATGATACACACCATGACAGTAGAACTGAGGGAGTCTGAATACAGAACAGTACTTTTTAAAACTTTGTTTGGGGCGGTGTGTATATTTACTTTTACAACATGACTAATAAGGAAATATGTTTTTATATAACTGCACATGAATAACCTACATAAAATTGTTTGCCCTCTCAATGAGGGGAGAGAAGAGGGAGAAAAAGAATTTGCAAATCAAAATTTTTAAAAACATGTTAAAAAATTTTATGTAATTAGAAAAAACACTTAAAGTCAAAAAAAAAAAATATGTTACAACATGATTGCTTAAGATACTATAGAGCACAGCTGAAAGAATGCAAAACCCTGAGGAAGAAGACATAGGTTCAAACTCTATATCAGAAATTTACTAGCTGTATGAATTTGGGTAAGTCATTTAAGGTTGAGAGGTTCCATTTCCTCCTCTGTAAAGTAGAAAAATAATGCTTATATTCCTTGCTTCCTTTAATTTTTATGAGAAAAAACACTTTTTAAATCTTACCATGCTATACGTATAATGTGGAATAAACATTAATAGTCTAGAAAGAGGACTGAGTTCAAATCCACTTCTGATGCTTACTACCTGTTTTATTTTTGGCAAATCATTTAACTTGGATGGATCTCACTTTATTAATCTATAAATAATCTTGATGGTCTCTGAGTTTCCTTCTGCATCTCTATGTAATGTGTACATTATTAATAACTTTTCCTCACTCCTCTTTTTTATAAATATTTCTGCAAAGAATTTCTGCTTCTCTCAAAGCTAAGCTTCAGAACCTTGATATTTTTGAAGAAGTTTAGTAGATTTATTTATGATTCCCCTCAATGTTTTGTTTTCCAAGCTACAATTTCCTCTTTTTTCATAGGGAAGAGTCAAGTCAACCAACCATTCTTTCTAAGAATAATTTTATTAGTAGCTTATAGACCAAGTACCTCAGGATAGAAGACAACAGAGGCATATTTCAGGAAGCCAGGCATAATCAGTCAGAAACTGTCATGTGGAAAAGGGATGTGGTTTATTCATTTTGGCCCTAACCAATTGAGAGGAGAGGAGAGGAATAGGAAAGATGGGTTTTGTTCAATAAAAGGAAAGTTTCATAATAATTGAAGTTGGACAACAGTAGAATGAACTGCCTCAGGAAGTTCCTTATCTCTGGCGGTCTTTGGACAGAAGTTAGATGATCATTGGTGAGGATCAAAATTGATCAGTTGCAGAAGAGATTCATATTAGGCAAGAGGTTTGCCTCAATCGTCTCCGAGGTCTCCTCTCGCTAAGTTTCTGTGATCCTGACTCATGGACCTATTCTTTTTTTTTTTTTTTTTTTTTTTTTTTTTTATTTAATAGCCTTTTATTTACAGGATTTATACATGGGTAACTTTACAGCATTAACAATTGCCAAACCTCTTGTTCCAATTTTTCACCTCTTACCCCCCCCCCCTCCCCTAGATGGCAGGATGACCAGTAGATGTTAAATATATTAAAATATAACTTATATACACAATAAGTATACATGACCAAAACATTATTTTGCTGTACAAAAAGAATCAGACTCTGAATTATTGTACAATTAGCTTGTGAAGGAAATCAAAAATGCATGTGTGCATAAATATAGGGATTAGAATTTAATGTAATGGTTTTTTAGTCATCTCCCAGAGTTATTTTTCTGGGCATAGCTAGCTCAGTTCATTACTGCTCCATTAGAAATGATTTGGTTGATCTCGTTGCTGAGGATGGCCTGATCCATCAGAACTGGTCATCATCTAGTATTGTTGTTGAAGTATATAATGATCTCCTGGTCCTGCTCATTTCACTCAGCATCAGTTCGTGTAAGTCTCTCCAGGCCTTTCTGAAATCATCTTGTTGGTCATTTCTTACAGAACAGTAATATTCCATAATTTTCATATACCACAATTTATTCAGCCATTCTCCAACTGATGGACATCCATTCAGTTTCCAGTTTCTAGCCACTACAAAAAGGGCTGCCACAAACATTCGTGCACATACAGGTCCCTTTCCCTTCTTGATAATCTCTTTGGGATATAATCCCAGTAGTAACACTGCTGGATCAAAGGGTATGCACAGTTTGATAACTTTTTGAGCATAGTTCCAAACTACTCTCCAAAATGGTTGGACTCGTTCACAACTCCACCAACAATGCATCAATGTCCCAGTTTTCCCGCATCCCCTCATGGACCTATTCTTGATCTGACTCTGGAAGCAAGTCATCTTCGCCCTTTTGTGGCTGACTTTCCTGGGAAAAAATTGTACCCCAAAGGTGTGTTTTGAAAAACAGTTAATAATAATGATTACTTGTGTTTACATAATTCCTTTCTCAAAGGAGATACTATAATTTTATTGACACTGTCTAATTTATTTTCACAGCATCCCAGTGAGACAGGCAGAAACAATTCTAATACTCATAGAATAGAATTTTCTCTCTGGGAGGAAGCTTAAATATCCTCTAATCCAATATCTTCATTTTACAAATGAGAAAACCAAAGCCCAGAATTTTTTGACTTAAGGTTATATAACCAATAATTGTCAGGGCTGGAACTTGAAACCAAACCTCCTGACTCCAGTGTTTATTTCCCTATTTATTTTTGTTCTTGTTTATTTGTTTTCAGTTGTCTGATTCTTTGTGACCCCATTTGGAGTTTTCTGTGCAAAGATATTGGAGAGATTTGACATTTCCTTTTCCAGCTCATTTTATAGATGAGAAACTGAGGCAAACAATGTTAAGTGATTTCCCCAGGATCACACAACTAGTAAGTGTCTGAGACCAGATCTGAATGCAGGTCTTCCTGATTCCAAGCCTGGAATTCTATTCACTCAGCCACATAGATGCTCATTTATTTCATCCTACCACTGGGTAATAAAATATAGAACATAACCACCTGATCCCACTTCAGTCGTATACTGGGTCAGTGGACAAAATTGCACATGTGTAGGAAGGTCTTAGACTTGGAGAATGGAGGATAGAGGGAAACATCCCTTATTTCTGGGTAGTTTACAACATGATAGGGATTATTTGACAAATACACAAATAATTAAAGTACAAAAAAAATTATATAGGAAAATGCTTGGTGAAGCCAGAGGTTCTGGGTGATTGAGCCTTTCAGGACCTTGGTTTTCTAATTTTTGAAACCAAAAAAAGAAATTTTTCTTATCTAATGTTATGAGGTGGGATAGAAAGCCAATTTTGGACCCAGAACACCAACTTCAAATCTCCCCTCTGACACTGGCTATGTGAGCCCTATATATATCACTTAACCTCTCAGTGAATTTCAGTGCAAGGGGAAATTTCCTTATCAGCGACTTTCCCAGCCAGCAAAAGCCTTGTCTAGTCCCCATCCCTAAAATCAAGACAATGGATTAGAATGACTCTTAAATTCTTATTTCAGTTCTTACATTCAATCATTCTCTGTGAGCTTAAGGAATAATGTTCTGGAATAAGGATGCTAGAATATAAAATTTCCCTCTATTTTACAAGTTGAGATGTTATCCAACCATGATGTCAGAACTTGAGGAAACCAACCATGACCTCAGTCATTGCTTTTCAGAAACTTGTTTTGTATTCAAATTTTGGCTATGTTGTCCAAACTTCACTGTCCTTATCTTTCACTTTCACTTCCTTATCTTTCTTTTTCATGTGATCTCAAGAATAGAAATGAGGCAGGAATTAAATCAGATTAAATTAAATTAGGGACAGATACATAGTAAAGTTGATAAAATTCTAAGCCTGGAATAAAAAAAAAAAACTGAGTTCAGATCTGGCTTCAGCTACTTATTAGCTGTGTAACAACCAGCAAGTTACTTAATTCTGTTTCCCTCAGTTTTCTCATCTGTAAAATGAGTTAGATTTTTTAAAAAATGGCAAATCATTCCAGTTATCTTCACCCCCCCCAAAAAAAAAAATCCAAACAGGGTCACAAAGAGTCACACATGGCTGAATAACAACAAAGAAATTAAAGTATTAGGCTAACAATTCAATAATATTCAGTTCAATAACCCTATGTATAGTTTAATTCAACAAGAGCTTACAGAATCACAAAATCACAGCATCTCAGAGATGGATGAGGCTTCAGCACTAATTTAGTCCCATCTACACTTGAAGAATCCCCTCTACAAAAGACCAAAAAAGTGAGCATCCAGCAACTGCTCAAAGACTTCTAATGAAGAGGAACTCTCTACCCCTTGAGGCAACCCATTTCTTTTAGAAATGGGACAGCCATGTTTCCATGGAAGTTCTTTATATCAAGACTAAACTTGCAGCTCCCATTTAATGTTTCTAATTCTATCCCTTGGGAACAAACAGAACCAATTGGTCCCAAGAGAAGTGATGGGATAGATAGAATTCTGGACTAGTTTTAAGGGAAATCTTGATTCAAATCTTGTTTATAATACCAACTAGTTGGGTGACTGTGGAAAGTCACATAATCTCTCTGAGCCTCTATCATTTTACCTTATTTGTATAATCAGGGTAATAATAACTGTAAAATTTTCCTCATAGGGTTATCGTGAGCCTTATATGGAATACTACAGCCAAAATGGTCCGATGTCAGGTATAACAATAATTACTACTACTACTATATTACTATTTTCCTACTCCTACTCTCACTAATAATATTATCACCACCACCACCACATTACTACTGCTACTAGTACCACTACCACCACCACCACCACTGCTACTATTCCTACTCCTTCTATTATTACTAAGCCTTTATTACCTCCTATGAGTACTATTCTGGAAATAGGGAAAGAACACCAGTATACATTCCCTGTCCTCTAAGAGTCTTCAGTCAAGAAGAAGAATGCAATGAATAAAAATATAACTATATTACAAAGTGTATTGTGATAAGTACGTACAAAAATATAAACAATGTATACCAGATCCAAGGAGAAAGGAACAATTTTACCTAGGAGGAGGAAGTATTGAACATCATATTTGCAGGCAGAAATGAGTGAGGTAGAGGAGGGATGACAAGTATTCCAGCTATGGATGTGGTATGAGCAAAACCATAGAAGCAAGAAAGAAAAGAGGAAATTTTCTTCTTTTTGTTCTCAGTTACCTTATACAGTTTAATTCCATAGAAAATAAGAGTAGGGTATGGAGGGAATGACTCTCTACACTGGTGCATATGTATCTGATACCCCCATGAATTTCTGTGTCATCCAGAAGCCTATAGAGAGATCCATAAAAGAAACACTTCTTCCAAGTATCTGGCTTTCATCTTAAACTTCTTTTTGTATTTTACTTCAGATATGATTATTGTCCAGTCACAGCAAGGCCATGTAGAGCAAATGGGAAGATATGATCATACCTATTTTCCTCTGCCTCTTTAAGAGCCACAACCCACGGGTTTATTCCTAGTGTAGGCTCTCAAGCTTGTCTCCAGAATGAGTAGAAGTCTTTGAACTATAGAGCAAGGGCAGTTGCAGTATGTATCCTGATTAACCCTTAAGACTGAACTGAACTGCCTTTGGCTTACTGGGCAAGCTGCCTACATTTGTCCCTGGAGTCAGAGGCAGAGAGAGTAATGAATCAATTTGTTAACGATTTATGTTCCTGAGACAATGTTACCCTTATTTTTTTTCTCAGCACCAGTACCACATGGCATGAAAAAATAGCTATTAAATCTGTTTATTGGCATTCCTAGAAAAAAGCAGAGACAATATAATGTGGAGAACAGCAGGACTTTTGATTCCCAATGGTAAAAAATAAAAATCACTATCAGTTTATTTGCATGAATATAATATATATGCACACACCTAAGTCCAAAATTTCCTAACAAAGCAAGAAAATATTCTGATAAGAAAAGGTTAGACTGAGGGAATTGTGGGAATCCTTACCCTGGGGCTCTTCTACATTGAAGTTGACACAAAACTGTCACAAGCTGAAAGTTCAATGCTGAGCACACAGCATGCTCTCAGTGAAGCTTGAATACCAATTAGCAATGGAACAATGAAGTACACAATGTATTTAGAAGTAAAGCACCTGTGTTCAAATACTACCACAGTCATTCCTTATTTATGTGACCTTGGCATTTGATATCTATGAACCCCAGTTTCTTCATTGCTAAAAAGAGGCAAGTGGTAGTTTATAGGGAGTCCTTAAAAACTTCTTTTTCTAAAACTAAGATTGTAAAATTTCAACAGAGCAAAGACTCACTCATGGCCTACTACAACCTACCTACATAGTGAAAGTTCTTTGTTCTCTCATCTTCCACACTTCATATTTTTTCTCCTTTGTATTTTCAGCCCATCAAAAGTCATTACATTTCCTGTTGTGACTAATGGTATTCCCGTAATTTGCTCTGCATTGTCTACAAATTCCACTCATTTCATAAAAAGACTTGTTAATATTATTAGTGTTTATAGTTAAAATAATCCTAGAGGAACAAGAGTTTCCTACATTTATACCAGTTAGTACCCAAGAAGAACTTACTAGCTATGTGACCTTGAGCAAATTCCTATATATTTCCAAATCTTGGTTTCTAATCTAGAAAATAGGCCTAATGATATTGATATGACCTCCTTTAAAAGATTCAAAAGATAGAAGAGATAGTGTTAAAATGAATGGTAGAGTTCATTTAGTTACTTCAGATCACATTGCTAGTAAGAATCAAAAAAAAAAAAAGTATTTGAACCCAGGTTATCCAAATCTAGCACTGTTCTCTGGAAGATAAGCTATTATTAAACTATTTTCCATTTTAATAAGACTACTTGAGAAGTAGCATATAAAGCAGGACTCAGGACTGACCTTGGAGTCATGAAAACCTGATTTCCCATACTGTATCTGATCATATGAGCTATCTTAAGTTGCTATGGATAAGTTATAAACTTAACAACTCAGTGCCCACTGATAACTCTGTATATTATTAAAGTGTTGCTAGTCTGCATCAGTGAAGGAAGTTACCATATCAGAGTAATTATATGCCCAGACAAAAAGAAAAAGGGGGGGGGAGAGAGAGAGAGAGAGAGAGGAGGGAGGAAGGAAAGGTAGGAAAGGAAGGAAAGAAAGAAGGAAGGAAGAAAAAAAGAAGGGAGGGAGGGAGGGAAAGAAGGAGAAAAGGAGTGAGGGAGGGAGGGAGGAAGGGAAGAAGGGAAGGAAAGAGAAGGGAGGAAAGAAGGAAGGGAGACCTTATAATAACCTACCCCCTTGAGATGACTATGTTGGTTTCTGGGACAAAGAAAGTCCTAATAATCAATTAACTTGATTGTAATATAGTAACACTACTCAAACGTGGTTTCCAGGATCTTGAACATGCGGCAGGTAGAGCATTGTAGTGGGTTTGAAAATCAGTCAATAAACCAGACATGGCTTCTCAGAAGAAAGAGAAGAGTATATAATGAGGAATTATAAACACTTAGTCTGAGAAATTTCTATCTCAAAGCAATCATGTGAAATCTATAAATTGAGAGTATAATTATTAACATTATATATAAAGATTAAACCTTTAAAGATAATAGACGTAGATTCCAAATGATTCTCTTATATACAATCACATTGTGTTTTTTTGACACAAGATCGTGCAGGCTGCTGCTCCAGCCACCAAACCCACAGTTGAAAAGCAGTGGGGGTAAAAGCAGAGATTTAGTTGAATTATAAACCTATTTGGGAGATGGAAAGACATAACCAGAGATAGACAGGGACAGGGGAAAAGCCATAGGGAGAAAAGAGAAATTTTCTTTCTCTTTTTGCTTTTTCAGCAAAATAAAGAAAGAAGAGAGACACAGAGAGAAATATCAATGATTTTTAGATTGAGGTCTTGAATCCATCAATGCCATTCTCTAAAATTTGCTGTTCTAACTATTGGTGGGTGGAGATAGCAGGGAAAGAATGTGTGTGTGTGTGTGTGTGTTTTTGAATTATTACTCTCTTTGTTCCAGATACTAGAAAGTAAAGATGTGTGTATATCAGTGGATAATGTTGAAATTAGGCATCTCCTAACAATTACTGATTATTGTTGATATTAAAAGTACAAACATTGTTTTAACTAATTTCTCCTTAATTCTTTCTTGATATTATATCCATTAAGCCCCACCTACTCTCACCACCACCCACCAGCCACCAACACCACCACCACCATCCAAAATAGCAAAACCACATTGTAAAGAAGGCCTTTTACTGTACTGTAGAAATTTATTCGAAATAGCTACAGGGCAGTCAAAAAGAAAGTGCTTTGTAAACCTGAAAGAGTTCTAGAAACCTGAGCTATTATTATAGCTGTTAATGTTATATTGAGCCAAATAGATCCCAGATGCCTGCCCAGAAGGAGAAGATGATAGTCTATGTGATGTGATTTTGAGGTCAATAAGAAGGCTCTGATTTCCTATTGTCAACAATAAAATCCCCCTCGCTCTCCCACCTGCTATCTAAAATTCCACTATCCAAACTCCATTCCTTTAGTTTAAACCTGTAACCCCTGTTGAATTACAAATTACCCTGGGAAAGGTAATATTTTAAAATGTTATCAATCATTTTTCATTATAGCTGAGTGGAATGGTGGGAACAGAAATGCCCTGGAAACTCTGGGTTAAACACATAATAACTGTGTGACCCTGGGCAATCTCTTAGCCCCTCAATAATCACAGATACCTCTCTTAGATTGTAAATTGCAGGACAGTCAGTGATCTGCAGTGGTGGTGGAAATTTGAACAAAAATAAATTTTTCATTTATAATTAAGTGCAAATTAAGAATCTTAACAGGTTTGTCTTGGAAGATGTGGGAAAGGAAAATAAGTATTCTCGGAGTAGAGAAGCCAGACTTGAGAAGTGTTTACTTATTTTGTATCTGCAACAATTTGAATATTAAAATGATACATCTATATATTCAATATACATTTTATTCAACACACATCTGTGACCTACCGCAACTTCCTAAATAGTGAGTACTCCGCTGGGCACTGTGGGAGATAAAAGTTTAAAAAAGACATAGTATTTGTAAATGTAGTCTATTAGTAAGGTAAAGTATCTGTGTAATTAACTAGGAACATCATGCTACAGTGACAAGTGTATTGACTTCAAAGTCAAGAACAAGGATATGAGTCCCAGTGTAGACTATAACAACCTTTGACTTCAGCTGTTATTTAAGATGAAGTAACAAATATTTATTTAGTGTTTACTATCTGCCATGTAGCCAGACTGGAATCAGGAAGATTCAACTTCCTAAATTCAAATCTGGCCTCAGGCACTTCCTAGCTGTGTGACCCTCAGTTTGCCTCAGTTTCTTAATCTGGAAGATGAGCTGGAGAAAGAAATGTCAACCTAGTCTAGTGTCTTTGCCAAGAAGATTCAAATAGGATCATGGAGAATTGGATATGACTGAAAAACTAGTGAATTGAATTTTGTTTAACAATAAACCCAGGAGATAGGCATTCTAAGTTTTATTATATCTATTTTATGGCTGGAGAAACTAAGGTGTAGAAGTTGCATGACCTGTAAAACGTTATAAAACTAGCAAAATGACTGAACAACAATATGTGGCAGATAGTATATCAAGTAATGAGGGAACAAATGCAAGCAAAAGAAAGGCAACCCCTACCCTCAAAGAGTTTACATTCTAATTTACATTCTGCACACAGAAAAGGTTGGAGGGAATGGTGGAGCAGGGAAGAGATGAAGTTTTCCAAAATGAGGACTTTTTTTGAAGTCCAAAAAGTTGAGAGCAAAGCTAGAAAAGGAATGAAAGTGAGCTTGCCTAGGCCCTTCCACAAAATAGAGACCCCTAAAGATGTTCATCAATAAGAGAAGAGAGTCATCCTTTCAGAGAATATTCCAAGGTGAGAAGACTGCATGGATATTTGGATCTACCAAGGAGATCTCTGACAGAATTTCCAGCCTAAGGTTTCATTTAACTACCATGGGGCCCTGTCACCTGATCTGTAAAATTAGGGGTTTGGGCTAGATAATCTCTAACATCTCTTCCAGCTCTAACTGTGATTTTTTTTCCAGACCTATAACTACAGGAACCTAAGTCTTTCTCATTTTCCCAGTTCCCTTTGGCTTGTATAAAACTTTTGCCTGGGATTTCCTCTCCTTTTCTCTCTTAATTCTGTTCATTTTCTGGGCTAGCCTAAATCTTCCTGTTTCCTTAGGCTTGTTACCAAAAGTGGGTATAAAAAAAAATAACCCCAATTAGGGTATCAACCTCTCATTATGAGGCTCCCAATAGATAGCAGATAAAATCAGGGAGACCCAGAATCACTGGATTAATGTTCCATAAGTTGACACTTATTCCATAAAACTAATTGTGTTGACATTAGAGAGAGAAAGAAAATTAGGTGAGACCTCTTTTACAAAGCAGTGGTATTGGGAGTAGTCTGATTATCTGAGTGATTTGGCCTATATGTCCTCATTTATTTGCCATGTATTTTATCCCACCTCTAATACATACTGTTTATATGTTCCTGTCTCACTGGTCATTCAATGTCTCACTGCTCTAAGAAACTCTGAAAACTATAAATTGCAGAGGTGCCAACCTGCATTAGTAAAAGGAGTTTTCTCATGTGAGAGTCCCCTATACCAGTAAAATCACATGTCTAGTTCCTATCTGTATGTTTAGCCACTCTAACTTTTATCTCTAATTTGTTGACTCTTAATCACAAAGAATACAAAAGGTCTGGAAAATAAAGAGTGTCATAAGATCAGTATCTTGGTTTTCCTGTATCAGTAGTTATAATGTCCTGGTATTTAATAGGACCTCAGGAATACTTAAATTCTGTCTCTGAAACTAAATTAGTGGAAATTTTCAGTATTAACCTGAGAAAATAAATTAAATGAATTTTTCCCCAAATGTTCCATTAACAATTAATTATAGCCTTTCATCTTTCCACATAAAATTTTTAGTCCTGACATCATGTCAGTAAATTATCATCTCCTCTGTGGAATACTGGGGGGGAGGGGGGAAGTTGTGAATAAAATGGGATTAACTAAGCAGAGACTGACCACCTTTTCTTTGCAAAGAAACTGCTGGCATTTGAATGTTCAATATTTGACATTTTCATGAGTTTATATTTTCCAGTTTCATATTTGACTTTAAAAAAAGTAATTCTTAATCAATGTACTGTACAATAGCACCAATTTTTATTTTATGTGCCCAGAAAGAAAAAGAACAATGTCTTTTATTAAAAAAAAAAAAAATAACAGATATCAGGAGGAAGGTAAGGAAAGGGTGATCTTTTGGTATCATCCCCTTTCTTCCTTTCTCCCCCACCCCCATCTCTCTGCTTTTTCCAGCCTTCAGTGTCATGAGTTGTTTCATACACAATTTTGATTCAAAGGCATGGTGACTTTGTAACAGAAATATAAGCATTCAGTTCACTCTTGCTTAGCTGTTACCATTTAAAATGCTAGTTACAATGGCCAGGAAAAGAAAAAAGAAAAAGGAAGATTTCTTTCTTTACCCTGCCATCTGAAGGCTATGAGAAATCATATTTTCTATATGAATAGGTATATTCATAGTCACATTATCTGATTTTTTAAAAATCTATATCTGATCAGGAAATTGAAATCAGACTAGCCATGAACCTAAGGAAGGTACTCGGAACTCAATCCAAACAGACATCTTTGCTGACCATGCTAATAGATCTTTAAACCAGATCATTCTCTTTGAGGGGAAAGAAGTATGTCTATGAAAAGTCAAAATAGAAATCAAGTAGAGCTGAAATGCAGCCAACAAGTTTATTAAAGCTTTCCACCACTAGAAATAGAATTTTTCTCAGACACTTAATAGCTGTGATATCTTGGGGAAATCATTTTACCTCTCTGGGTTTTGAACCAGATGGCTTCTATGATCCATTCCAGATCTTAATCTAAGCTGTTTAGACTTCATGTGTCTTGGGCAATTCATTAGGATTTATTTGCCAAATATTATAGCACAATAGAAAGGTACCTGATTTGGAGTCAAATAATCTAGGTTTGAATTGGGGATTTGCTAAATATATCTGTGTGATCTTGAGTTAATCACTATATCTCTGGTCCTTATCTGTAAAATGGAGAGAAGGGGGAAAGTAAGAGGGAATAGATGGACTTTCAGGTCTCTGGCAATTTTAAATACATGATGTATAATGTCTCTGTATGTATATGTGTATATAACATATTTCAAATAATATCAAATCAGATCAACAAGCAATTACATATTAGCGCCTAATATGTGCCTAAGTTCTGGGGATACAAAGAGAAGCAGAAGCAGAAGCAGAAGCAGAAGTAGAAGTAGAAGAAGGAGGAGGAGGAGAAGAGAGAAAGGGAGAGGAGGGAGAGAGAGGAGAAGGAGAAGGAGAAGGAGAAGGAGAAGGAGAAGGAGAAGGAGAAGGAGAAGGAGAAGGAGAAGGAGAAGGAGAAGGAGAAGGAGAAGGAGAAGGAGACAAAATGCAAACAAAATATATTCAGGATAAATTGGAGATGCTCTTAAAGAGCTCTTCATCTAATAGAGGGGACAAAATGCAAACAAAATATATTCAGGATAAATTGGAGATGATTTCAGGGGACAGGCAATGAGATTTAAAAGGACTGAGAAATGTAATATATATTTATTTGTTTTATAATATCTTTTGATAGTCTGACTCTAGATAAGTCACCTAGCATCATATGTCTCAGATAACCCCCTGGTGTTTAGTTATAGATATCTTGAGATGGAAACCCTCTAAGAATCAGATTCATAACTTACTTTACTGTTATTTGCCTTCTAGTCATTACACTTCCTTACCAAACTTGTAAATAATAATAATAACACTTATATGATACCTACTATGTGCTAATAGGCAGCTAGATGGTGCAGTAGATAAAAGTATTAGGCTTGAAGTCAGGACCATTCATCTTTCTGAGTTCAAATCTGGCCTCAGGCACTTATTAGCTGTGTAACCCTGGACAAATCCATTATCTTTGTTTGTCTCAGTTTCCTCATCTGTAGGATGAAGTGGAAAAGGAAATAGCAAACCACTCTAATATCACAAATAGGGTCACAGAGTCAGATGTGACTGAAATAGCTGAATAGCAATAATGCTGTGCTAGGTTAAGTACTTTATAATTACTATATCATTTGATCTTTCTGACAATCTTGGGAGGCAAGTACCATTACAGATATATTTTACAAATGAGGAAACTGAACTAAACAGAGGTTAAGTGATTTGCCAATGATTATGCATCTAGTAAATGTTCGAGGTTGGATTTGAACTCTATTCACTATACTACCTTGCTGTTAATGGTCAGCAAAAAAGCTTTCCCCCTTCTTGGGGAATTCCTTATTTGAACTGGGTTTTGTAAGCCCCAGTACCCATGGCTAACCTGTGTAGTTGCCTAAGTCAGCCTGATATAGCGGAGAGAATCATGAGCTGGGAGTAAGAATATGAACCTTGCTCCTGACACTTATCTAGCTCTATGATCCTATATAAGTCACTTAAACCTTTCTTTCTAAGGCAGCTCCCTAATATTTGATCATAGAATGGTTGATATCTGTTTTGATAGAGGGAGCCTACACATTCATATCAAAAATTTCTTTATCCCAATGCAAACATAAGTCATTTCTGCTTCCCTGAATTGTATTGAATGTATGTCTATAACCATATATACACACCATATTATGACTCCTAATGTAGTTTTCTTTTTAGCTCCCTCTTTGAAATCAGATCCAAAGCTTATCTGGTACTTCCCAGATGCTCTTATCATCCTGATTCTTCCCAGGCACTTCCACATTGGATTCAAAAGACTGAAATGCATATCATTTAAAATTGTCACCCCCCTGACAATCAAAGCTATACATGTCAACTACAGATGTAGTAGTCTCATGCAACTTTATCATGTCTTGATATCTTTGTGATTTGTTAATGCCAAGAGTTCATTGGATCTCTGTGTACACTTAATAAAGTACTGCATAGATACAAGTCATCACCAGAAAGTTTCCAAACTGACATCCTAATCTTTTTGTATTTCTTATTTTGTTCTTAGAGATTTCCAGCTTTATCACTTTGATCTCCCTGCTTGGCTTTTATAGCAATTGTTGTGTCTCTGAGAAATAGAGGGGATACCTTAAACTCTTCTCTCTAATCATCAAAGCCAGTATCTAGTTACAAAATCCTCTCATCACATTTTCACAAGAGAATCTTGATTAGGCTTAGGGAGACACTTGGCTGCTGAGTACTGAGCTTTTTCTCTCTTGGGAGTTCAATGGAAGCTGGTGAATATGTTAATGTCAGCACACTTTTCTCTTCTGTGGATCCCTAAACAGGGTTCCCTTTATTTCTTTCAATGAATTTCATCCTGTAGAGCCAGTGTTCAAAAACTAAATGCTCTTTTGTGAGTTGTTTGTACTTTCTTCCTCTTCTTTGCCTTTCCATGACTCATTTGTGTCTCCTGAATTTGCTTATGTTCAGAAGCAGAGAAAAGTGTTGAGATAAAAAGCTAGCAATTTTTGTTTCTCACATTATACCCTATAGGGTTATAAGAATGTTTAGGAGATTTACCAAGCTCTGGCTTCAAGGGTGTAATGACTATAACTCCCCAGAGCTGGACCAGAATAAAGATGTCATGTAAAATTTAACATAACTTTCTAAAGAGTGTAATGAAACCAGTTAGCCCAGGAAAAATTAGTACCTTATCTATATAGAATATTTTACATTTTTCTTTTATGGTCCCCAAAGACTTTTAAAAACAATTAATCATGCTAAGACAATGTAGGTCAATGGTTTACAGCAAGCTTCTTAAACTGTGGATTGCAACCCCATATGAGGTCATGTAACTGAACATGGGAATTGTGAAATTATGATTTATTATCAGTAAATATTTGATTTCTATACCTACGTATCTAGAGTCACATAAAAATTTCTAGGGCAAAAAGAGGTCACAAGTGGAAAAGATTTTAAGAGCCCTGGTTTACACTAGCATCAAAGCAAAACAAGAGTATGATATATGTAAAATAACTCATTGTAAATAGCATTCTGAACTTGTCAGAATTAAATTCAAATTCTGCCTTAGAAATCTGTCACGAAGAGCAAGTGTCAGACTCAGTTTCCTTAGATATAAAATGAGGATACTGATAGAACTTTCACCCCAAGATTGTTTTAAAGTTTTGATGGAATCACATATACAAAGCAGCTTTTAAAATATAAATATCAATGTGAAGTATTATTATAGTCTGATGAATAAGTTTTTGAGTAGAGTGGCATAAAGTCAGACTTTCGGCTGAAATTTGTTAATCCCTATCAGAAGATTGAATTAATTAATTTAAAAAGTATTAATGCTGACATCCCAGTTAATAATACCCTTGAAGCCACTTGGGCCACTAACTAAATTTGAAGAAAGGGTCAGCACTCTTCCATACAGTAGAATTGACTATTTGTTCACTGCAAAAGATTCATGATGTTGAGATGAATTTTATTAGGTGGTTGGACTATATATGCTATTATATTGAGAGCATGTTGATGTTCCTTTACAGAAAGAGTAGGATTTTGGAGACCATCTAAACCAACTATTTCATTTATAGATGAAGAAATGATGGCACAGAGATCTTAAGTGATTTATGCATAGTCACAAAGATGATAATTGTCAAATTTAAGAATTGAAGCAAGGTTTTCCAGACTCCAAGTACAGCAAGTCTATCCACTAAGCCAAACTTGAATATGACCAGGGAAGTAGGAGTGAGAGGGAAGGAGAAGTGAAGGAGATCTAGGAAGAGTAGAGATAGGCTTTGCCTGTCTATAGATAGCAAAAAGGAAATTGGGAAGTGACCTATGGCTCTAAAGTCATTTCTTCAATGAAAATACTTCATTGGGAGAAGAAGGCAATGCAGTTTTATTTGTAAAGATCAAACTTGACAGTACAAAGAGGAGAGAGAGTTAATTGAAGGATCACTGATTGAAATTTTCGAGGTCTTGATTTTTTTATTTATCTTAATGGAGTGTAGAAACCTACTAGATAGGACTTGTGTTTTAATTGACAGAGTCAAACAGACTAATCTACAAGTTGTGAAGATAAATGAGAGCAGTGACAATACTAATAATCTTGAAAAAAATATTGCAAAATTGGGATAGTGAAGAAATAAATAACCAATAGACATCATAAAATAATGATGGTCCAATGAACATTTATGTATGCTCTCACAAATATGATAACATACTATCTCTAAATACTGTAATGCCATGAGCTGGCCCCGCTGCCCTAAATCTAGGTACTTTCATTAACTTCCAGATTTTGTGTATCACAATCCTCTCTAACTATGATTCAAAAACTAATATTAGTATGTTTCACCTTTACTAATCAGAATAAGACAAACAATTCACAACAATGGGATTTTTTATTTAATGAAGAAAATAATATGACAATATCTACACATACCTCACTTCCAGAAATTATGAACTCATTTTTTTATAAATGAATAAATACTCAGCAGGAAAAACATAACTTTATAAAAATCATGTTCAGGATATCTACATGTGAGAAATGTTTATATCTAGGGAACAGGTGGCCAGCATATAGATGTGGAAAGGCAACTAATACTTATAATAATACAAAGATGCCAAGCTCATTTTCTAATATAATTGTATTGCTCTGTGCCAGATGCTCACTTCTCCAGGAAATGCTCTTCACCAAACTGAAATATATATGTACCGATCCTGGCCAAATATGGGCTTCTATTCCCCACTGCTCCCTTCAGGCTCCAGTCTCATTGGTTAGCAAAGCCTGCTATGTTAATAATCATTTATAAAGAGAAGATGCTGTCATCATATCTTTCACCAAACTCTTTTAGTTGCCTATATATACTGTTTTCTTGCAGAGGACAAATCATCTCACTCTATGACCCAGATCTACCCATTTCTTTCTGTGTTTCAGCCATAGTTCTCAGCTGTGATGGCATTTTAAGGGTTACTTGCAATTCAATTCTCCATCCTCTAGAATTTCTAGGGTTAGTAACTATCTCCCCAGACAATGATAACTCTCATCAGTTAGTGTTCACATGACTACTAAATTCTATTTATTCTTCTCAACTAAGCTTCCCCAAAACAGAGTATCTCAGTCAGTGTCTATGACTCTTTTGTTTTTTTCACTTGTACTGCACCAGAAGATATAGAAGCCAAATCTGATATCAAGCAGATATGCCCTTTGAACTCCTCTTAGAACTCTTAAAAAAGCAAACTGTTTCTCTTCTTCCAAAGTACTTTTTAATCACCTTGTCCTCCACTATCTCCCTTCTATTTCTTAGTTCAACTGTCATCTAACTTATGCAAACTCAATTTCATTTTTAAGTTTGCTCATACCCCCTAACTCAAGTAAATCTACCCAGAGCTCTTCTTCCTCAACCAGAAAAGTTCTTGAGAGATCCTATGATGTAGATGTTGTTTGTTTATGTCTCATTCCATCAACCCCTATGTTCTATGAAAATAGCAAACTCTTTTCTGGCTAGAAAATTCTGTAACACCAATGTCCATTATCCCCCACATCACAGTCTAATTCATTCTCTCTTTCACTCTCTGACTCTCTCTCTCTCTCTCTCTCTCTCTCTCTCTGTTCTCTCTCTTTTTGTCTCTCTCTGTGTGTCTCTCTCTATTCTCTCTTTTTGTCTCTGTCTACTTCTCTTTCTGTCTCTCTGTTTTCTCTCTCTCTCTCTCACCTCTTCTACAGTACATTTATAAGTCCATCTACTGCATTGTATATGGCATGCCTTACTATGTGATAATTCATATACTTATTATTCTAAGCATTTTCCCAATGCAACTTTTATATTTTGTGCGCTAAGAGCAATCTACTAAAAAATGCTTTGCTATTTATATTGCATTCTCTTCTCTACTACCATTCACTCATTCAACAAATCTTTATTAAGGAAGAATCTATATATATATATACAAAATGCTTTACTAGATACTAGAGAAAATGCATAGTTCTAAGATACAATCCCTTTCCTCAAGATGTGTTTACAGTCTAACATAAAATATGTATACAGATAGCTGCAACATAGTAGATTTTAAGTGCTTAAGGATGTTGATGATAATATGATTTGAGGGCTCAATGGGGAAAGAGGGAGTTCTTCCACATGGGAAAAACAGGGAAGACTTCATGGAGGAAGCAACAACATTAAGCCTGATTTTGAAGGGGTTGTGAAATTTCAACAGATAAAGATGGAGACAATAAGGAAGACAATATTGCATCCAGCTTGAATGGGAAGTAAATCATCAGGGAACAATGAGGAGCCTAGTTGATTGTAATAACAGAGTGTATATAAGGGTTCTGTGAGAAGAAGCTGAAAAGATAAATACCCTGTGAAATGATACACAGGATTTCTCTGTACCTGGACAAGCTGCTTCATGCTACCTTACATCACAGCTTTTTGCCATTCTGCTGTCTATATCCTGGAAGTTAGCATGCTTCTCAGTGATGTGAGAGGTGTACCACAAATTGGATCTTTGGTTGCTCTTGTCACTTAAACAGTACAGAGGGTCAATGGACTAACTAATTTGGGATAGCAGCCGTCACAGATAGGAGATAGGAAAAGAGAAAATGGGATTCATTTTCCAGTTCATTCGTTTGCCAAATCCACTGTGCGGATTCAGCATTTTTTTTTACCCAAGGCTAATTCCATTTACTATGAGTTATACTATGTCTGGCAGCAAAACAGCCAGACAGGGCAGAGTGTATGGGGCAGCCAGGGCCAGGCATATGGAAAAATCACACGTGTCCAACAACTCACTGAGCTCTGTGATGGGTGTGGACTGTGTGAGCATGGCAGGAGCACAGATGGAGGGATCCAGCCCCTGCCAAAACCAATCAGAAATCTGGAACACTGAGCAAAGGCTGCACATGGTGTGAATTGGAAGCCAGGCAGCAGGAGAGGCACACTCTATCATCCCATTTAATTCTTTGCTTCAAGCAGCATCAAGTCCTGTGTAGACATCGTGTGATTGCAGGGTCTTGCACACAAAACACAAGTCCTCTTACTTTTCAAAGACAATTTTTGTTCAGAGCCACGGACAGCAGCAGGGAGCAAGCTGTGAGCTTTCCATGCCATTGGCCAAGGTCCCTCATGCTGTAGAACCATGCATCTGGACCTGACTAATACCAAAAGGGGCTCAGCAGCCACAGCTTATAGGGGGCTTATTGGGGGATGATTTAGTATCTCCAAGGGGCCAAAAACAAAGGACAGATCTGTGCATTTTAGAGGTTTCCCCTTCCAGACTCCAAAAGAGCCAGAAGCAAAGAAGTTATCAAATAAACCTCAATAAGAAAATAAGCTGTAATGGGACACAAGAGTGAAGACAAAATGAACAACTGAGGGCCAAACCAAGCAAACATCAGCAAAACCAGAAACAACAAGGCAAAGGAAGGGTTCAAACAATGCAAAAGACTGCTGTGTGTATATGTAAAAATACATGCAAGTATGCACATGTATGTCTATGTTCTGTGAACAGGAACATTTGTAGGTATTTTTAATTGGGGGACAGGCTAAGTCCACGTCATCTTGATGGGTTTCTGTGGGAGATGTCCACTCATTTCCACATTTTCCTGAACTTAGAAGGCAGGTGTGCCAGACAATGTCTAGTTTCAAAATATAGAGGGAAATTCACTTTCAGGCAGCTTACTCCTTCGGAGTGGGAAGCCTGAACTGTTTTAAAATAGAAGTGTTTGCCACATTACCATAGAAACAGAAAACTATAAAACTAGCTACACTTAAATGCCAGCTGCTGGGTGTATAGTTAGCTGTGTGTAGTGCTGAGTACATCCATATGATTGTGGAAAACATTGTTTTAGGTGCTCATCTGTCTTGAGTGGTTTTACAGTGATAGTGGTCTGTTACAAAAGAAAGAGCCTTAGATTTGAATTAGAAGTCATAGATTCAAATCCTAGATCCTTATACAACTTATTTCCCCTCTCTGAGCCTCAATTCCTCAACTTCTTCTGTATGTGTGTGTGTGTCTCTTCTTTCTCTGTGTCTCTCTCTGTATCTCTCCTCTCTCTGTCTCTCTATGTCTCTGTCTCTCTCTTTCATCTGTTTCTATCTCCCTCTGTTTCTCTTTGTGTCTTTCTCTGTCTCTTTGTCTCTCTGAGTCTCTCTGTCTCTCTCCTCTCCTCTCTCCCTCTCCCTCTCTGTCTCTTTCTGTCTCTCTCTGTCTCTTTTGTATCTTTTTCTCTGTGTGTGTCTCTTTCTCTCTGTGTCTCTGTCTCTATCTCTCTGTGTCCCTCTCCCCTCTCTGTCTTTCCTCTTTCTCTGTCTCTCCTCTCTCTTTCTCTTTTTTTTCTCTCTCTCTCCTCTCTCTGCCTCTCTTTCTCCCTCTTCTTGCTCTCCCTTTCCTTCTCTTTCTGTTTCTCTCTCCCTCTCCTCTTTCTCTTTTCCTTTCTTCCTCCTTCCTTTCCTTCCTCCTGAAAAATATTATATATTTACATATTTACAGTTACTGAATTTCAAAGAAGGAACAGATCATCTAGTGTCATAAGAGTAAAGTTTATTAACCATTTTTTTTTGTTTAGTGATCCCCTTTGGCAGTCTGGGAAAGCCTATGGATTTCTAAGAATATATGTTTACATACATTTATATATGTTTAGATAGATAGATCAGTTTATATATGAAGTTTTCAAGATATCTTTGAGTAGCCTCCAGTCAAACTACCCAAATGAGAGAGCAGTTTTTTTCTCCTGGTTTCATCTTTTTATAATAAAAATGTAGACCCTCAGAACCAGAGCCTCATTTTTTTTCTACTATCAACAAATAGAAGCAGACACTCCTTCCTACCCCATGCCCTGCCTTGCAAGTCTCTCTGCTCAGAGCAGAAGGTCAGGACATATGTCTCATGTGTCATTTCCAAAGGAGTTAAGCCCAAGGGAGACACCACAAAAGGTCATTGAAGAAGTAGTCTTAGACGCTGGAGATCTCAGAGCACCAAGTACCATACACATATCCTCCCATACATTCAGCCATTGCTATTATTTATCAAAAACTGTCTCAATAAGCTGTAAAGAAAATTCAGTCAGATTCTGAACAAAGCAGTTTGTCATGATGGTGGATATAGGACCAGGCTACCTAGCTGTCTGAAACAGGACAAGACGACAGGAATATGGTTCCCCAGAACTTCCTGCATGAATATTTGCTTTTTGCCCCATTCTAACCTCTGCTATGGTAACTGTTCCTTTGACCTCAGTTGCTCAGTAGGTGTATGCAGTTGAATCATTGATCATTTCTTTCCAGGGCACTTGTACTCTAGAACCCCAGGCTCTATCCTACTTCCACAGCCTCTTTGTGTTCAGATATGATAAGTTCAAAGTGATGACATAAGTATTCTAAAAATGAGCAATTCTAATTTTAAAATGAAAACAGGCCTTGAGTAGTTAGTTGTTGTTTCTCCTTCCTTCTAGAAGAGGACAAGGACATCAGGAAGGTGACACCATGACCTGCAAGTAAATTGGATTTAAGTTAGAGAGGACTGGGCAAGGTCACTTCTCTCACTTTTCCCTTCAGAGCCATCAGGGTCCAATGGACACATGCACATCAGGATGACTGGAGATCGCCTGGATGAAATGGGAAACCTCAGCCTTTTTAAGCTAAGATCTTCAACAGGTTTCAGTTTGACTGAGGCAGCACCCATTCAGCTTAAGGCTGGGTAGCAACTAAGGCAAAGAATCTCCTCTTTCACTAAGTACAAAAAAAATAAATAAATAATGAATGAATGAATGAATGAATCTGGGAGGGAAAGACCATCTGGCCAAAGCAGAAATGACTGCTATTTACATTCAATCTGAGAAAATCTGGACCCAAAAAATGACCAAAAGGTGTTTAGCCTGGATCTATTGGTGGCCAATTAGAATCAGATTAGTTTTGGTTTAAGGCAAGGTTAAGAAAAAAATCTAGCCAGTAAACGCTAAGATATCATGGGAAGGTTCAGAGATGTGTGAAAAAAAGCTTTTAAGGGAGGATATTCTATGTGGACAGAGAGAGAAAAGAAGGAAAGATGGAAAGGAAGGAGAGAGGGAGGGAAAAAGAGAAGGAAGGAGGAAAAGAGGAAGAAAAAGGGGAAGGGAAGAAAAAGTCTTCCAACTGACTAATTCCAGTTTATGGGCAAACTTTACTCACAGAAGTTGTTTGTCCTTCATTCTCAAAGAGGACTATGACTTTGATACATTGCTCATATTATAAACTAAAAGATACATGAAAAAGCAAGTAGATAGAGAGAAGGTAGTAATGACCAGAGAAGGAAGAAAGACTAAAAGAGACTTACAGAAAATAAGAAAAAAATCAGTGAAGATGTACGTATAATAATGGCTAACATTTATGTGGTATCTACTATGTACCAGGCACTGTGCTAAGCAATTTATAAATAATAACTCATTTGATCCTTCCCATAACCTTGGGAGGTAAGTATTATTGTTATCTCCATTTTAAAGCTGAGGAAGCTGAGAGGTTAAGTAACTTGGCTAAGGTCACACAGCAAGTAAGTATATATGGTTGGATTTTGAGTGGAACAATAATCACTAACACAAAATAATTCAAATAGGCATTTCTCAAAGCTAGAACAGAAAACAGTTTATTCAATTCCTGCAGAAAAGGGGCGTCTCCTTCACCAGGGTATCCTAGTGAAGGGAGGCAAAGGACAGGCAACAGAGAATAGTTTTTATATTCTAAAACATTATTTTTATCCCATCTTGGGCCCCAGCTGTCCCTGATTTAGTATCAAAATCACAATCTGCCACAAGAATTCACCCTCAGGGTACAAGAACATGGGGGTTATAGATTACAAAGTAGTTTTTGTGGGGATTAAGCAAGGGTACAAGTAAGGAGGGGGGTTTTCCTGGAACTGTAGCCCCAAACCTGTGGCAAAGGTCAGTTTTCTGAGAATTCTTCATGACCTCTGCATCCCATTTAATCCTCTTTTTTGACCATTGGAGGTCTTCTCACACCAATCCCAATACAATTTTTAAACTTCTATATTGATCTTCTATCTTTCATATTCTTCTATTTTCTATATCTAACTTCTATATCTATCTTCAGGACTTCACCTATCTTCCTGACATGTAGAATCAGGGAATTTACTCCTGATTCCCCATTAATTGGATGTTATAGAAGTTACAAGACATGAATCTCTACCTTTCATTACACAGTCAGTCCCTGCTCAAGGAGTTTACATTCTTTGGAGAGAAAATAAACTCTACCCTTGATTATTCCTTGAGGTCCTTGTGAATTTCAGTTTTCTAATTTAAGTTTAATTTCTACAATTTAATTTTCATAACTGTGAAAAAATAAATGCCCAAGTATTCCTCACAATCCCACCTTTTCCTTTTTAATAATTTGGTTTCCACATCCTTTTGTAACCCCTCATATTTGGCTAATAATTTTTTTTTTACATTCCACTTCATAAAAGTCTATTAACCCTTGCACAGATCTCCATATACAGATTGGATAATTAATCCCTGAATTCTCTGCTAATTCTTCTGATAGGGCTGTACTAGAAGTGAAACTACTTCCAATTGTAACACACACATGTTCTTCCTCTTCCTGCCAATAATCTTTCTAAAGTCATTCCGTTCTCCCACGCCATTCTGTTAATGGCATCTAACTATTCTGCTATTCCGCTTACTGCTTCTCTGGAGTAACTTATCTAGTAATATTTACTCACCAGAGTAGGAAAGACCCAAATCCACAAATAAATTTCTACCCTTGAATTCATCAGTTACTCTCCTTGATTTAATTCTTCCTGATTCAATCTTTCTTATTTCTTCAAATACCAAAATAAAAGTAATAGCCAGTTGGATCAGTGCACAGGTGCCCACTCAGTTCCCAGGAAAAGTACATTTGAGTTGCCTCCACCCAAGGTTTGCTTGGGGTATGTTCATCTAAGAAACTGCCAGAGCTATCGTCATTTACATGGCAAACTCGGGTAAATGCCATTAGAGTCCCTAGATATTGGAATCTTTTACCTTGCCATGAGAGCAAGCTAATTGATCTTCAGAGACAAGAGACCAGTATAAAGCATTGCAATTCTTCATAAGTATGTTATTTTTGGAACAGGAGGAATTCATTCTCATGTTTTTTTCATATCCAAAGGGAATGGTACTATCTGGACATGGAGCAACCTGAAGCACAGACACAGAAATTGTTTTTTGTTCAGGCTCCTTTACAGAGTACTTTGCCAATTCTACCCAGGCTTGGTGTCTTGACTTAAGTCCTTAACTTGATTCCATATCTTTCTAAGAGATCTACACCTATTACATATATAACCAACTTACTCTTTGATCTGCATTTTCTAAATGTCTAGCCTTTGTAGCAAACCACACATTATTCCAAATTGGACAGATAGTTTTTATGGAACTTTCTCTTTCTCTATTAGGTCACAATTGTACTTAGTTGTCAAAGTTAATCAAACCTCTAAAATTCTATAATTTGACAAGCATAAACCTGAATTGTTCTCAGTAATATCACCCAAATCTTAATCTGATGTCCCCATCTTAAGCTCCAAATACTATTGCAGCAAGGGAATAGCATTAACCTCCCTCCTTCACAGGATTGATGGACTTTTTACAGGAAACCCACTCAGACACTGGGTATTTTGGGGTTCATTCACTAACCAGTTCTAGTTTCTTCCCAAACAAACAGGGCCCGAAGTATTTTAGGATATGGGGTGATGATCTCATCTTCTGAAACTACTTCCTGATGAGAATGGGTGTTGAGCTGGGCCATCCTACAGGGTCCCATTTGAAGGGGCTTGAGCTAATTGAAGATCCAGTCGGTTGAGTCAGACCCCTGAAGCTGATCAATGCAGCTGTCTAGTGTTGGTCATTTGAAGCCTCGAGGAAAACAAACCTAAGAGAACTGGAGAGAGAGCAAGTACAAAGAGCAAAATTTTGTGTGCTTATATATTCTCTGAAGATTCTGTAAATAGTTAAACATTATCTCTTTTAATAGAGACTACATTGTACCCCAAAAGCAATTTTCAGAAAATACCTCAGAATAACAGAGGTATTCACAAAATCCTCACAGGTCTCATAACCCAACTTATTACATGAGACATATGTGTAAAGCCTCTGTCAGTGTGTGTGTGTGTGTGTGTGTGTGTGTGTGTATTTTAGACAGTTATCTCTATAACTCTGAATAAGTTTCAGGAGAAGGAAGTTCAATGGCACTTTCAGGAGTCACTTGGGCTCCTAGTCTGAGACCAATGAAAATAGATTTCCCAAGAGTCTTTGTAGCCTATTGTAGGCCTAAGAAGTTTCACTGGCTTGGTTCTGGGATTAGAAGCTGACCTGAAAGTATTAAAAACCACTCAGATTTCTATAAATTTTCCCAATGATGTAACAAAACATTCCATAAGTTATATCCCTCTAAGAAAACTTGAGTACACTAACATCCTCCTCTCTAAATCATGCAAAAGATATTTCAGCTTCAGTGTCAATAATCAATAAAATAACAGATCTCACAGACAGTTGTATCAATTATTTTTACATTTACATAAGGTTCTTAAAGGATCTTATTCCATACAGACACATCTAGCATCAGATAGATGACCAGGCCAAATACTCATTTACTTAATTATAAGATATAATGACTACATATTTTCAGATTGAAAATAGCAAAATATTACATACTTGATCTGTGCTAATGGCTTCTACTTACCACTTATTCTGATTATAGAAATTTGTTATAAGAGGAAAAAGTAGGGGCATGATTATAATAGCATCAAAATGATCCTTCAGGGCCTCAGTCTGAGTACACAGTTTGACAACTAATCATGTAGTAACAATCCCACTTCAGCCAATTCAATTCTCAAATGGTGGGTTATTAAGTTAATATTTCAACAGTTAATCATTCCTAAATTTAAAACTCAAAACAATAACAGTTATAATCCTAAGAGATTTCATCTCAATAGTAAGTTTCACTAATCAGATTTTAAATCCTAAACTATTTATCCCATGTACCTGTAGAGCAAGAATGCTATAGATCATTTTCATTAAACAATGAGATCATGATGCATTTAATAAATATTGGATAATTTGCTGAATGAGTTTTGAAATAATCACTTTCACAGGATTTGCAGTTAACCGGAAGTAGCACAAACTTCTCTTACAAGTTCCTTGCATTGCTAAGCCATTGAACCATTGATATAGTATCACAAATGACTTTGCCTTAAAAAATTACAGACTTGAAAAATAAAAACAAACATTCAATCATTAACACCATGTAAATATAAGCTATTCCTTTAAACAATAAAAACAATTAATGTTAAAGCAATTCATTTAATCAGCAAGGAGGGTGGCAGAAGTTGGGGTGGGTGAGCTCCCGAGAGTGAATTTGTTTTCTCACTTTTCTCACTTTCACCCAGTAAGGGAAGAATGGACTAAGCCTTCACCTTCCCAAGCCAACAGATCTTTCCCTTTCCCCTTTCCTTTCCCCCTTCCTTTCCCCTATGCCACATGGTGTCTCTCCTAACTCCACTATGGTTTCTGATCCCACTTGTTGTTAGAGTACTAAGACCCTTTCAGGATTTAGCCTGCCAGCCAAGGAATGTTTCCTTTCTCCTGGCAAATGATAAGTTCCACTAAGGAATCTGCTGCCTCCTTCTGTCAAAACCCCTTTCTGTGCATTCTCACTCTATTTCATATTTACCATTCTTGGTGTTTATTCTATCCCTCTATTTTTGGGTCCTGAAACCACATTTTTTGGTGCCAGCCAAAACATCCTATTCCTCTCTGCAACAAACTATCACATCAATAATCCCTAACAATTTTAGTTTTCAATATTATGATAATAATCCCAAATAACTTAATTAGCAATTTCACAATTTTCATAAGTGATAGCCAAATAGACATAACATAGCTTATCACAAAAGTGGATAGGAATCTAATGTAATTTACAGTTGTTTCCAATTTTAATGTGCACACCAATTGAGAAAAAAATTATTTTGAAAATTAATACTTTAGCATATGAGATTCTCACTGGATATTCCATTCAAACTATCAATTGCTTTTGCAAGTCAATCTTTCTTGTCCCTTGTTTTTAAAACCACCTTTAAAACAAAATCTAAATAACTTTGGGTCAAATTTTACAAAACTTAAACATATGTCCAGCATAGCTGACTAAATTTTAAAGCATAGCTCATAATTTTTACAAATTAGGCAATATACAATTTAGAAAATAACATATTTCATTTATTTAGAAGATATAAACATGTGATCTCTTTAGATAAGTTACCAGAAAACTTTGTTTTAATAACCAATTTTTTAACTTAAAATCAAATCAAATACAAATTTAAATTTCTAGTAGCAATACTAAAATATTAATGCACATATATTTCTAAAATCTTATTCCCAAATGCATCAATTGAAAATAATTTAAATTGATCCACATAGTAATTTAGGTCACATTTTTAGGAGAAAACTCCTCTTCACCTTCAAAATCTCCATTCTTCTAAACTGCTCAAAATCTCTGATATGGCAGTAAACTATTTGAGACTTGAGATGGAGACACAGGCTCATGGGAGCAAACTGGTAATGTCTCTTGTCCCCTGTCCCCTAAATTTTGCACTCTTCCCTATGAACTGCTCTACCGGGAAGGGGGGAAGATTTTAAAGAATAAAACAGATTTCCCTAAATTTCCCCAGGCCATATGGAGATCTTTGTACAGAATACAGAGTCCCCTGAAAAGTTGAACTCTGGGAGTTGGGGAATATAGGGCCTCATCTAGAGAGAAACTGGGGCTGACACCAGAACATGGGGTTTTGGGGGACCCTACCATTCTTTGGAGAGGCTGAACTGGACATAAGTCCACACACAGCAGCCCTGGTCATCCCCAGTCTCCTTTAGAGAAAAAAGCTTGTAAGCTTAAGAAAAATTCAGGTTACTTCACATCAAGATGCATAAAACAAGTGCTTTTAAATCCCCAAATGGCCATTTCTTTTACTTTGTAATTCAGCTGATTGAGAAAAACATTGAAGGCAAAACACAGACTCACACCCACACACTGCTTTTAAATTCCTTTAGTGCTGCATAGGAGCTTTCTTCCAGATTGAAAGGCATTTACATATGAATTTAACTTTTGACATACCCAATCCTCTGAGGATCCATACTTGGGCTAAATAGTGCCCCTCCTAGCAACAGTTTTGGGTTTTTTTAGCTTCACACTCTGATTTATTACTGAATCCCAATTATGGAGAGGTCATCCCCTTCCCTCAGTCACCCAGAAGAGCTTACTAGGCTCCTTTCATTGGATCATTATCTCTAATGATCCCAGGGCCCCTGTTCAGTTCTGCTTACTAGGTACTGCCCCTTTCAGGGTCCCCTTTCAGCTTTTACCAGGGGACTATAGACATATACCTTGTGTGACTGTTCCTCTCACCACTGGCTTTTCCTCTTTTTAGTATGTCGGAGATTCTTTCAGTTTCTGCTCTGATGAATCTGTCTCTTCAAACTCCTACTTCCTATTTTCCTTGTCAAATCCAAAGACTACTGGGGATGCTCCCCCAACAGGTGCCTGCCTTTGGGAGTGATGAGAGTCTCCAGTGAAAAAGCACAAATCCTGGATAAGTTCCCAGAAAACTGTGTGGGACAGAGACCACTAACCCAAAATAATTCAAACAGACATTTCTCAGAACCAGATCAGAAATCAAAGTAGACAGTGTTTAATGCCTTGTGCAGGGTCACACAGCTAGTAAATATCTGAGGTCATGTTTAAACTCAGGTGGGTTCCTGACGCTAGGCTCAGCCCTCTACACTACTGCTTAGCTGCCCTGATGCCTATGGATCCCTTTTCAAAATAATGTCTTAAAATGTATAAAATACATGGGAATCACACAGGAACCCAATCACATTGAAATCATTTTCAAAATATTTTAACGTAAGTGCAAGAACCCCCTTGTTAAGAACCCTGTTTTTGAGTATTAATAGTCACTTGATTTTATCCAAGAACTTTTTCCTTAAGTTTTCTTGAACAGCTCAAAGCAATCTGTTGCCAAGGATTCTGTCTTTCTCACTTGATAAAACAGCCTGAGATTCTTCAAAGAGTTTGTTATCTTCTTACTATGCTATTCTGTGCCTTGAAGTCTCTCAAACTTTTCTTTTCCAGATTTTTATTGGGGAGCTCTCCATGTATTTCATAAAGTCTACCAGAGAAACCTTGATTGCTCAGGAGAAAATGATTTTGACTGGAGAGTGCTGTTACCTGAGTCCACTGCTCCGAAGGATCATCCGGTTTATAGGTAAGTTTCAAAAATACACAGTTAATTCTTTACTGCAAAGGAAATTCAAAAAAATACAATAAAACCAAGATATAAAATTTATAATTTCATGTAAAAATAACTCTTGAAATTTTTGAGAATATACAAAAATTATATCAGTTTATCATGTAGAGCAGGTTCAACCTATTTCCCCAAATATGTTGATTTTCTTTAGACTCTAGAAGTGAAACTGTATCTTCCACATTCTTTTCTGAATTATTGCAACCTTGATTTCTTCTGTATTATATCTGTCATTGAAGAGTGTCTGGATCATTATTTATGAGACAAAGAGTCAGGAGTCCTGGAATTGTTGAACTCAGTTTTTTTTTCCTATATATAAAAAATTTTGAAATTCTTCAAATCAGAAGGATTCAATCAATCAACAAGTATTTATTAAATTTATTAAATTCTTTTAATTATTATCTAGTAAATCTTATTTATCTATATTATCTTTATAATATAATTAGATAAATATTATCTATATTGTCTATTAAATACTTAATAAATAATACCAAACACTAGGGATACAAGTAAAAAAACTTTAAAAATCTTTATCTAAACAATGATTTATGTTTTAATGAGGGGACAAAAGTATATGCAATAATATATACATCATAAATATAAAAGTAATACATCAGCACAAAATAGCTACATACCAAGTAGTTTGCAAGAGAGGGGAGAACTCCTAGTTGATGGTATAAAAATATAAAAAAAATAAATAAATAAAAATAAATTTTATGTAGAAGATGGCATCTAATCTGCATCTGAAAGGAAGACAATAGCTCTATGAGGCAGCAGAAATATGAAGGTAGAAGACTCCAGACATGGAAGATATCCAGTGCAAAGCCATAGGATGAAAAATAGAATATATTCAATGGACAACAGAAAGGCAGTTTGGTCAGTTTGCAGAGTGCTGGAGAAGTAATGTCCGATGAGACTGGAAAGGGGGATAGGATATTGGATTCTTTAAAAATTAAACAAAAGGCTTGTTTCCATTTCATTCTAATGGCTATAGGAAGTCACTGGAATTGGCAGAATAGGGGAATCATATGGTTAGATCTGCACTTAAGGAAATTACTTTGACAATGCTGTGTAGAATTAACTGGAATGGTAAGAGAAGTATCTGAGGAAAGAAATACAGTTAAGAATCTGTTATAATAATCCAGCGGAGAGGTCATGAGTGCCTGAATTAAGATAGTTACTATGTGAGTGGAGAAAAGGGGTAGGATGTGAAAGATGCTACAAAAGTAGAAATGTTTAGATTTGGCAATTGTAAAAACAGGATAATGAAGAGTTAAGCATCTAAGATAATGCTGAAATATTTGAACCTGAGACATTTAAAATATGGTGTTGCCTTTAATAAAAATTAGGAAGTTTGAAAGAGGGCGAGGTTTAGGGGGAAAGATAATGAGTTCTGTTTTAGATATGTTAAATGTAAGAGGTCTTTAAAACATGCAATGTGGCATATCTACTAGGCAACTAGCTACAGAAAAAAATAAACATTAAAAAATCTCAATAGGAGTAAAGATGACAAGAGGGAAAAGAGAAACCTAGGAAATATTAATTAAAAAGCAAACATTTTTGAATTGTAGATAACCATCCTAAATTGGACATTAAGTTGTATGTTCTAATATAGTAGAGTTATTTTCTAATTCATTTTTTCCCTAGAAATCCAATTAAACACTCTCATATGTTCTAAATATATTGGTAGCATGATATAAAAAACTATATTTTTTTACTTCCCACTAAGAAATGGGTAAACCAGGGAAGTTATGGTAACCTAGATAAACACAGAGAGAATATATATGTGCAAACATACATATGTATACATATCTTTTACTAGAACTAGATTGATAAGTGGATTGCTATCTGGCCAAACATGAGGGAAGAAAGATCTCAAATTAAATCACATTCTGAAAAAAAAAAAAGACAGCACATGTTATTAAAAATCATAGGTCACATAATCTTCAACAGATAAAAAATAAAAAAACTGAAAAGATAACTTGGTAAGCTGGCTATTGATCATATATGTAGGTGCTATGTGTTTGCAAAATACGTAGCCACTTATGTCATATAATTTTTAATTGCTAAGAAGTCCCCACAATTCAAGTCCACCTGGTCTCCCTGCCTGCCATGGGTCCTGAAATTCATACCATTTGGGTGCTTTCTTTGGATTAAAGTATTATTTCTCAGAGATGCCTATAAACATATGGAGTTCAGGAAGATTAAAACATTATTGCCTACTAATTTATGAATACTTTTAAATTGACCAGATCATCCTACCAAAAAAAAAAAAAAAAGACAGGTGGTTATTAAATAGGACAAAAGGCTGGCATGATTGTCGAAGAAAATAAAAAGTCAAGATAAGCAGAAGTGAAACTCCACAATGATGAGTCCCTCCATGGGGGCCCTAAACAGCTGAGAAAAGTGTCATAAGAAACAATTGTTTAGGGATGTGCCCCAAATTTGGAAGTGGTGATGCCAGAGATATATTTTGTATCCATTGCAATTGAGCACAGGCCCAAACCTTCAAATAAGATCTTTATTTATATACAATAAATAAGCAAGAACATTTTTTTACAGAGAAAAAAAAGTCTGTCTTATATTTTTAAGTTTTCATTAATGGGCATTGTGAAGAGCAGGACCCGTTTATTTCAGAAAAGAAAATATGTTCAGGCCATCTGTGAAATATTTTTATTTTTTAAAGTCTCAAGAGAAGAAAGATATCCATTGTCTTTGTTATGTGTTTTTTGGAAGGCAGGAATCCCTTATGTAAAGATTTTTTAAAAGAGGAATCTAAGTGGTTTAGTATATAGAGTACTGGACCTGGAGGAAGGAAGAGAAGTTCAAATCCTAGCTCAGATACTTAGTTGAATGTTTCTGGGCATGTCACTTACTTCTGTTTCTGTTTTCTCAGCTATAAAATCGGGATCATAATAGTGCTCACCTCTCACAATTATTCTGAGACTCAAATCAGATAAAATTTGGAAAGTATCTTGTAACCCTTGAAGCATTAAGGATATTATTATTTCCTTGAAAAAAAATCAAGGGCAACAGTTTTAATGAGGTAGGAGTGAGAGGGAAAGAAAATAGATTTCTTTTCATTAAAAAATAATAATTAAGAAAAAGAAATGTTAGTATAAAGAGCTTTGGTAGCCTTATTTTCTAGACCAGTGACCACAAGAGTACATCAAACACAATCTGCCATGTAAGAGCTTTCAGGAAATCTCAGCTCAGCTCTTTGTTCTAATAAAACAGAAACCTCATTTAAAGTGATATTATATTTTTAATCTTGCTATTTTTAAAAATATTTCAGAGCATATGATTGATAGCATTTGGCCGCAAGTCTCAACCTGCTCCATTTTTCAAAAGGAAGAGACAAAGAATGGCAGTATTTATTCCCTGTTGAACTTCAAGCATGAAGTAGAGTTTAAAATACTCTGATCTTCTGAGTCCCAAGCTCCTGGTCTGTGATGCTTTTCATTGTACACATGCTAGATGACAACAGCAATACATGCAATGGGGAAAATGCCAAGCAGAGAAAAGCCAAGGGAGGTTATCAACTCCACCTGGGAACAGATGTTATCATCAATTTATTTTGATAGAATCTGGCTCTTCATTGAAGGATCCAACCTTCAGAAAGAGTGGCTCACCTAACCAAATTATTTTATCATTCAAGCTCCCTCTCTTGAATTTAATATGTGAAATCCGGAAAGCTGTTGTGCCTTCATTTCTTCTCTACTTCTAATTTTTGCTGTTCCCTCAAATACATATCTTGCCAACCTAATAGTGGAAAATTAAACATTTTCATGCAATCAAGTTGTTTGTTTTGTCCAGTTTCCTGGAGTCTTCTTACACAACTGAAAGAATTGTCTGGCTTTTTGTAAGCATGGCCAAAGTTCATTTGAGAAAAGTATATTATTTTGCTAAGCTATAGCACACAGGAACAATGTTTAGATTCCAGATTTCCGGTGACATAAATTTCTCCATTTAAATTTTTTTTTTTAGCATCCTGAGCTAAATACAAAAGGAAAGTTTTCCCAGACCCAAATTGATTACAAAATATTAAGTTTGTCTGAAACTTGAGCTATTTTGATTGTATTTAACAGATTTAAGAAACTATTTGGATGCAAATGGGACCTTACCCTCCCTGAATATTATCAAGAAACAGTTATTTTAGTGACTATTAGTTGAAAAAAAAGAGAAATAAAGGTGTAGGTTTTGTTAAAAATCTTTTTTTCCTCTTACTGTAATCTCCTGAGGAGTCCTTGGGATGAGATCCTAGAAAAAAAGTCCCAGACTTGAGATACTCTGTGAATTAGCACCCCTTCAAAACCATAGCTAATGAGCCCTCACTTGTATATTTATTTTTAACAACCTACTAGAGAATATAATTCAAAGCAAAATTACAATAAAATTTATTTAGTCAAACAACATAACAAATAAAGTGACAAGAAAATGTACCTCCATGTAATCATAAAATACATACCTTCCCATACTACAGGTGGAGGGAGCATACATGCAAAAAATATACATGATCAAGAAAGAGGTATGGAGCGACATACACATGTGATTTGGGAATATACATAAAAGAGAATACATACATCCAGAGCAATTTCAGCCTTTGAAAGTACAGAGTTGCTGATTTCTTCTGGTGACATTCTGCTGCTTTGTCTCTATTTCTCCATTTCTTATATCCATTGGTCTTTGAGTCATCAAGTTGTTCTCTGTTGTCATCTATTAGTCTTCAGCATCATCTGCCATCCATTTGAACATAGTAATTAGAAAAGACCTTTCATTGGCCAAAAAAAAAAAGCTATAGCTCACTTAGGACAAAAGCTAAGAACCAAGAGTCATCATGCTAAGCTGCCAACCAATGCCACCAGAACTCCTAAATTCAGATGAAATCTATTATTTAGGCTCTTGATCTCAAATAACTATCAGTTTTAAGATTTAAAAAGACCTTTCAGTTTCTGTTAATTTCCTGTTAATAAGTCTACAACCTTAATGCTATTTCAAGACCTCTGTCCCTCTAAGCCCAAAAGAAGTCTAGTGGAGCTGTAGTGTTGAGGTCTTCTCTCTCAAGATTCTCTTTGATTATTAAGCTGCTGAAATTAGGGGCAAAATCAAAATATTAAGTGAAACAAATAGGATTATCACCCTCCATACAATCTCTGAACCATACATGTCCCTGCTTTTATCATATACACCTTCCAATAAAAAAAAAGTGTTAAGCCTTTTTTAAAAAAATATTCTCTATCTCTTTATATTACACATAGAAAGACTTCATGTTAAAGAAGAGAAATTAGTTCCCCCTTCTTAAACACTTATCTTTATTGGAAAAGGGAAAAAGAAGAAAAAACTATCCAGATATGCTGAGATTAGACTAATTATCCATCTAATAGCACCTGAGATAGTCGATCATAATGAATTCACTTGTTATTCTTTTCATTTGGGATTGCACAGTTGCTCCATTATCACTTCTAATAAAAAATTGAATAGCAAGCAAGTTTTCTGCCATTTAAATCAGATGAAGGAGGGAAAAGGACTACATTGAACAAGAAATGCAGTGGTAAACAGCTAATTCACTTAACAACTAATTCATTGCCACATAATTAGGGGCATTCCAAGTGAATTATAAATATTTTAAATGCAATTTCAAAGGCCACAATGTTTTATGGATTAAGAGTGGATACCATAGGGCATGCTTAAGGCTTATTTTAGAATAAGCCTGCTCTAAAACTAAGGACTTCTTTGTAATTTAGAAAATTTTAACATATTCCCTATCTGGGAAAAAAATTACTTTTTCCTACAAAATGATATATTGCTTCTTAAATCTTATGACAGCAATTAGGATCCAAAGATTCATTTATTCACTTATTTACTTCAAAAGTATTATCAAATATGTGTTATATGCTGAATTCTACCTAGATGAGGAGAGGAGAACAAAAGAGTTCTGTTCCTCACTTTCATAGGCCTTATCATCTAATAAGTGGAAGTAGATAGATTTGCTAAGAGCTTTTTTTTCTTGTCATAGACAAGAATCACGAAATGGTGCTTTATCAAAAGAATAAATGTGCTTCTCAGAGAGCAAAGGAGAGATGTATGTTGGGTATGAGCAGACTTCCAGGCCTACAGAAAGGTTATCATTAGAGAAATGTATTATTGAAAGAAAATAGGCTGGTCAGATGGTGAGTTTTAGGAATAATCAATGAATGGATTGTGTGCTCCACTGGGAATATTGTGATATTAGGAAAAGATAAGGAAGTTGTCCAGCTAGAGTCCCAGGGCAAAATTGTTAAAGGAAATGGACAAGAATCATATAGGTCTGAGGGTTGTGGGTGGCTTGTGATCTCTGTTATTGGAAGAAATATCAATATCAGTGAGACCACAGATGGATTTGAATATTCAAGAAAGGATAAATTAACTCTATCTTCCTTAACATCTGCCTTCCCCAGGAATATTACAACACTTAATGGATCTGGGAGGGTCAAAAAGTAATAATAGTTGATGCTCATTTTACACTCTGGCTTGTAAAGCACTTTTCATACATGATTTTATCATATCTTAACTGTCCTATGAGGTAGGTTCTACATAAATGATTGCCCCATTTTACATATAAGGAAACTAAAACTAGTAACATTAAGTGACTTGCCTATGTGGGAGTACCTAGAAGATAGTGCAGATTCAGTTTCCATCACAATAAAGCAAATATCACAATAAAGTGAGCTTGTTTCCTTTCTTCCTTCCTTCCTTCTTTCCTTCCTTCCTCCCTTCCTTCCTCCCTTCCTTCCTTCCTTCTTTCCTTTCTTCCTTCCTTCATTCCTTTCTTTTCCTGTCCCCGTCCCTCCATCCTTTCCTTCCTTCTTTCCTAGGGGTCTACCATCATCAAATTTAAAAATACAAGAAAATGATTGTACTTAAGAAAAATTACTAGCCCCAATAGGATATGATGCCCTACAATAAATGACAGTTCACAAAATCAAGTAAGAGTATATACATTTTTCCAAAGTCCTTTTAAAATTACCTCAATTACCCATCAATCAACAAACATTCATTAAGAATGTAGTATTTGTCCTCCAGGCATCTGATATTGATATTACCAATAATTATATCAGAAAGCAATGCTAGTCTCAACATAGTTCAGAAGTAAACAAGTGTATTTTATGGGGAGTTCACACTTTGAGTGACGAGCAATTAGACATAGCACAGAGCAGAAGGCTGGGGCCACAAGACCAGTATCAATTAGGTTTCACCAGGGATTTTGGAGTAAAAAAACAAAGAGTCAATGACATGATTAGGAGTTAAGAGGATTAAGAGACAAGCAAGGTAAACACAGGAAGACTAACTTCATGGACAGAGCCTTAAACTGTCTGGAGTAAGATTTGTTGGGAGGCAGCCAATGCTTTCAAGAATATACTCCAACACTAACAGTCAGGACAGTGGAACTCCTTTGGAAGAAGCTTTTTGGAAAGACCAAATCAAATCTTAAGGAGCCAATGAGATCATAGACCTTAGCATTTTGATCTTTTAAATTTTCCTTAAGGAGTGGCTTCTTTGTTTCATTTAGGGTCTTTATCTCTTTATCTGCATCCACATCTTCACTCTATATGCTTATTATTATCATAATGACTCTTGGCCTCTTTCCATAAAACTCTACATCTTTATTCCCAATTGCCTCTAAGATAAAATATAAAGTCCTTTGTTTGACATTTAAAACCCTTACAGTCTGGCCCCAACATATCTTTTCAGAGATTTTGCAGCTCTATTATGCATTCTTTGTTCCAGTGAAACTTCCCTACTTATTCCAAGGATGCAAAATTATCTATCTTACCCCCATACTTTTTTTTTCTAAGATAACCCTCATGCATTCCTTCTATAGTTAAACTTCTTCACATCCCTACCTTCCTTGAAAATATAGTTCAGATGCTACTTCTAAATAGAGTCTTGCCTTGTAATCTATATCTGGGTTCAAATCCTGCCTCTGACACTTATTATCTATGAGACCCTGGGCAACTCACTCACTTGAAAAAGCTAGTTGAGTACATTTTGCTGAGGAAGAAACTTAATTCAAGAGAGTCGACCTTCATTTCAAATGAAGGTCATTTCCCTGATCCCTCATTTCCTAATCTTTAAACTGGGGATAACAGTAGCACCTATCTTCTATATTGTAAGGATCAAATGCAATAATGTAGGTAAAATTCTTTATAAATATTAAAGCATTCTCTAAAGACTAAATTATTAATAATGATAATTGATAATTAGTATCAGGTCTCCTAAATGTAGATTAGAAGAAAATCTATACTCCATCCAAATTTGTGAGATAATTTACCCATAACTAAGCTTCATGCAATCAGACAGAACCAGAAGAGACTTTTGGAGATCATCTGATTAAGTTCTTAATTTTATAGATGAAAAAACTGAGACCTAGAAAATAATGATTTGCCTAAGGTCACATAGATAAACCCAGTTCCTCTGATGTTATAGCCTACATCTTTCCACTGTGTATGTCCTCAAAACACTTTACACATTTCTGCATAATTTTAATGAGCAATGAAAGATCCATCAGAGGTCCTATTTTTCATCCTGAAATATTAAAATGATCCTTAAAAAAAATGCTTTCTTGGATTAAAAGGGGGATTTGACTCACTTTGCTTATCCTAAAACAAAAGCAAATAGTTTCTTCCAAAGTCTAAATCACTCCCTGGTGGAAAATTAAGCCTTTTTGGAAGCTCCATAAACTTTCATAGATTATTAGTACTGGCTTTAGTGCAATATATAGAAATGTCAGGACTTGAAACAAGGATGAGGATACAATTTCTAAAGGAGTTTCAGTGGTACACAGAGAACTGGACCTGCTGTGGGAAATATGAAGATAAAATAAGACCACAGGGCCTTAAAATCTAATACTTAGAATTTAATAAGTTGCAGAGGAGGAATAATACATGGACACACATAATTGTAAAACAAGGTTTCTTAAGCTAGGGTCTTTGGATAGATTTTAGGAGATCTACCATTAGGTGGAGAAAAGGATATTTTTGCAATTTCCTTAGTAATCCTCTTTATTTTATTTTATGCATTTAAAAATGTCATTCTGAAAAGAGGTTCAGAGGTTTTTCCAGGCTCACTAAGGGATCCAGTAACTTAAAAAATGATTGGGGGGAGAAAATAAGAAGCCATGTTGCAAAAGAAGGTAGAATATAAAATGGTAAGTAGAGAGAGACAAAAAGCTTTGATTAAACTGAGGAAGGAGAAGTTTATTATTATTATTATTGGAAAAGACTGGAGATGGAACAGAGAGGGTTAGGAAATGGTGTGAATACAGACACAAGGATTCTGGTATGATGTGACAGAAAGAATGATTGAGAAAAGAGCTAGCAGGTCTCTCCGTCCTCAGGGGAGGTAGCATTTTTATGACTTTTCTCCATCCCATTCCATAATTAGAATGGGAACCTTGAACATAATGATCATTTAATAAGTGCTTATTGAGTGATTTGGAGCTATGGAGGTTGGATTTGGGGGATTTTTGTCACTGTCATCTTTGCTCCTTATTTTTGAGTGGATGGAAGGAAGGAAGCAAGTATTTATTAGAGGTTGTAAATGTTTCTAGGGCTATCTGTCAATTTCTACCCCTATTTGCCTCATTTTTTATTTGTTCTTTATCAATCTCTTTTTTTCTTCTCCTCTCCTCTCCTCTCCTTCTTTGCCTCTTAAACTCTTAAACCATTGGTTTTAACTGAGCAATATATATATATATATATATATATATATATATATATATATTATTTTACTTACCTGAATCCCTATCTCTGTCTACATTAAACTAAAACTAAAACTAAAAATAAATTTTTTAATTTACTGGTTTGTGACAGCAAACTTGGAATGGGCCAAAAAAACCATTGCATTCCCAAGAAACCAATTTCCCAGGAATCGTTTCTTACTGTGCCATGATGACAGATAAAAGTTCCACTATAGTTTCAGTGTTTGCCAAGCGGTTCTATTGTACATTTAATGAATCATTGCCTCCAGAATGCCTTCTTTTTGGACATTCACTTTCTCATTACCTTTTACTCATTCAATAAATATTTATTAAGAGTCTGCAGAGAACTGTTCTAAGGACTAAAGGAGATACAAAGTTTAGACAGTAAAATGCAATTATCACCCACAGTATTCCATATTAAATGGATTATAGAGGTAAGAAAAAGCATGTGAGATTGGAGAGAGATCTCTAACAACACATAGGATGAGGGATAACTTTCCTTTCTCAGTCCTAAGCTAACAATGTTTGTTATTTGTTCAACAAGTTTACTATTTCTTAGGGACAGGGGGACTGAATCCATGATTCACTGGCTCAAGGAATTCTTTGGTATGGAAACTCCCTTGACCAACCTAGGTCAGCAATTTCTCTGCAACTCATAGTCTCAGAGAATTGCCTAGAGCAATGAGAGGTTAAGTGATTTCCAAGAGAAAGAATAAAAATGTACAGAAATGAAACTTGGTCAGAAATGTAGAGCAGACTAAATATCTGTTACCCCCTGAGCCAAAACACAGTTCAGCAGCCAGGCTGCTCCTGGAGAAACTGAGTGCTTGCTTCTTCCTGGTTTAGGTCTTATATGATGGGCTTGCTTTCTTTTCAGGAAAAGACTTTTAGCCCTGACTCCAGGACTGACCTTCACCCCTTTACTTCCTTCTCCTGCACTTGCTGCTTCCTTCAACAGTAATGGGTCAGAGAAAAAAAAATCACTAGTCATTAATTCATAAGATCTATAGTTCAATTCTGCAAAATATGTTAGAAAAAAATCATTTATCCACAGTTGCTTTTTTAGAAAACATTACATAGAGAACAGAGATGGAATCTGTGGGTTTTCACTTAGCATGATATCATCCATTCACAACTTTCTTTAGATAAGGAATTGAGGTACAGTAAAATTATGAATTACTCAAGTTCACATCACTTGTAAGTCCAGAAATGGAGATAGAATCTAAGCCTTCTCCTACTAATTCTCGCATTGTATTCATTAGGGCTATTTGTATCATACTGGACTCTTCTAAAATGTTAAAAATACATTGAGCCTTCTCTTTCCTTTAAACAAGTATTTTTAAGTTGGAAAATTTATTTTTTTAATTTAATAACTGCTTCCTTTCTTTTATAAATAGTATGAGAGAATAATTGAGTAAATTGAGAATATATTCTACTACAAAACTACTATAACTGTCCCTTCTGATATTCATCCAACCTCCTCTAGCTCTTCAACCAAAGAGGCTCCAAATAACTGTACATGCTTCACTCTAAGCTTTCTACAATTGGTGACAGGGCCATTCATTTTTATGGAGAACCTGAACAGCTGATAAATCTTATGGTCCAATTTTAATTTTTCCAAACATAGCTAAGACATGCCAAAAGGGACACTGATCCAGAATCCTTCTCAAATGTATTTAACAGACCTGTTTTATGAGGTGATATGGAGTAGAAAGCACTTAGCCAGCTGCAGTCCCTTGGCACTTTATGTCCTGTACCATGCAGTTGTGGCCAAAGAAAATGCCAGGCTGATGGACACAAAAACCCCCCAAGGTGTCTCTCAGCCAAGCCGCCAAACATTGATATGACTGCCACCTGTGTGAGCGAGACCTGAGAACTATTCACTGACAGCTCATTATTCTTCCTCAACAGATTTTCCTTGAAACAAATGAGAACAGACAGGACATGAACAAACCCCAAAGGCCTCCTTATCAGTTCTCCCTTCCACATTCACCAGCTAAGACACAGTGAGGATTGCCATGGCTCCCTGTCCACACACTCCTTTGCCTCCTTGCCTAAAGATTCAGCCCATAGTCAGCCTCTAACAGGAGTTCTCAAACTGCGGCCCCTGGGCCAGATGTAACAGCTGAGGACGATTATCCCCCTCACCCAGGGCTATGAAGTTTCTTTATTTAAAGGCCCACAAGACAAAGTTTTTGTTTTTACTATAGTCCGGCCCTCCAACAGTCTGAGGGACAGTGAACTGGCCCCCTATTTAAAAAGTTTGAGGACCCCTGCTCTAGAACATCCATAGATCCACAATGGAGTGGCTCAGCATCAAGCCAACCAGACTAATAGTCCCATTCTGACACACACACACACACACACACACACAGAGAGAGAGAGAGAGAGAGAGAGAAAGAGAAATGATAGATAGATAGATAGATAGATAGATAGATAGATAGATGATAGATAATCTTGCTCTAAACAACTATGACAGTTATTGAGATGTTTGAAATTCTATAAAACCTTCAGCTCATGGTAATTTTTCTAATGCTAAAGATATGTCAGTTGTTTAAATTCCAAACTTACCTACATACTGGAGCTGCTTCTTCCAAACTTGAAGAGATAGAAGCAAAATATGAACATGACTTCAACCAACCTCCTACAATTGTCTCTAACATCATAAATCACACAAAATGATCTCAGAATCTATATTTGCCAAGGAATTTCTTCCAATTTTCTATTATTGACAGTTCTTTTTTTTTGAACAAAGATAATGCCTTCCATAAATATCTTAGTTATTCTAGGACAATTCATATGGGGTCCTGTGGTCAGTGTATACTTTGACATGAGTGGTAATGGAATATCCTTTCATGATGTACTGCAAGACAATTACAAAGCTGCTAGTATATTGTAAAATTAAAAAGAAAAAACTACAATTTAAATAATCATCAGTCGTTTTACATTTGAAGAAACTGAGATCCAAGACAATTAATGGATTTTCCCAAGGTCACAAAGGCAGAAAAATAGCAGAGATAGTATTCAGACCCAGATCTGTTGGCCCTAGTTATCCTCATCCACCATATTCTTTCAAAGTCATAAAATGCACCATCCAAATTAGCTGTAATTTATGTATTGCTTCTGTTTTAGATACATTATCTAAATCAATTCTCAAAACTTTTTAAGGTAAGTCCTATACCTATTATCACTATTTTGCCATTTAAGAAACTGAGGATTAGAGAGATGGAATAATTAAAAAAAAAAAAAAAAAGGAAGTTTGAGAGGAAAATTTGAGCCTGTTTCAATAGCAAGATGCTCTGTCTCTACAATCCAAAATGAAAATCTTTTTTCATCTTCATCATGTTAATGATTCATCCAATGACTTGATTGTCTGCACTGAGGGCTATATTATGTGGGTCTCTCTGGCTCTGTGATTAAAATGTCACAATTCTGAAGTAAATTTACCAATCTCTTTCAGAAGAGAAAAGATGGGCAAATCTTTCCCTAGTAGTACAGGATGGAAAGCAATGGGTTAGAGACAGACTAGAATGTGAGATGATAAGTTTCTTAACTCTGGATATGCCTTCAACAGATCATCATCTTATGCAAATCTCTTTACTTATATAGTTTATTCCTCTACAAAATAAGTATATGGTAATTATGCTAACTGTGTGGAGTTTGCATAATTATGGAGAAAAAACTTTACAAATGTAAACGTACTTTGTAAGTACAATCTTATGCAATGTTAAGCAATCTTTGCTAAATTGAATATAACAATGTGGAAAATGTGGATTTTCTGTTTTGCTCTGCTCTTCCCCAAAGTACAAAAATGAATAGACTGAAACACTTTCAGCATCCAGAATTTGTAGGAGCTGCATTTTCATTCACCAACTTAATGTCTCAGCCCAACAATTTTTTTTCTTTATTGATTATGAGTATAATACTTGATACCATAAAAATAACTGTCTCTCCACGGCCCATATAGTTATCCTGGTAATCCCTGTAGATTTGTTCACTCATTCAATTATATACCATATCATTTGTAACTCCTGTATTCAATTGAATCCTTTCCAAACAAAAGAATTCTTTTTGCTTCTGGCTCTCTTTGTGTTTCTACGATTATGTTTTTAATATACCCCAGATGACTTTCCTTCTTTTAATCAAACTATTTACCACTGCCAGCTTACTTGATTTGACAAAGTCCCAAATGTTAGAGATGTTACATTTGTTCTCTCTGCCCAAAAATCTATATAAGTGCTCTTCGTGCCTTTCTTCATGTGCTTATCAGAATAGAATGCTATCACATGTTCTATAAAACAGAAGATAAGAAAAGGTTCTTTTTCAAGATATAGCTGTCCAAACAGACTGTACCAATAATCCAGACCAATGCCTCAGATGGTGTGTTCAAAGATCTTACACATTTGAAGTGTCTCAAGACTTTTACCATCAGAAAGCTGTTCTTCAATTCAATTTAACTTTCACTAAGCTCTTTCTGACTTGGATGCTTATGCAAAGTTCAAACCTACTTTGTATTATTTTCTATTCATTGAAGATAATGAGTGTTTTGGTCCCAAAATTTTATAAATTAAGTCTTCTTATACATTTAATAAGAATTCATAGGATTATAGATTTAAGAACTAGAGGACACTTTGGAGGTGATCTGGTTCACCTACATACACCTCAATTTTACTGATGTCCTAAGAATGACCAGCCAACAGACACTCAATAATAACTGACCTTTTTATAGGGCTTTAAGGTTCCCAAAGTCTCTCCTATATATTATCTGAACCTCAAAACAACTTTTTCAGGAAGATAAGATATTATTCTAATTTTACAGATGAGAAAAATGGAGTTTAAGAGAGATTACTTGTCGTTGGCCACTTGGCTAGTAAGTATCAAAGACAAAATTTGAACACAAGTCTTTCCTAACTCCAAGTCCAACCTACAGTCTATTTGGGGAAAAAAATAATGTATATAAAATAATTAAAACATAAGAATTGGTCTCCAGTTATATGGTCCCAAATCTAAGTGTAGGAGTAGTCTTGAGAAAGGAGAGATCCTTTGCTGCTGGAACAGTTAGGGAATTATTTTCTCCTTTTTCCCTCATTCCTCATTGCTGACTTAAATTGGGGGACCATTATGGTGGAGCATTTAAGTCTTTATTATACATGCTAATAGTTAGTGTGTGTTACTTCTTTTCCTCTGGTCTAGAAATATTCATCCTGGTTCCTCACACTTTGCCATCTTCCACTAGGCATGCACCTGAAGGGGTTAATGAGGAAAACATCCTTTGGAGAAGACAGGAGAAAGGATGTTGGAAAGGATGATGAATCAGGATGCCCCCCATCTCACTATTACTGCATGTTCCCATGTACTTCCAATGTAGGAGAGGAAGGTTCCCGTGGGAAAATGGTAAGGAATCCATGATGCTAGAAGCAGAGGAGATCATGGAAAGAGAAATAAAATATATGTGTGAGGAATCAATAATGGATATGAGGAAGTAAAAGGACTTTTGAAAGCAGGTACTACATAAGAATATCATAGGTCCTGTCTACTTCAGGGACCAATGATGAATGATTAAGTAGTGGTCCACTAGCCACGATTAGTCCACAAAGAAAAGAATGCTTTAGAAACACCCCCAGTATATTCTACACCAGGTAAAGAGGAACACTTCAGATAGGGAGAAGTACGGTGGAGAGAGAGTGTCTCCAGGCATTCTGTGGAAGCTTCAGCCTCCTGCATTCAAGGATATACAATTTTTCCTCAAAGTTTGCATTACTGCAAAAATTCCTGCAGACCAAACCTTAGAAGAAGAAAGAGGAAAGAAATTTTGGCTTGAGAGACAGAGGGGAGAAGGTCTACACTTCAGAGAAGGCCAAAATATTTGAGGAAACATCATCATGTCTTTCAAATCTCCAGTTCAAGGAGAGATTAGTATAATAATTGTCAAAAAGTATTTATTGAGGCTGTTAGGTGCCAAACCCTGGGCTAAGTGTTAAGGATATAAAGAAAGACAAAAATGTGATTTGTTCCTTCAGGAGCTCACATTCGAATATGGGAGAGAAAATGCTTTCTCCCGCCCCCCCCCCCCCTCCTGCTCTAAAAGTACATATTTAGTGTCAGTGGAAAGGGTTAAGGCATCAACAATGGAGTTAGGGTAGAAAAGGCCTCCTACGAAAGGTGATGTTTGGATTGAGTCTTTAAAAAAAGCCAAGAGATGGAAATAAGGAAGGAGAGAGTTACATAGAAAGTTACATAAGGAAGAAGAGGGGTCACATAGAAATTTCTTCAGTAAAAAGGAGTCATGAGAGGAAAAAATTTAAGAAGCCGCCTTGTCAATTACATGGAGAGCAGTAACGTAAAAGAAGACTGGAAATGTAGGAATGGGCCAGTTTGGATTTTAAAGACAAAAAGATGATTTTATGTTTATTTCTGAACATAATAGGCACCACTGGAGTTTATTAAGTGGGAAGTGACATAAAGAAATATTTGTAGTTTTAGAAGATCATTTAGCAGCTGAGTAAAGAATGAATTAAAGAGAGAACTGAAGCCAGGAAACCAATCAACAGACTATTGCAATGGTCCTGGTGTGAGGTTATGAGGTCTACACCAGGGTGAGAATTTTGCAAGTGAAGAAACTGGGATGTGAAAGCAGAAACAATAAGATTTGACTAAAGATTAACTCTGTTAAGTGAGAGAGTACCGATGTAAAGATGGTACCAAGGATGCAAGATTGTCCAACACTGAAGATTGTGGTAACCTTGATAGTAATAGCCAATTAGGGGAGAAAGGAAGATTTTAGACATATTGAGTTTGGGACGTCTATTGGAAATTCAGTTCAAAATTGAGACTAAATGTTAGGAGAGAGGTGAGAGCTGGATAAATAAATCTGAGGATTATCTGCAGAGAGTTGAAAATTGACCTTAAGAGAATTAATAAAATCCCTGAGCAAGATAGGCTAGAGGGAGAAGCGAGCTCATCATAGAATCCTGGGGGTCATTCACAATTATTAGATATGATCTGGATACAGATCCAGAAAAAGAAACTAGGAAAAATCAGTCAGAAAGGTAGGAAAAGAATCAGAAAAAAGTCAATTTCATGAAAATTTTAAAGGAGTATCCTGGATGGTAATCATTAGCAGCAAACAGCATCAGAGAAGTGGAGAACAGAGAAAAACCATTCAATTTGGTAACTGAAGGCTTTGCTAAGAGAAACAATTTGGTTAATGAGATCAGAACCCAAATTACAAAGCATTTGGAGTCTTCTGAAGAGAGAAGTAGTGGTGACACTAATTGTAGTTTTCTCAAAGTGGAGATGATAGAGGGGACAATCTGTTGAAGATGATAGAATGGAATGGGATTGACCATCCTTGTAGAGCAGTCTGCTTTGGCAAAAAGAAAGGCTACCCCTTCATCTGAAATAGGTAAAGAAGGAGAAAGTGAGAGAAGACATAAGTGTTAAGTGAACTAAAAAAGGGAGAGCCTCTGTTTTTATTTCTTGGATTTTTTTTCTTGTTTAAGTGAGGTTTTTTCTTAAGATTGAGGTGTCTTGGGAAGCTTGAGGAAATATGAAAAGGTTTAAATAACTGCTATAATATGTGAGATAGTGAATGAATTCAACTGGGGAGGCATCTAAGGATTGCCTGATTTCAAAGAAGATCTAGTTGAGATGACATAACATAAATTTGTGATTTTTCTCTAGCTTTGTTCAGTAGCCATAAGTAAGACTTAAAACACCAAAAGGTGTGAGTAATCCAAGGTTGGTATTTTGCAAGCCATGAAAAATGATGACTAAAGGGTAAGGAACTCAAACATGAATGATATTATAAAGTTGAACTGGTTCACCAAAGAGTAGGAAAGTAAAATGTATTCATGCATGATGACTTAAAAAGAACTGAAGGGTAGAGGAATTAGAAGTGATGACAAAGAGAAAGGTTAGGAATCACAAGACAAAGAGGAAAATATAATGATAAAATGTTATTTATTATCAGATAAAGAAATATTGAAATTCACAACATAGAAGCAGAGCACTTCTGTGAATGGTGATACAAGATCAACTTTCTGTGCATCTCAATGTGTAAATGAGTAGAAGTGCAGGTCATGGAAACTGAGCAGATTGTAGAACTGGAAGTTACAGGATTTGAAGAAATGTCAATATGTATGTTGAAGTCCCCTACAGTGAAGGTATGAGTTGAAGTTGAAAGACAGAGCACCAAACACTAAACTCACTGAAGGGAGGAGCATAATATCCTGAGGTTTTTAGGTAAAAAAAAAAAAAAACAGAATCTTGATTAGGTGATAAATTTGGATAGAGGAAGAAATCATAGAGGATAGAGGAAAAGTTCAGAAATGGCAATGAGGAGCAAAGACCATTCAAATTCTCCACCATGACCTGTGAGTAACAAAAGTATGAGTAGAAAAGATGATTAGAAATGCAGTGTCATTATAAGGAAGTCAAAAGATGGAGGGAGGGAGAAAGGAAAGGGTTTTAAATGAGACTAAATTTGATAATTATGGATCAGGCATTCCAGAGAATGCAGTGGAAGGGATAAGTAGATCTGAAGTGCAACATTAAGGGAGTAGAATTGTGGGGAATTGTATCAAGGAAGCAGGTACTAGAGGATGGGAAATGACTATGGAAATACAGGTAGGCAAATCACTGTTGGGAAGAGTATTAGATGGTGGGAAAAGCAAATTATTGAGCCAATAATGAATTCAAGAAAGGAAGAGCATAATCCCCATCCCCTAAATTAATTTGTTCTAAGTGTTGTAATTCCTAGTCATTGCTCTACTTCTGAGTGATCAGTATTATACCTGGATCCATCTCCCAAAATGGTAACAAGTCACAATATGTCTACAAAACCATGCAAAGAATTGTTAGTTGGTACTCAACTGCAATATGTATAAACAACAGCTAGTTTCTCAGTAATATAAAGCCTGAATAAAGGAAGAAAGTACAATTTGTTTGGTATTTGACCAAATCTTATTTTTGCTAGCAGCTTAGTTAACTACTACATGAAAAGTGCTATATCCCCAAACATTGCTTTATATAATCAGTTTGCACATAATCTGGACTTAAGAAATGTTGAGACTAAGAGATGCAGTCTTGAAAGTCACCCTGGTGGTGTTTGCCATCCCACTTACCACTATGGTTAAGAATTATCAGACCAATAATAGCCCTGAAATAGCTTTTAACCAAGATTCAGGATTCCAATGATTCCTAAATGCCTACAGGACAATTCCTGGCTTGGCCAATGGATTTTTTATTTAGAAAGAAATCAACAAGCTATGAATCCTGCAGATTATCCAATTCACATTTCTATTCACTATAACCCTCTTCAGCAAAAACTCATTTCTGACTTCAATCTTGACCCTATAAAGCCAGAGTGATTTATTGATTAATGATTAGAGGGGAAACACACCTTAATAAAGCCTCTAGATTATGTTGTTTTTAAGTTAGATTGCTAAAAGATTGAACTTATTTCCAAGTGACCTGACTTTACACTGGGATTATTTCCTCTATTACAGACCTAGATTTAGTGACTAGATTGAATTTCACTCTATTATGGCTGGATTTCTATGTCTTTAAACTATTTACATGATGATGCTACCAAAGATATAGCAAAAAGGTTGGCCTTCATCACTCTTATTATAATACCCAATGAATTTTCAGTCTCAAGATCCATATACTAAATATAAAACACAAGGAAGCCTGACAGTCTGAAACTAAAAAAAAAAAAAAAAAAAAAAAACCTGAAATTAAAACTCTGCGAGTTTCAGAAAATAAATGTGTTTGTGATTTATGCACTTGGAGAATTTTTTTAATGGAAAAGAGAAACAAGAATGCTTCTGACCTCAATTTCCAAGGCAGCTGGAAGGCATAGTGAACATACTTTCAAGGTACATATATAACTTGGCTGAGCTACTCTGATATTTATTGCAAAAGAATGCTTGTCTTCTTATGATGCAATTAGTCATTTATAGAGGTCAGACTGAATTCATATATTTATTTTATGGCCACCAATTCTTTTCTAATAATATAGCCTCTGCATCTTACAGAGCAAAATGCATATTATTGCATTTCTCCTCTTCTTCTTTCTTTTGCTGTCTCTCTCTCTCTCTCTCTCTCTCTCTCTCTCTCTATCTATCTATCTTTTCTCTCTGTCTCTCTTTTCCTGTCTCTGTCTCCAAGTTTGTCTCTGTATCTCCTTGTCTCTATCTCTGTCTCTTTCTTTCCTATTTACTCCCAGTCTCCCTTTTCTTTATGTAGGTCTCTTCATGTCTGTATATTTCTCACCTGCTCCTAAATTTGCTGACCAAATATCTGAACAGAAAAGAAGGTGAATAAGTGTAGATTGGTCCCTGGAGGAGGAATGAAATTAAACCAATTTCTCTTGAGGCTTTCACTTTTAGAGTATCTCCTTTGTTCTGGTTCAGGTCTTACCACTTTAAAACAGGAATCCAACAACATACTTTTCCAACACCTTCATTCCCACCCTTCAAAAAGACTGAGGTTCCGAAAAACTTTTTTCTGATGGGAAAGTGTTCATCATCCATAGATTACTTGACAGAAACCATTTCTCTAGCTACCAGTGTCCCAAGTTTTGTCTTTGCCTGTAGACTTTCCTTAAGGTAGCAAGAAGAGTCCAGGCACAAGTAGCTCTAGGGAAAAATGCGTCTTTTCTGTCATTGTCCTACTTTCTCTGAACCCTTCTAATTGGTCTCCCTAGTCACTCCCCTTCACCTTAGATTCCCAGCGCACTTAGATCCTTCCTGTCACAACCTACTCTCAACAAAACAGTGTATCTGAGCCATGGACATGAGTCTTCCCATTCCTTTTCCTCCTGCCTCATTCTTATTTTTCACCCCTCTGCCAAGGTGCTCAGTGCCCATAGGCTGCCTCCAATCTATCTAAGCCCAGGACTCTACACAGAGATGCCCTTCCCAGCTAGCTTTCCATGTTCCATGAATCATTTCCAAATTTTCAAAATGATAGTTAGCTTTCCGATTCCCATTGTTGGTGTCAAGTTAAGATGTTATCTTTCCTGTTGCTATTGCTGTTTTAAGGGAAGATTCCTGAACACACAATGCCTTATCTCTAATGTTCACAATTCCAGGCAAAAGTCTGAAGCAATGAGGGAGATATTTATTAAAATGGGATTTTTAAACATCTCTTTATTTTATTTTTTGTAAACATTTTTAACAATTCTAACAGATAAATGATTCCCTAGACCCTTTAAGGAAAGTAATCCCTGATGAAAATAGTTGTTACCATAGACTTAATCAATACAGAGTATAGAATAAATAACTATTTTTAGAGTGTGAGACAAATAAGGAAGAAATAAAGCACATAAATGGGGAACCAAGATAATTTAATCTAAAACAGAAACATGTTGAGTTTCCTTAAGACAAATGTTTTGTGTTATTTTTGAATCATTTTGTTGGCTCTATCTGCCCAGGTACTACATATTCTGCCTTCTGAGTCCCTTGGTGTATTTTTGAGGGAAGATCAAAATTTCACTAAAAGAGTTTGCCTTGGAGAGTAGGCTCTTGGCAAAGTATATTCAATAGTAGTATAGAAAAAGGCAGGCCAGCAAGGCAGAGAGAATGGAGGGAAACCATAGTTAGCACTGGACAACAAGATCATAGGATAGTTCCAGTTAGTGGGTCACATAGCTAAGGATCAAGAATCAGAGTCACCGATCTGAGGACCTACTAGATTCGCTGAATCCCAGAAGATATTAAACAAGACAAATTCAGATTAGGGTAGTACTCTGGAAAATAGAATACAGGCAATTCCTGGCTCTTTTCATTTTTTGTAGGATGAAGGGAGTTTCATTTCCAGGAGAGGAAGTGAGAAGAGCAACCTAATTTACTCCAGCCAAGAGAATTGCCCCAGAAAATATAAAAAGCCCCAACATGTCTGGCTTCCAGGCAAGCTGGGTTTTGGATAGCTGTGTGTGATTACTGTCCTCTCTCAGAATTTAAACCCTGTTGAATTAAAGCCAGCTGGAGTCATTAAAATAGCTGCCTGTGATTTGAATAAAACGCCTTTTGGCAAAGCTGCAAAAAATAAAATTAGAATGATCAATGCATGTCTGAATGAAAGCTGGTATGGAGGTTCCAGCAAAGCTTGTCTCTGCTGATGCAGTGATAGATTACTCTTTGTAAGCTGAAGTCAGGACAATCTGCAAAATGCAAGGCATCTAATATGGCGATCACAGGCTGAAGAGAAAATTAATTGATACCATTAACATATTTGATAGCATTGCTGACTTCCATTCCAAGACTGGAAAACATCTGCTCTGACCCCCCCCACCCACACACACACACACATCTTAGGTTGTATTCATTGAAGCAGAATATAGAACAAGGGAGGCTGACATCTTGCTCAACTATACCCTGGTCAGACCACATCTGGGCATTGTGTTCAGTGGGCAACACATTTTCGGAATGACTTGAACAAAAGAGAGCACATCTGGAAGAAATTGACTAGAATAGTAAAGAGAATGAGGATTATACCATATGAAGGCTGAATCAAAGAATTCAAGATGGAAAAGAGGAGTTAGGTTATCGTCTTCGAGTGCTTTCACCCATCAGAAAATTTTTAATTGATTCTGCTGGACTGCAGAGGAAAGAATAAGGAGTCTTATCTACTGTGAGAGCTGCTGGTCTTTATCACAATGGATCAGGATCACTAAAACTGGTCATTTCCAAAATTATAAAACAAGTGGATCTGGATTCTGAACATCTGAAAGCTCTGGAATATTTGAGCCAAAAAAAAAAAAAAAAGACTTCAGCCATCTAGTTGAGAGGTTGTGTGGTATAGTGGGTAATGTTAGACCTGGAATCGGGAAGAAAGAGCTATATTCAAATCCTTCTCCTAATTCTTACCAACTATGACATTCTTGGAAAACTCTGGGAGCCTTAGTTTTCTTGTGTATAAAAGGAGAAAGTGCTGATCTTTCCAGATTAATTAATTAATTAATTAATCAGAATCTATAATCCTTATTAGATGGATAGTCTTTATGATATCATGGACAATGATCAGCTGGTTTCAGACTTTCAGGGATAATGAATTTCTTTACCTCCTAAGATATCCCACCTACTTTTTTATTTTTGGTCTACTCCGTTTGAGTGAGCCAAAGAACTTCCTTTTTTGCTTATAACCCCCTACCTACGCATCCCTACCTGGGGGTGCTGAAGGGAGGAAATTCTGTGTTCTTGAGAGCTAATGTCTTCAGTTTTCAATGTGAGCATTTACACCTTAGGAATCCACAAACACTAATAAATTATGGCTTGATTTATTGTTTTGTTGAGTGACCAGACTTAAGAAGGTATAATGAAAAATTGCTAATGTCGATTAGCATTATTGAGATAAGCTCAAAAGTGTTATGAGAATATTTTTTTTCAGAGAGCTGTTGTTAAATGCATGTCAGCACACTTCTTCTCCCCATTCTCCTTCATCTCAGCACCCTCATCAGATGGTCTGTATGCTAGAGGTAGCTTTTGACAATCCAAAACCCCCACTCCAGTCACACTCCCCCTACCAAGAAAGGAGTTCAGGAACCTATTTGCAGAGTCCAAGCTCTACACTTTACAGATAAGGGAAATGAGACTTTGAGAGGTTAGCACACAAAGGGAACAAGTTGCAGAACCAACATTTGAACACTGATGCAGCATGTAATTTCCTCTCAACTTCAGCTACATCTACCCCTACCATGTATTTGTAACTAGATCAGATTAAGCTATGAGGGAAGCTCCTGAGCTCACAAGATCTCACCAAATGATTGCAGATCCTAGATTTGAGTTGTGGTGGAATCTTATATTACAAGTTTTATTGCCTTTTAACCTCCTTATTTCCCTTCACAACCTGAAAGAACAGTATTCTTTTCATAAGCCTCTCATCTGGTATCAAAATCAAAGGCAACATTGTCAGTTCAAAAATTACCTTTTCTCCCTGAGCTTTCCCTTTCTAGTCCTTTTCTCTACTTTATGTCAATCTCTACTTCCAAATCTCCAATACGCAATGTCCTTATGTTCTCTCTCTATACTTAACTTTTTGCCCCTTCTTTATGCCCTCTTTTATGAAAGAAATCTATCAGCCAGTTACATTTTAGTATAAGTTTACCCCACTACCCAGCAAAGGCTCTGAACTCATGCAGAGTTGCGTTAAATACAAGAGTGCTTAACATCAAAAGGTCAATTTCTCTCTTCTTGGATCTGCTGAACCCTGGAGAAACTCCAGAGAAATCTCTGATACAAAGTTCAGATAGGAAATATGTCTAGGATTTTCCCAAGTAGTATAAAATAGAAGCGTCGGGTATTGATTGGGTATCTGTTTATTTTTTTCTACCACAAAAAAAATACTGAAAACATGATGATCACATTCATGAATAAACAAAGAGCAAAATATAAAATACTCAAATAGCCCTTTACTCACTATACTCCTTCTAGAAGATAAAGACAACTTTGTTGGATTGCTAACAAATGCCGTGTTCATTTTAAAATGACACTGTCTAAGCTACTCATGTGATCTGTGTCTCCTGGCCAGTCAGGACATGGCCTTCAATCATGAGATGAAGCTAACTACTCATTTCTTGTGCTATCAAATAAATCCTCCTACTCAACTCAGGAAGATGATGGAAAGAAATTGATGAAACTGAATCTTGTGAGAAGATAACTCATACAAATCATAGGGAAAGTCGCTTCTTCCATACTCTCGGTTGCCCATGCTTTAGTCACTGGAGCTTCCTGTCTTATCCCAACAAGATGTATGTTTCTCAGAAAAGAGATAGAATGTGAGTTCAGATCTATAGAAGGAACCCCAGTCAGATAACCAAGGGTTCCTTTGATTGCTAGACCTCAATTTAAGTTAGTATTGTTACTCTTATTCATATTTGGATTTCAAATCTTAGCTGTAATGATGGAAGCAAAAATGTTAGGTCCTTTCTCTAAGGAATATGAGGTATCACGGAACAGGTGTGAGAAGTAGAATATAACATCTTTAACAAATCAAAATAGCACTATTTCTAGTATCAGAGGACTTTCAAATTCTACTTCTTAAACTGATTTTCAGCCATGCACTTCACTTCTCTGAGACTCAGTTTCCTTATCTATAAAATGTGACTGTAGATAATTCACTTCAACTCTCTAAGATTCAATTTCCTCAACTACATAAAGATAAGATAGATTAGAAAACAATAATAAATAACAATGATGACTAATATTTATGTATGCTTTAAAATTCACAAGACACTTTTTTTATATTAGCTCATTTTTTGAGCTCAAGTCTACAATGCCATGATAGTATCTTGAGGATATTCTATCTATCCTCTAGCCCCCAGCTTCTTAAATTTTCTTGTAACTAACTGTAGGGGTCTTGAAATTATGATTTGTTATCAGTAAATCTTTGATTTGTATACTTAGTTTATATAACCCGGAATCATGTAAACATTTCTTGGATTGAAAAGGGGTTATGAGTGGAAAAGATTTTAAAAGTCTTACAATCTAATCTATGTAGGCCTCCATTCCTGGCCAATTCCATAATTCATCCTTTCCATCTCCATCACATAATCAGCTATCATTCCTTTCTTGCTATTTCTGCTGCCTTCCTCATGCAAACTCCTAATATGTAATAGATATTTAATATTAATAATAATTTAATTTATTTATATAATAAAAAATTTTCAAAAGAAGAAAAAAATAAGTTTGCTACACAACATGCTTAAAATTATATCTTTTCCTTCTTCAACCTCTGTGACATTAGCACAGCACTGTTAATGCTATTACTTGCGAGACTTCTTCCTAATGAGCCAGGTTTTAAAGGATTTACTAAATTCCCAGAATTTTAGTGGGCAAACTGCTTCCTGCAAGTCAATGAGGCATTTTTGGAGAGCTAAAGCCCTCTCGTGGCTTGAACGCAGTAATGCAATTTCCCAAAGGCTGTATAGAAGCAGTAAAAATATCTCAGACAGGGTGGAAAAGTGTTCACTTAGACTAGTCATTTCAGTGTCCGGATGATGAAAAAGAAAAATCGCAAAGATGAAATACAATAAAAATGTGAAATTCAGTAAACATCTGTGAATAAATAAGGCGGGACAACTAAGTGACACAAATGGACAGAGAGCAGTGCCTGAAATCAAGATTCAATTTCCTAAGTTCAAATGTGAACTCAGACACTATCTAGCTGTATGACCCAAAGCAAGTCATTTAACCTTGTTTTCCTCAGTTTCCTCATTTGTAAAATGAGCTGGAAAAGGAAATGGCCAATCACTTCAGCATCTCTGCCAACAAAAGCTCAAATGGGTCACAAAGAATCAGGCATGACTGATATTGAACAATATAAAGCACTAGACATGGTAATGATTAAACAAAAATGAATGACACAGTCCCTACTCTCCAAGTTTATAGTCTAGTATAGGGGAAAGCAAAAATAATAGCTAATTTTTATATAAGCTCTAAGACTTTCAAAGAAATTTACATATCTGATCCCCACAATAACCTTGTCAAGTAATTACAATTTGTGTTGCATTTTTGAGAAGAACAAAGTGACTAAGATTGAGAGACTTGTCTGGGATGACAGAGTTAGTAGAGATGTAATTAGAACTCAGGTCTTCCTTATTCAGAATCTAGCATTTTTGTCACAGATGTATATATGAATATGCCCTAATTCTAGAGTATGAGGTGGAATGGAAACAGAGAAATTAATATAAAAATATTGGAGAAGTGGAATCTACAGAAAATGTTTAATCAATTGACCAAAAAGCATCTATTAAATTCCTGCTATGTGCCAGGGACTATGCTAGGTGTTAAGGATAAAGAAACATGGAATAAAATAATTCCTGTCCTCAAGAGGTTTGCATTCTAAATATTGAATTGTCAGAAAAAAAAAATCAAAGGCTAATCAAGTGATAGGCTTTACTAATTAAAAGAGTGGTGGTCATCTACAAAAGTAGGGAAGTTAGGCGATTATTTTAGAGTAAAGATGCTAAGTTTGAGCCCACATTAAGTTTGAAGTGCCTGTTTTTTAAAAATGCCCAATGAAAGCTGGAAATGGATCACTAGAGCTCTTTTCCAGAGAGATAAAGGCCTGCTATCTGGTTTGGTTAAAAGTACCATGTCTATTGAGTCCAAGTCAGCAATCCTATTTTTAAGTTTGGATTATAACTTGAGAGGTTCACAACAAATATTTGATTCAATAATGTGAATACAAAAAAGACCAACCAAATAAGAACCACACAGGAGTCGTGTGTTGATTGAAAGTTTCAATATTCATTCAGTGCCACAAGTGTTTATTAAACTCCCAGGAGATACAAGGGATGAAATGATGAAATAAAAAAAGAAAAAATGTTAACAATCCACTCCTTTAAAGAGCTAGCATCCTTCTGGTGGAATGTGACACACACACACACACACATGTCAATACATACAAGTATATACAAAAGTAATTTCAAGAGGGAAAGAATGCAGAAAGGGAGTACATCAGGAGAGGTTTCCTATAGGAGGAAGTAACTAAACTGAGCTTAAAAAAAAAAGATGGGAATTCTATGAAACAGAAGTGAATGGGGAATATTTTTCTACTATAGGTAACCACTTATGTCAAGGCACTGAGATGCAAAATAGATTAATCTTCATTCCTTGATGCAAGTTTGTTTCTGGTTTGGGTATTACCTCTCTTATGATTCATGGAGTGCATGGTCCAATGGCCTTTCACAGTCTAAGACAAAAATAAAGTGTTCTATTTAAATAGTATGCTATTGACTGGCCTTCCTGTAAGAGCATATTCAGTGAAGTTCTCAAGAAGGTCCACTGAAGGATGAATAAATACAATGGACATTGAAACCCAATCCAGGTTAGCCTTCTGTAAAGTGTGCAAAATGATTCTCCTATTGCATCCACCAAAGTGATTTTCTTATTGCATCCATCAAAGTGATTCTCCTACTACATCCACCAAAATGATTCTCCTACTGCAAACCCCAAAGTGATCTCCTGCTGCATCTACCAGTTATTCTCTTATTGAATTCATCAAAGTGATTCTTCTACTGCTACCAAAGTGATTCTCCTACTACATCCACCAAAATGATTCTCTTGCTGCATCCACCAAAATGATTCTTATTGCATCCATCAAAATGATTCTCCTACTACATCTTCCAATCCCGTAAAGACAGAATCTAGAATTTTTATTTGCACTTGTATGTTTCTGATTTAATATGTTCTTCTTCCCACGTGCATGCATTTGAAAAGAAGCCTTTACAAAGGATAATGCTTTAGAAAAGGGGTGAATTGCTAACTGCCCTGGTAAAACTCTCCACTGCTTTTCCAATCATATCATGGAGCTGGGAGCAAGTTCAGCCCTGCCCAATCATTTCTAGGGCATATGCTCCCTGGGCCGGTCTTATGTTTTGAGTATTATAACCAGAATTGTGAAGGAGAAATTCCTATTTCTTCCATTAATATTTTTCTCCTTTCTAGGGATAAATGTCTTACCCTAACATTAACCTACTATCTTTTTTTTCTCTCCTTGAACCTCCTCACAGGGGTATTTGCCTTTGGACTTTTTGCTACTGACATATTTGTAAATGCTGGCCAAGTGGTAACCGGAAACCTGGCACCTTACTTCCTCACAGTGTGTAAGCCCAACTACACCAGCACATCCTGCCGAACTCACCAGCAGTTCATCAACAATGGGAATATCTGCACTGGTGACCTGGAAGTGATTGAAAAGGCCCGGAGATCCTTTCCCTCCAAACATGCTGCTTTGAGCATTTACTCAGCTCTGTATGTTACGGTGAGTAAGGGATCAATCCATCCTGGAATCTTTGGGACCTTCATCCCTATGTCTCCTAACACCTTCCTTTCTCAACCTTTCAAACATTATGAGCTTCTTAGAGAATCAACCAAAAAACCAAAATTTGAATTTGAAAGAACTTGAAAGATCATCCAGTTCAATCCACTCACTTTACAGATTCAATTAGAGTCACTTAGTACAATTGATCCCATTCCATGTGAAAAGCAATATTCTAGGCATTGGATGTACAAAGAAAATAGTCCTGGACTTCCAGAAACATGTTTAAAACCAACAAGAATCACTAACATTCCTATAGTGCTTTGGGATTTATGAAGCATTTTACATTTATTATTTTACTAGACCCTTGCAACAGTTCTATGAGATGAGTGCTATTATTCTTCACTTTAGATTTGAGAAAAATAAGAATCAGAGAGATAAAATTGTCTAAGATAGTATAGCCTGGAATACTTGGGTTCAAAACTATCTCATATATTTACTAGTATAGTATTCCAGGCTCCAGAATGCTTCTTCCACTATCACATAATTCTCTTGAGTCATCCAAAGCCATCTCTAGTCATCCTGATCAATAACTTGACACTGGACCCAGATGGCTCTGGACGAGAGAATGCTGATGATTTTGTACAATCCTGCCCCACTTAAATCCAATTCATTTGCAAGTCATGGCATCACCTCCCTGGTCAAGGTCAAGGTCCTCTTCAAGAATGAAGGACAAAGAACCACAATTCTAGTGAGTGATTGGGGGTGGGGGGTGGGGAATTAAGGAATGATACATCCAAATATAAGTAAGTACTAAATAATTTGGAGAAAGAGAACATTAATAATCATGGGGAATCAATGAAAACCTTGAGATGAATAAAAAGAGTAAAAAGTTTTTCTTAAGATCAAATTAGTGACAAAGCCAGTGCTAAGACCCCAGATACTCCTTCGTGGTCCAGTGTTCATTTTTAGGACAGACAATATGATACCTCTCTTATTCCAAAGCTTTTTCTTAGCTTTTCAATGGCAGAAACATTCACAAGCAACACATCCCTTCCTGCAGCAAGGAAAATAACAATAGTAGGATGACTACTAGTTGTCCAAGTTTCCCTTTTTCTTTCCCTTCATTCTCTCCCCAATAATGTGGAGAAAAGGAAACAGAGAACATGCCATCAATTTTACCTTTTTGTTCAGTAAATTCAGCAAATAATGAATGTCTACTGATGTACTCGAGCACCAAAATGATGTGTGTGATGTAGACACCAGATGATAGCAGGCACCAAAAGTTGGGTTCAGTCATGTGAAGAATTCACAGCGGCCATTCTCTTTGGCAAAAAGTACATTTATTTAGGGAAGAGGTTACAGACAAAATGAAGACACCAGGAATGATAAATATGAAAAGAGCATATGAAAGACAAGTTCTTCAATAAAACTCACAATTGCCCAGTGGAAAGGGAGCTGGGGCATGCCCTTAGTTGGCAGGATAAATTCTGAACGGATTATTATTATTATTATTTAGTACTTAAAAGAGTTAGTTAGCTGTAAGAAGGAAAAGTAGAATTGAGAATCATAATGGTATGAGAGGGGAGAGGAAGTAAAGGGAAAGACACCCCAAAGCAGAGTGCTGTGGCAGACTGACCCTAAGGAAGGCAGCAGCTATAAGACGGCCATAGGTAGATTTTTTTTTAGGGAAAATTTAACCTCAGGGACATGACTGGGATTTCTGACCTGGCTTGGCAAGGTGAGACTGAGAGGGTATGTCTCAGGGGGTTGATTTAATTTGGATTTTACCTCCCCAGAGGATGGGACCATGAAGCTAAACTAATCTTCATGAGGGCCCTCTCCCTGCCTGCCTCTAGAATTAACTTTTATCAATTCCTTTGCTAACCACACCTAAAGTGGAAGATTTATATCTTCTATTGTGTACTATCATCTATTGTGTACTAGGTACTAAGTTAGCTGCCAGTGACAGAAAAGAAAAAAATCCCTTTTTATAAGTATCTTATGGAACAATCAATACAATTCATTAAGTATAACTGGATACACATCACTGTGCTAGCTCCAGAAGCAGATACAGAGTTTAGACAAATGGTTGCAGCCTCTGTAGGAGCTCTCATGGTTATGCATAAGGGATGAGCAAAGAGAAACATGCTTCAGGGAAATACAACGAAAGCCAATGGGTGACAGACCTACCAGGAAAGAAAGAAAGAAAGAAAGGGTATTTCCCCTCTTGTTCTTTCTGCTCAGAGCTGAAATTGCAGCAACTTGGAAGGAAAAAAATATACAGTCTTATAATTCTAACTCACTATTCTGGAAAAGTCACCTAAGTAGGTAAGATACAGCTTAAAGGTTGTAACCCTGAAGTAAAAAGATATAAGAAAATACTTTTATCATTGTTAAAAAACTATCAACAGCACTGAGCCTTTACTGAAAAGTGGATGCTGCCTGCCCATAGCTGTAAAGTGGATAGAGCACTGGACATGGAATCAAGAGCCACATGGATTTGAATCCCACCTTGGCACCTACTAGCTGTGTGACTCTGGGCAAGTCAACCTCTCTATATCAGTTTCTTCATCTGTAAAAATGAAAGAGCTGTAGCTAAAGAACTCTAAGTTCTTCCTTTCCAGTTATAAATCTATGACTGTAAGATCTATGATCTTAAAGATACCTGTGCAGCTAAGCAGGATCTCCCTCCTGTTTTGCAACTGCTACCATGGATATGTTTCATAATTTTTAATTAAACTATGTCAAATATACTTTGGCATATGGCAAAACAACAACTAAAAAAGGCTGTAGATCTTGATGGTTAATAAATTATTTAATTGATCGAATTACTCCTCTTACTCCTATTGTATCTTCACATCATCTAGAAGGTCAAAATATAGTTTGACAAATACTTAGTAATCATCTTCTGTGTAATAGGCACAATCAATCTGTCAACTATAAATCTGTACTTATTAAATCACTTCCCATGTTCTCATCAGGGTTTTGGAAAGTTTCTTATTTCAGCTACAATGTTATCAAGTCATCAGATAGAGATAGGATAAACAACTCCAGCCTCATTAGGAAGGTCTTAGATTTTCTGAGAAAAAAAAAAAAGAGAGAGAGAGAGAAAGAGAGGGAGAGAGACAGAGAGACGGAGATAGACAGAGGCAGAGACAGACACACACAAAGAGAGAAACAGAGAAGAGGAAGGGAGGGAGAGAGAAATGATAGGCATTAGCTCTGGACAATAACTTAAACAGGCAAAAAGGCAGACAAACACAACCAAGTAGTTTTTAACCTGACTTCTTATCCATGCATAGACTAACAGAGGAAAGTCATAGTTGTAGATAATACAAATTAAAAAAAAAAAACCCCACAACCCAGTAGTTCCCTACCTCCCACTCCCCCTCAAGTTGCTGCAATTTCAGATCAAAGCAGGAAGACCAAGAGAACCACATCTGTAGACACAGACTATTCTATATATCTTCAGGTCTTGGAATGTCATTTCCAGGTTGCCTAATTCAATTAACCTTTGCTTGAGGCAACAGTGGCCTCTGGTGACTTTTTATCACCATTCCATTATTCATGCCTATGATGATCTTAAAGCAGGATATACTCTTTGAAAAGAGTCACAAAAGGTTTCTTCTTTTCTTCTTTTTCCTCTTCCTTCTCCCCTTCCACTCTCATCTTCCTTTTCCTTTTCCTCTTCCTCCCTTCTACTCCTTCTCCTCTTCCCCTTCTCGATCCTGTTCCCCTCCTCCTCTTCCCCCTGCTCTTCCTCTTCCTCCTTCCTTTTCTTCCTCCTTCTTCCTCTTCCTCCTTCTCCTCTTCTTCTTCCTCTCCTCTTTCTCCTCCTTCCCCTTCTTCTCTCTTTTCTTCTTCTTTCTCCTCCTTCTTCTTCTTCCTCCTCCTCCTCCTCCTTCTCTTCCTCCTTCTTCATTAACCCTAGCCTTTCGACATCACTTCAAGCCTTGCAAAGCCCCTTACAGCATTGTCTCCTTTTATTCTCACAACAGTTCTCGGAGACAGGTGCTATCACCATCACATTTCACAGGTGACGATACTGAAACAGGTGCGGCGGGCTGTGTCCGGTCATACGCCTCCGACGTTGGATTTGAAATCATAGTCCTGCACTCTGTGAACTATGGTGCCATCTAGTGGTCTAACCATGAGCCCGCCATGGAAGCGAAGAACTAACTGCTTGCACGTGTATAGTATTTTACACGTCATCTTCTCCTGAGATGCTCACAACTACTCTGGAGCAGCGAGCGCAAGAATACTCTACAAACGAAGAAGCTGAGCTCTGAAGAGCTTCGGTGGTTTCCTCGGTGCTCTTACGCACTAGTCAAGGGCTTGACCCCAAGCTAGTGCGCTTTCCATCGCAGCCTCTGGTGCTCTAGAGATGCTGTAGAAATGTGAGCTCACACTCTCCTCACTTACTGTGCAGTGGGAGACAGTGGGAGCGGCGATCTTAGCGTCAGAAAATGACCTCCAAGGCAGATCTCTGACCCGGGTCACCCCGGCTCCTCACTTAAATCTTTTCAGCCTCCGTTTTCTGATCTGTGCTTCTTCTTCTTCTTCTTCTTCTTTTTTTTTTTTTTCAAACTTTTTATTGACAGAATCCATGCCTGGGTAATTTTTTACAACATTATCCCTTGCACTCACTTCTGTTCCGATTGTTCCCTTCCCTCCCTCCACCCTCTCCCCCAGATGGCAAGCAGTCCTATACATGTTAAATAGGTTACAGTAGATCTTGGATACAATATATGTGTGCAGAACCGAACAGTTCTCTTGTTGCTCAGGGAGAATTGGATTTAGAAGGTATAAATAACCCGGGAAGAAGAACAAAAATGCAGGCAGCTTACATTCATTTCCTAGTGTTCTTTCTTTGGGTGTAGCTGCTTCTGTCCATCCTTGATCAATTGAAACTAAGTTATGATCTGTGCTTCTTATCTGGCAGGTTTGTTGTGAGGAAAAGAACTGGGCAAATCTTCAGTGTTAGAGAAGTGTGAGTTGTTATTAATTTTATTGTTAGGTGAATAAAAGATCAGTATCGTGGTTTTATCCAGTGTGATGACATAGCATCAGGGAACTTCATCTTGGGTCCACAAAGTACTTTCTTCTTGACTTATTAACAAGTATGTACTGAGTATTTACTATTGGCAAGACATTATGATCAGCACAGGGATACGGTGCCCCCTGTTGCAGGTAGGAGTAGGAAAACTGTCCATTCCTTTGCTAATCCTCTTCCTCTGTGAAGTACATTTATAATGGAGATTTGGGGACTAAGAAATCCTAGTTAAATTTCAAGCTACACCAAAAAGTAAAGCATGTCACAGTGGTAATAAATTCTGTCATAAGATCATAAGATTCATTGCTGGAAAAGACAATCTGATTCAATACGTTCATTTTCAGATGAAAAATTGAGCTAGTGGCAAAAGCAGGATTCAAACATTTTATCTGATTTTCATTACATGGGAAAGTTTTTAAAAGCAATTTAGCACACTCAAGAGAATCTGGGACTTAGAAGAAGAGTTCGTAACCTTTTTGTGTCATGGACCCCTATATATTGAAGCCTAGAGATCCCATTTCAGAATTTTTATTGTGGTGGTTGAGTTGTTTTTAATTATATCCTGTTCTTTATGATATATTTTGGGTTTTTCTTAGCAAAGATACTAAAATGGTTTGCCATTTCCTTCTCCAGTTCATTTTACACATGAGGGAAATCAGGCAAACAAAATTAAATGACTTGTCTAGGGTCATACAGTTAGTAAGTGTCTGAGGTCATATTAGACATTCCTGACTTGAAGCCCAGGTTCTATTTATTCGCTGTGCCATTTAATTCCTTAAAATACTTCTTAATATATCTTTAAAAATGTGTACATAGGATTACAAAGAAATCCAATTACCTTGAAATATAGTTACCAAAATGTTTTTTAAAAAACAAGTTCACAGACCCCAGGTTCAGAATCCCTGGTTTAGAGTGAGGGCAGCCTGGGTTCAAATTCTGCTTTCTGACACTTATTAGCCATACAACTTGGAAAAAAAATTAGTAAATCTTTCTGAACCTCAGGCAAGTCCATGTCTTTGCTGAAAGCATTTCCTGAAGAGGTGGAGTCCTAACTCACCGAAACCTGGACATTTTATGTCATTCATATTCCAACTACTTTTCCATGTATCATCACTGATGTGAATATCTACCTGTGGCTCTTGCAGTACTGTGTTCTTACCCCATAATCTTGGCCTGTGAAACTGTATTTGGGAAAGAAGTGGAAGAACAAAAGGACAGACAAGATCACTTATTTGGACCTGGCTACTACTTTTGTCCATGCAGGAGCACTCTGCAGTTAAGACTTCATTCCCACCTGGGTGGATTTTGCCCAGGCCAGTGTGGTTGGTTTATGCAGATTTCACCCATGGTTATGTGGATTTTGCATGGCCAGTGAGAATTTAATGTAGATTTTGCAGAGACCTATACAGGTCTCTGGAGACAAGAAAGAGCCGGACTAAAACGTGCTGTCTTGGATTTTTCTGTGTTCCAGATGTACATCACAAGCACGATCAAAACAAAAAGCAGTCGCCTAGCAAAGCCCGTCTTGTGCTTGGGAACCCTTTGTACAGCATTCCTCACAGGCCTGAACCGAGTCTCTGAGTATCGGAACCACTGTTCGGACGTGATTGCAGGCTTCATCCTGGGCACGGCTGTGGCCCTATTTCTGGTAGGTCAAATAATTCCTTCTCTTGTTCCAGTACTTTCTCCCTCTCAGTCTTTTAAAGCTGAGGTTCTTACCTTTTTTGTGTATCCTGGGCCCTTTTGTCAGTCTGATAAAAAATCTATGGACCCATCTCAGAATCATGTTTTTAAATACATAAAATAAAGTTACAAAGGAAACCAATTATATTGTAATAGTTATTAAAATATTGAAAATAGATCAATAAAAGTTCAAGGACCCCCTAAATCTATCAATCAAACCCACCTATTTTAAAGGCTGGTCAGATTCTTTAACTAAACATCCTGGAAATCAGCAACACCTTGATTCCTGGACCAATTAACAACCATGTTTCTTATTTATCCAAATTAAGTGATGTTGCTATTGTTCCCCATGTATTTCATGTAATGCTGGAATAAAAGTGAAAAGTCCCCATGGAGCAGGACTGGTCATTGTTCTCAGGAAGGATTCAGAGTCCAATAAAAAAAAGAGCCATGGACCAGGATGAAGAACTTAAAGCTGGAAGAGATCTTCTGGTCCAACTTCTTTTTATAGGTTAGGAAACTGAGGTACAGAGCCATTCAGAGATCTTACCAAGCTCAGAGAGACAGTAACAGGTCCTCTCATTCCATTTCCTTTCATCTTTCCACTATTTCATACCATAATTTTCTGTACTAGGCCATTAAAAGATATAGTGGATAAAGAACCTGGAATTAGAAATACCCGAGTTTAAAGCTGGCTTCAGGCTCACTTAACCTATGTTTGCCTTAACTTCCTCATGTTTAAAATCAGGATAATAATAACATGTATCCCCCAGGATTATGATGAGGATCAAATGAAATAATAATTATGAAGCATTTAGCATGGTGGCTGGCACATAGTAGGTGTTATATAAAACTGATTTATTATTATTATTATTATTCTGGCGCTACTCTGTTGGGTTTCTTTGAATTCTCAGAGCCATAAGTAAACGGTAAAATATAGCCACCCAGAAAGGAAAAAAAATATTGTCACAATTTAGAAACTGAACATTATTTTTCCTCAAAGTGTCAAAGTCTCTAATGCACCAAATCCTAAGTTGTGTTCCCTTCTGTACTTATGAATATCACTAAAAATAACTCCTTTGGGTGCCAAATTTAGACTTATAGGATATAGACACCCCTAGCAACCCAAAACCCTTTTTGTATTTGTGGACGTCAGTTCCCACAGAGGAAAAGAGACATGGCTGATATCACATAGCAAATTAACAGTAGAATCAGGACTAGAACCCATGACTCCTGATGACCAGGCCTGTAGTCATTTTTTTTTTTTTTTTTTTTTGAGGCAATGGGGGTAAGTGCTTTGGCCAGAGCCACATAGCAAGTAAGTGTCTGAGGAGAGACTGCAAGTTCCTGACTCCAGGTCTGGCCCTCTATCCACTGGGCCGCTTAGCTGCCCCAAGACTGTATTCATTCTACTACTTTTACATTGGTTCCCCACTAGTCATAGATATATTAACAACAATGTGTCTTAGAAGCATGAATTCAGATCCAGAAGGAACTTCGGGGTTATCTATGTCACCACTCCCATTCTACTAAGGAGGAAATTGAACATGTATCACCAACTTTAGCAGTTAAAATCTCCACTTCAAGTAGAGTTTTAGGAGTTTCAGGTAAGTTCTAGGAGTTTTAAAGTTAGTGAGAGACTTGATCAGTTTCTCCCACCAATTTCCATCCATCCATATGATGGGTGCAAACCAGCCCCCACTGAAGGAAAAGAAAGAAAATCCCCACATAGGACTTACATTTCCAAATAAGATTCATTAAGGGATATTCTGAATAGTCAGGTGAAGCTTCAACAGGACTGGAGAAGAGAGAGGTGAATGCTATAGTCCTCCATGTCTTTACAGAGACTGGGGAATACAATGTGACTGCTCTATTTTAATGAATTCTCAGCTTTCCTGAGAATTTATATATATATACAGGACAAGTACTGTCTTTAGTAAGATATAAGGGATGCCTCCTTCCTATTTTCTGGAGGTGGGAGGAGATCCCAGAGTAATGGAATTGGTGGGAAAACAAGGTATAAGTATCTGCTATCCTTACATCTGGAGTTCAAATCTACCTGCAGACACTTATGTTTGTGACTTTGGGCAAGTCACTTTTAAAAAATAAGGGAGAAAAGAAAAGCAAAAGAAAATTTGACTTACCTTCTAGTTGATATTGGGACAGTTCCCATAGATACAGGAGATACTCTTCATAGCCTTGACTGGACTTGTGAAAAATTCTCCTCGGGATAGGTTGGCCACAAACTCAGACGGAATAAAGTAGTAGGTGGGTGCTGAAGATAGTGGATTGGCTAGATTGGTGATTTAACTCCTCACTCTCCTGAACCAATCTCCGGACTCTAAAAGCTGCTATAAGGAAAGTTGAAAGGTCTTTTGTTCAATACTTTATAGTATTTATAGTATTGAGTGTCTCAAGTTTGAGATGACAAATTATCAAGTGTTATAATAAAAATGAAAAATAATAATGAAATTTATTCAGTGCATTAAGGTTTACCAAGTGCTTTACAAATATTAACTTATTTTATCCACATAACAATACTGGGAGGGAGATACTATTATGATAGGGAAAATAGGGGTCTTTAGAAAGTCACCTGATTTTTACCAGTATCTATGATTGGGACTATACTAAGTTTACAAAATTCACTGTTTATAAAATAAAAATTAAAACATCATAAGACAACAGAAACTGAAGGAAAGGAAATGATAAATAATTTGCATGGTAGGAACATAGGGAAAAAATATATTTGTTGCTTATGTGTGGAGCCTGGTGGGTAAGGGACAGAGGGTAAGGGAAAGAAGGGACAGAGACAAAGACATAACATTGAGAGATATTGGAAAGAAATTCAAATTTGTGTGTTGTGTGCGTATATGTGAGAGACAGAGACAGACAGATGGAAACAGAGACAAGAGTGCCCAGGAAAAGACAACTATGACCAGGGCATCATAAATGAATAGATCACTGTGAAGAGGGGAAGGTTGTAGGTCTGCATTAGGAAATATGTGACATACACATGCATTTCTGATTTCCTTCACAAGCTAATTGTACAATAATTCAGAGTCTGATTCTTTTTGTACAGCAAAATAATGTTTTGGTCATGTATACTTATTGTGTATCTAAGTTATATTTTAATATATTTAACATCTACTGGTCATCCTGCCATCTAGGGGAGGGGGTGGGGGGGGTAAGAGGTGAAAAATTGGAACAAGAGGTTTGGCAATTGTTAATGCTGTAAAGTTACCCATGTATATATCTTGTAAATAAAAGGCTATTAAATAAAAAAAAAAAAAGGAAATATGTGACATAAAAATAAAATATACCAATAAAAATCTGTTTTCTAAAAAATTAAAAGGAAAGAGACAACTAATCACAAAAAACTGAAGGAAAGTCTTTAAGCAAATAGAAGACAAAAAAAATGATTATTTTTGGAATCCCGAAAATTCAAAGCAGGCTTTTTAAAAATCAAATATTATGGTAATGCTTAAATAACTGGATCATCATACAACTATTTACTAAGGCTTAGGACTTGCACTAATTATTATGGGAAATACAGAAAAAGGAGAAGACTCGATTATCTTCAAGGACCTTTACTATGGTCATGGTCTTCATAGGATCTGATCCTCTCAGAAAAGGTAATGGGGGTAATAGTTGCAATCTTTCACTCACTCCTTTTTTTCCTCATTTTACAGGGAATGTGTGTGGTACATAACTTCAAAGGAACACGTGGCTCTCCTTCTAAACCCAAACCTGAGGATCCCCGAGAAATGCCCCTAATGGCCTTCCCCAGAGTAGAAAGTCCTTTGGAGACCCTGAGTGCACAGGTATTATGAAGCCCACTCATCAGCCATACAGATGGATTTTTGCAGATGCTTAGGACAAGAAGGAGCACCATAGAATCATAGGGAAAATAGGGACCTTTAGAAGGTTCTAATATCTATGATTAGGACAATACTAAATCCATCCTGATAGATAAAAGTCTTATTGTATTTTAAAGACCTTCAAGAAAACAATTTTTTACAGCTTCCTTTGGCTATCCATTTTAGAACTTAACAACCTTCATTAAAAGGCAGAAAAGCCAGGGAGTACTGGATTACAGTTCTGCCTCTTAACATAGTCACTATTTGAACCTAATATGATAAAATTTATTAAAAATTTACTAAAGCCAGGTACTACACTAAATGCTGGGGATACAAATAAGTAAAGGAAAAACAGTTCCTACCCTCAAGAAAACTTACAATCACTTCCCAACTGTGTGACCTTGGGCAAGTCACTTAACTCCAATTGCCTCAGCAGAAAGAAAGAAAAAAAGAAAGAATGAATGAATGAATGAAACTTACAATCCAATTGAGGAAGAAAATACACAAAAGAAAGCTGGAGAGGTGGAGGTGGGGTGTAGAAGAAGGCAACCAGAAGATGGAGATGCAGTAGAGCATCTGGAGGCAGACGAAGAGAGAGATGGTATTCTGAGTTCTCTCCAAATGGACCCTATGGAAAGAATTGTTTGTTTAGCTCTGCAATCAGAAAGGCAGAAGCAACTGATATATGATGAGTTTCCTGATGATGAGTTTATCCTTAACAGACAGACAGACAGTCAGAGATATCATGTAGGATTTTGAACAGCTTTAGGGCAAGAGGCTACAGGACCCTAACAGATTAGGCTACCCAACCATTTTCCATATTTCATAGACTGAAACAGAGACAATTTGTTCAATGATTTTTTTTTCCTGAGGGGATAGGAGGCTGTGTGGGTGGGGAGAGGGTCTGAACTATGTAATAATCTCAATATTAGGTCTGTTCCAGGGCTGAGTATTAATCTTACTGGGGTAAAAATGATCTAGTTTATCCCATGTCTATGTGGGCCCCAGGTAAGATGAAATCAGACTAGGCTACCTTTCTTTGACTACTAAGGCTAAGGGGAGCACACACTCAGATTTTGCACATTTCCTCTACAAAATAAAAACTGATTTGATTACCTATTGTTTAGTTAGGACAAGTGTGATGGCAACCTTGCATTGACAGGATTATGTGTCTGGGAATCTTAAGAGAACTCTTCTTGTCTCATGTAATTCTGCTTTTCTTGTCCACTGAAATCTGAGATTTGAATTCATGTTTTCCTGCCCCTAGGACCAGCACTCTGGGTCATCATGAGCTAAGATTAAACTCTAAACACAGTGCCCTAGGATCAAGAGCCTGTTGGGAGTGACTGGGATGAGCAATAGCTTTCCTAAATTGTTTTCTCCATTAGTTAACAAAGCACTTGCAGCATTGCAGATAAAACAGCATCAGTCAAGATAGTCACTTACTTTAACAGGCTTTTCAGATCTGAGTAGTCTCAACTCATATTTGCAGACTTCATATCCTTGTAGTCCTGAAGGCTCTCTGGCTTTACAGTTGCCAAGCTGTTTCTTAAGTGGGAAGTTTCAAAGACTGCAGATTGCAACTGGGGAAAATTCCGTAACATCTGGAGCTCTCCAAATGACATCAGCTGTCTGAAGAGTCAGGGGGCTCTGTGTCATTGGAAATCTTCAACTGAAGCAAGACTCGTTGGGGATTTGGAGGGAATTCCATTCTAGCTGGCAGTAGATTTAATCCTTTCTGTAATTCCTTCTAGTTCTAAGAGTTTATTATTTTAAGGGTCATAGTTATAGATTGTTAGAACTAAATTGGCCATAAGGATCATAAGGATATTTATATTTACAGTTTAAGAAAATGAGATCTAAAGAAATCATGTTTTGAAAAAGTCACCCATCAATTAGGAGACTAGCTAGGACAAGTGCCAAGATTTTTACTAACCAGGCCAGTGCTCTTTCTATTGTGATTACCCTAGTGCCCAAACTGGCATGAATCTTTGGTTGAACAACTCACTGCCAATTTGCCAAGTGATGGGAGATCAGAGGCAATGGGGGAAGAAGAGGACTTAGAGTTAGGTTATCTCATGGATGAACTAATTTTAGAGAGTTAAGTTCCTTCTTCACAAGCATTTCCATAGGATATATTCCCAGGAACATCTGAAAGCCAAATGTTCTCTTGCAACATACTGATTTTCTTGTCAACATTAACCAAATTCTTGGAGCTTTAATAATAAAGGTTCAATTCCAGTTGTTATGGGGGATAAAAAGATGAGTAAGATATAGTCATTGACTTGTAGGAATTTATACTTTAGTAAAGGGATGTGACAAGTATACAGAGAGAATCACAATAATGATGTTGATAATGAACTGTTTTAGATATCTTAAAATGCTATAGAAATGTTATATTATTGTTATGATTATTATAAGGATAGTCACAAAGTGCTATGGAGATTCAGAGGAAGGAGGGATTTTGTCTTCATCCAGTTGCAAGGTCAAGAATCAAGTATAACTTCCTAGTTAAGGTAGCTTTAAATATGAATAAAATGTCAACATGCAGAAATAAGAAAAGATACTTAGGACTAAGGAAACATCATGAAGAAAGACCCAGAGACAGATAAGTATGTACATGTTTGGAGAACAATATCAAAGTCAGTTGGATTGGAGTATGTGGGGAAAGAAGGGAAATAATGTTCAGGTGCCCACATATTTGTGTTTACTCCCCAGAATCACTCGGCCTCCATGACTGAAGTTACTTGAGATGGATGACGGTGCCAGAAGCTGGTGTTTTTTTTAATTACCCTCCAGTTCAATACTCCAAGACACACAGTAACTAAATGTCAGACTGTGAAGACAAGTATTATGTTATGTCTAGTTAGAAGCTGATGTTTTGTACATTTCTTTTGTATGAGGAAGTGATGTAGCTAATCCTGATTTTTTTTGTCAGCTTTAACATATTTATGCCAGAATTTTAAAAATCAACATTTTTTTCCCTTGTTCAAGTGTGCACTGAGGAACCACAACTATTGAATTGTTGATGTTGTTTTGTGATATTTGTACACAGATCTACTTTTCTCAGTTTTATAGACACTGAAATAAATTTTCCCCAACAACTTATTCTTACCTTCAGTTACCGCAGTTGCTGCTGCTTGCAGACTAGTTAAGTCTCCATGAGAAGCCAATCATGTTTTCTGAGTTTGTAGAGAGGCCCTGTGTTAGTTAATAGGAAACCAGGAATCAAAAAGAAAATGTCACATCAGAAGATACACCCCCATTGTGATCCTTTAATGTATCTGTTGACCAGCCGGCGTGATTGTAGTATCCTACAATAAAAATACCCCATCCACCATTCTCAGTCAAGTCCCTGGGTTTTCTCAAATCCTTTGCTGAGAATCTTGGATTCTCCGTCATATCATTAGAGGATTCTTTCTTCATTCAACAGCTCAGAAACTGAGAAAACTTTTCCATGGCAGCATCCTTGGGGAGGACTCCATCTGTAACACCCTACCGTGTCTCCTGAATAGCCAGCGCTAAGCCTCCTTTTCAATGCCAGTTTTGTAAATCATATTCTATGGACTTTATATGAAAAAATGAATATTTTACAGTTTGCACAGTATTATTTTAAAGGGAAGAAATCAGATCATTGACAACAAATGGAACTTGAGCAATGGCTTCACTTTGTGGCTTTTAATTGTAATAGAATTTTTCACTCCATCTCATTTTCTAGCATGGTGATAACTAAAGTGTCTCCTTAAAGAGAAGGAGTCACTCATCTGTACCTCTTGGAATGTTTACCTGACACCTCCATATTGGCTTTTAGCTTTTTTGTACATATTTTTTTTCTAAAGAGATGAAAAAAAATTATCCAAAAAAAAATTCTGGCTCATGTCATTTTTTTTCCTCTACTTTCTCCAACTACCTGAAGTGTAAGAGATAGATGATTTCACAACTACTTGCAGTGCAAGGACAAATGATTCCTTCTCATTGGGCATGGATGGTCTGTCTGACTCTGCCCATATAGTGCTAACCTGTGCTAGTCCTAAGAGGTCCAGATTACTTTCAGATGGGGCTTGCCGTTGGTCTTTTGTAACAAGTTACACGGGGGTATGTACATATACACATGTCCATGCCCATATATGAATGTATACATCTCTGTGTTAATGTGAGTGGCGGGATCCATGTGCATATAGGAGACTCTACTAATATGTCAGTGAATATATATACATTTCTTGCTAGAGATGAAGGAGAAGAGATTTGGGGGAAACAACGAATTTATAAGGACAATGGAGGATATGGCCCACTGCCTAATCTAGTTTGTATTATGACGCTGATCTTGGTATATCCCACCCTTAAGTACTTCTTGGTTCTTCAGGAAGTTATTCGATGTCCTTCAAGATTAGCTAGAGGATGCATAGGATAGAAAACTAAGTCTGAAATCAGGAAGATCTGACAAATCATTTGGGTATTGTCACGGGTTGGGAGACATCTTAAAAATGAACTGTTGCACATCTGAATGGGGTGAGATCCAGACCCTTAAGTTTAAGGGCATCCAGTGCAAGCCTACATTGCATATGGCAGCTAGACAGAACACTAAAACTTGAGTTCCTAGCTGGCCTCAGACCCTTACTAGCTAGGTGATTTGGTCAAGTTACCTTAACTTCAATTCAGTTTCCTCAAAGGCCTGATATAGAGAAGGCTATTCTATAATTTCCCTTTCTTCCTCCTTCCTAGCCCCTGTATAGCTAAGGAAATCAAAATCCTTAGAAGTTGGGGAATTAGTCCAATGTCACATGGGAAGAAATAATAGGGTATACATTATCTCACTGGGAACTCAAGTGAAGCCAGTGTTTTCTTGCCTATTTTATAACAGGAAAGGGGGATTCAGAGGAAAATAACTAGTCCAAGGCTATATAGCCCTTAAGGGGCCAGAGGAAGATATACGTTTCAGTCTAATGCTCTTTCCATCCCTCCAGTCTATCATCCAAAGCTTGCTAATCAAACCTTGGCATTTAAAATGCTCCCTTTTAGATAATTTTAAAAGGTTTCTGTGATTTAAGTATCCCTAGCTGATGATTAAGTGACTATGTAACTTTAGTGAAATGTGTGTCCATAGATTCATAGATAAGGGGCTGGAAGAGACTGCCAGACTATCTATCCAACCCCTCATTTTACAAATGAGGAAACCAAGTCCCATGGAGATAAAGAGTAAATCACGAATAAGTTACAATACTAAACCTCAAGGTTTTAGAATGGAAAGCTGAGAATATTTGGACTTTTGTATTATTTTTCATTACTATACAGGTGACCTTACACAGCTAAAGAGTATGCAGGCTTAGAACAAAGTGGCAGATCAACCAAGCTTCAATTACAGTCTCAAAACCTACTTATCCAAGAACCAGCCTAGCTAATCTCAGAGAGATCCCACCACCCCTTCTTTCAGATAATTAGAAAATTCTTTACAAAAGTGAAATGAGGGTTAAAGGCAGGGGCTTGCTTCTGAAACAGTTCAAATCACCTTGTGAATTTTCGGCATAGCATTTATGGCTTGAAAACTGGCAAATCTTGCAGACTTGAGACTGATTTATTGTTTTGTAGGTTTGATTGTCTAGATTTAAGAAAGTGGTGAAGAAAATGCTCATACTGCAAATTAATCCTAAAAATTTGTACCATATACTTGGGAGGAGGAAGGGAGGGAGCAGTTAAACTTTACAAGCACCCTCCTGATAAAGGAAAAGAAAGGACAGAAAGAAGATGGTTGAAAAGTGACTTTAAGAATAGTGATAGAAAAACAATTGAAGACAGTAAACTTTGGGGAAAATGTTTTCCAGATTCTTTAATTCAAAATATTCTATCACACAAAAGCAACCTTTTAGAAAGCCCATTCAGGACACAAAAGCTTGACTAGGTTTGGGACAAGAGGGAATCTTCCCTGAAAGTATAAGACTTTGTGTCTTACCACCAGTTTGCTAAAAGTTTCCATCATCTATAAAATGAGATGGCTAGACTAAAACAAAGATTTTTAAGCTACTTTTGTGTCATAGACCACTTAGCCTGGGGAAGCCTAGGAACCCTTTCTTAGAATAATATTTTAAAGTATAAAGTAAAATATTTAAGATTACAAAGAAAATCATTTATATTAAAATATAGTTATCAAGATGATAAAAAAAAGAAGCAAACTGACCTAGATTAAGAACTTCTTCATTAGATGCTCTCCAAGCCCCTTTCCACCTTTGTAATTCCATGGTTTACTGTCTTTTGGTTTTCTCTTTTTCTCTTTAACCCTGAATTCCTATGGATGGAGGAAGATTGCTTCTTCTGAATTTAGGAAAAAATCCATACTTGCCAGTCTAATCTCCAAGAACAAATTGTATTCTTACGTGTGGATTTTCTGTTGTCTGCAAGATTAGTTAATTTGAATGACTTTGGTCACTTCCAGTGAACCTACAACATCATAATCTCCGGTAAGATAATAATTCAAATTTAAATGATATATAACACTATATGCTCATGATAAGGATGTATTTTGAATCAAGGTTGGAACATCTTTGTGCATTCCTCCTCAAATAGAAGCTAGATTGAAAGTATATCTTGTGCCTTTGTTCCTAATGACTAGGGTGTAGGAAGTCAACTCTGTTAGAATATGTCCAGAATAGGCAAATTAATATTAATATAATGCTAATAAATATTAGCATTTCTATATATTACTCAAAAAGTCCAGCATAAAAGATAGAAAGAGAAATTCTATTTAAAATAACTGTAGACAATTGAAAATATTTGGGAACCTTCCTGCCAAGATAAACCCAGAATCTATATGAATACAATTACAAAATACTTTTCACACAAAATAAAATCAGATCTAAACAAATGAAAAAAATATCAATTGCTCATGGATAGGTTCAGCTAACATATTAAGGATGACAATTCTACCTAAATTAATTTACTTATTCAGTCCCATACCAATCAAACTGCCAAAAGAAATTATGGAGCTAGAAAAAAATAATAACAAAATTCAAATAAAACAAAGGTCAAGGTTATCAAGGAAAGGGGCAGCTAAATAGCACAGTGAATAGAGCACCAGCCCTGAAGTTAGGAAGACCTGAGTTCAAACCTGAACTCAGATACTTAATACTTCTTGGCTGTGTGACCTTGGGCCTCATTGCCCCAACCCCAATTGCCTCAGGGGGAAAAAAAGAATATCAAGGCAAGTAAAGTAAAAAATTGCAAAGGAAGGGAGTCTAGCAAAATCAGATTCAAAACTATTATAAAGTGGCAATTATCAAAATTAATTGGTACTGGCTAAGAAATAAAAGTAACGAAAATATGTTAGTACACAAGACACAATAATCACTGACTATAGTAATCTAGTATTTGATAAACTCCAAAACTCCAGGTTTTGGGATAAGAACTTACTATTTGACAAAAACAGTTGGGAAAAGTAGGCATTGATCAACATCTCATACTATATTCTAAGATAAGGTCAAAATGGGAACATGATTTAGACATAAAGAATAAGGAATAGTTTACTTGACAGATCTGTGGAGAAGGGAATGACCCAACCAGAGATAAAGAGCATTATGAAAGGCAAGATGGATAAGTTTGATTACATTAAATTAGAAAGGTTTTGTGCAAATAAAACCAATGCAATAAAGATTAGAAGAGGAACAAAAAGCTAGGAAACAATTCTTTACAGCCAGTTTTTCTGATAAAGACCTCATTTCTAAAGTATATAGATAACTGAGTCAAATTTATAGGAATAAAAGTCATCTCCCAATTGATAAATGGCTGAAGGATATGAACACGCAATTTTCAGATAAAAAAGTTAAAGCCATCTATAGTCATATTAAAAGGTGCCCTAAATCACTATTGGTTAGAGAAATGCAAATTAACACAACTCTGAGATATCACCTCATACCTATCAGATTCGCTAATATGACAATAAAAAAATGATAAATGTTAAAGAAATGTGGGAAAATTGGAACACTAATGTATTGTTGGTGGAGCTGTGAACTGACCCATTCATTCTGAAGATCAATACCACTATTGGGCCATTTTTATATTTCAAAGGGATCATAAAAAATTTTAAGAGGACGCACATATACAAAAGATTTTATAATTATAATTTTTAATAAAAATTTTATAAATATTCTCTTTATGTTAGCAAAGAATTGAAAATTATGGGGATGCCCATCAGCTGGGGAATAGATGAACAAATTATGGTATATGGATGTAATGGAATACTATTGTTCTATAAGAAATGATGAACAGGATGATTTCAGAAAAATCTGTAAAGACTTATATAAACTGATGCTGGGTAAAGTGAGCAGAACCAGAAGAACATTGTACATAGTAACAGCAACATTGTGCAGATGATCAGCTTTGATAGACTTTGCTCTTCTCAGAAATACAATGATCTAAAACAATTCCAAAAGACTCATGATGGAAAATGCTACTCACATCCAGAGGAAGAAATACAGAAGTAGATTGAAGCATATGATTTTTGCTTTTTTGTTTTTTCCCTTCTTGTATTTTTTCCCTTTTGTTCTGAGTCTTCTTTCACAACATGACTAATGTGGAAATATTTACCATGATTGCATATATACAGATTCCTTACCATCTTGGGGAGGGAGAGAGGAGGAAAAGAGGCAGGAAAAATGTAAAACAAAATATTATAAAAAGCAAATGCTGAAAACGGTTTTAAAAGAAAAAAAATTGGTCTGTTTGGAATACTAAATCTCTAGTGAGAAAATTAAAGGCTTTTTATATAAACCTGTAGAAAAAAAGATTTTACTCTTCAACTTCCAATCAATCCCTGGAGGATTTACCAATACATTCAATTGAAAATTCCAATAACTGAGCCTTTGAATATATATATTTGAATCAAAAGACAGCTGAAATTATCTGGAAGTTGGAGAAAGGGTGGAGAACTGTTCACACTGCTTGCATATCTGAATTTTTCACCAAAACTATTAAAAATTAAAACTGTTCTCCTGATCTCCAACTGAATTGTCTTGCAAACCAAAATATCTTTTGAAAATCAGTAATAAATAGCATATCATGGTCAATTGTATCCAAAAAAGCTCACACAGATTTCTTCTTTAAAAATAGCTATGTAAAAATAGGGATATAATCAAGAGCAGCTATGTTGAGTGGACTACCAGGCAATAACTTGAGACAATACACCTAAAGAAGGTATTAACATCTAGAATTATCTCTAAATTTATCCTGTCTGTACAAACAGACTTATTTGCATGATGCCTCTTCCACTGGTCCATAAGCTCCTTGAGAGTAGAGACTAATTTTTTTTCTGTCTTTGTATCCCCAGCACTTAGCAAAGTGTCTAGCCCATAGTAGATGCTTAATAAATAATTGTTGGCTCCCACAAAGGAGCTGCCTGTGACCAGCACAAGAAAGCTGGGAGAAGATATATTATTGGCTAGTCTTTGACAAGGTTGATCCATATACTAATCATGCAAAACTGGTCATCTTGAAAAACAATTAGATTGTGGTTTGGGTGAAACCAGTACAGTGATAGGTGTCCAGTGTTCTAGAATAGCTTTTCTTGTGTGTCCCTTTTTGTTGTTGTCCATGAATTGTGTATGCTCTTAGAAAAATCTTGTGTATAATTCTGCTATGCTGCTGGTCTTAAATACAAAGAACACTAAAGAGTCTACTTATGATTGTATTACAAGGTTAAATTTTTTATTATTTTTTAAAATTTAATAGAAAATAGAGACAAAATAAAAATAAAATAAAACAAAACAAAGCAGAACATTGTCATGTGCCCAGAAGAATGTCAGGGAAAATTCAAAATATAGCAATGAATTTCCAGGTCAAGAAAGGATAGATAATAGTTAAAAAAAAAAAAAAGAATATATATATATATATATATATATTCTTTTTTTTTACTTCCTTGTAGGGTTTTTTTTTTGTTGTTGCTGTTGTTGTTGTTCTCTACTGTGCATTACTTTGTTCTTTTTTTCCCCCTTTCATCCCCCCACCTCCTCCAAGAAGGTTACACTTAACACAGATATATTTCATAGATATACACTCAGAGATACACACACACACACACATATCCAGATACATTCACAGACGCTCACATAGACACACAAACCCATATATATACATGTATACATAAATACATATATATGTATACATAGAGCAAAATGCATACATATCTACATATATTCAAATATATGCGTATATGTATATATTTGTATATACACACATATACACACACACACACACATTTACCCATTTGTAAACATGCATCTAAAACAAGTATTAGTATGGCTGACATAATGTAAATTTCTTTCTTAATTAAATCTTCACGCTTGACTGTGTCTAAGATCAATGACTACTAGCTATACTATTTTTCCCTAATAAATACGACTCCTGATCTATGTCATAGTGTTTATACACATCTCTTCTTTCCTATCTCTAACACTTTTACTTTAATTCTGCTCCTTAATGTTACTTAACCACCCACCATCGATCCCAGCTTTATCTTCTCCCCCTGCTTTGCATTCCCCTATACCTTGCCCTCCCCCACTTAATTTTTTATAGATTTTGGAGAATGCTATATACCCTTCATGGTATATATGTAGCCTCTTTAAGTCATTCCCGATGTGAGTAGGTTTTCAGAACTAGGAGCTCTCCTCTCCTCTCTAAAATCATTGTGTCTATTCTTCTTCTGCACCTCATTTGTTTAAATCTTTTTTTTGAGCTTCCCAATTCCTGATGTCAATCATAAATGTGTGGTATACATTTTTATGTAGAAAATATAAACAATTTGTCCACATCAGTTCCTTAAAATTAATCTTGGATATTGGCTCTTATATGTTGAATTTTCTACTGAGTGCTTTTTTTGGTTGACAGAAAGTCTTGAAAATCTGTGAATTTGCTTAATGCACATTGTTTTTTCATTGAATATTATAGATAATTTTGCTGGATATGATATTTTTGGCCATAAGCCTAGTTCTTTTGATTGTCAGTAGATATGATTCTAGGACCTGCAGTCTTTTATTGTGGCTAATGCTAAGTCCTTTACAATTCTAATTGTAGCTCCAACACATTTGAATTGTTTTTTTCTTGTTTCTTGCAAAATTTTCTCTTTGATCTAGGGGTTTCAACATTTGGTAATAGTCTTCCTGTGTTTTGCACAAAGGATTTCTTTGAGGTGGTAATCAGTAGATTTTTTTTTATGTTTACTTTTCCTTCATGATCTATCATTATGGGACAATTTTCCTGGATTTCTTGCATTGTTGTGTTAAGGTTCTTTTTTTGATCACAGCTTTCAGGTAATCCAACTATTTTTATATTATTTCTTCTTTATCTGTTCTCCAGATCTGTTGTTTTTATGTTTCACATTCTGTTCTATTTTTTTCATTCTTTGTATTGTTTTGTTATTCTTGGGTTTCTTAAAGATTAACTTACTTCCTCTTGTCCACTTTTGATTTTCAAAGAGTTATTTTCATCTTTAAGATTTTGCATCTCCTTTTCAAGTTGGTTAATTTTCCATAATCTTGGTTGTTTGGGATTTTTTTTCTAATTTTTCCTCAGTGCCTCTCATTTGATTTTCAAATTCTCTTTTGAGTTCTATAAATTCTCTCTGGGCAGGGAGCTGTTTACCAGTATTCTTTAGGATAAAAGAAGCTTTTTACTTCAGTGTCTGCCTCTGAAGATGAACCTTGGTCTTCCCCACTCCAATATTAAGTTTCTATATTTGGGTTCTTTCTTTTTGCTGGTTCATATTTTTAATGAGAAGTATTAGTATAAGCACCTGTAACTGTGGGAGGATGGTGTCTCTACCTTCCCTTCAGTTCTCCCCTCTAACCAGGAGGCTCAATCCTCCTTCAAGTGCCAGCAGCCAGCTGCTTCTGCACTCGTGATGGGTATGCTGGCTGCTTCTCAACCAAGGTCTAGTTTCAGCAGCACAGCTGGGCTCAGTGTTCTTTATCAGCTGAGGTTTAGTGTTCCTGGATTCAGACACTCCTCAAACAGTCAGGGAAGCAAAAGTTTCTGTGATTCCCCGAGGCGCCAGCTAAATCCAGCTCACCCGATGGCTCCCTACTTGGTCTTTCTATGGAGCTAGCGGAGATATGTCTGCATGTCACCAGGGTGAATCTGGCATGGGATCTTTCCTCAGACTTCTTGGGTTGTACTAGGAGAACCCCTGTTTTGTCCCAAGTCGTCTTGATCTTTTTCCAGTTTATATTCACACTGAGGTGCAAATTTGCTGTTTGGGGGGGGGGAATCTGGAGAGCTTGACATTTACCGACCTACTCTATCATCTTCCCAGAATCCTCCCCCAAAGTTAGTTATGATTCTCTGATTATACCTTCTGAATCCTTCTGTACCTTAGGCATAATTACATCAGAGATTGAAGGACCTTGATAATCAATGGTCACAAGATTCTGGTATGGATATCTATCTAATATAAACATCTGCCACAAAAGATGGCATATAATCATATTATGTCTCTGGTCGGCATCTCTGGAACTAAAAAATCAGCAATTCTGACTGAAGTGGCCAGCTCCCTCACATAAATTGAGTTTTTACTGGTTTTTAATGGAACTGACCAATTTGATTGATTGCCAAATTGCCCAGTTTTAACATCATTTAAACATTACCTTCCTCTGATGCAGTAGTTCTCAAAATATAGTTCTGTGACCCCTAGGGATTCTCCAGAAGCTTTCAAGAATCCCAAAAAGTCAAAACTATTTTCACAATAATACTAAGATGTTTTAATTTGTAATATGACAAATATTGATAGACACAATGCACATAAATAAAAATTCTTTGAAAGATCCTCAATTTTTAAGAATGTAAAAGGGAACTAAACAAAAAAGAACTGCTGCTCTAAAGCAAGGAGAAATGACAGATGATGTTGGGGAATGGAATGAATGCTGAAATTAGGAGGCAGGAGACCTTAATTCAGTCCATTAGCTCCACCAACGAAGACTTGTATGAGTTTCCTTAGGCAAGCCATTTTACCTCAATGTGTAATCTGTTTCCTCATTTGAAAAATGGAGTTGGACACTTCTTATGGTTCTGCACTATTCTGCTATTCTTCAATTCTTTGGGCGGGAAAAAAGGTAAATTTCAATGTTTATTCAAATAAATGAAGAATTCATGTGGAGATTATAAGAAAATATAATTGGAAAGTAATGAGTGTCAAATTCCAAAGAACTTACAATGAAAAATATTATTTGTTCCAGAAAGAGAACTAATGGCTCTGAGTATAGATTAAAGCATATATTTTTAAAACTTTATTCATTTTTCTTGCCCTTTTTTGCAGCGTGGTTAATGTTAAAATGTTTTTCATGACTTCATATAAATAATTGTCATCATTTTTCTTCTCTTTTTAATGAGGAGGGGAATGGAGGGAAAGAATTAGGAATTGAAATTTTTTAAAACTAAAATAAAATTCTGCATTTAACAAACAAAAAAAGAAAGAGGCGAAGGAAGGAAGAAAGAGAGGAAGGGAGGAAGGGAGGAAGGAAAGAAGGAAGGAAGGAAGTGAGAGAAGGAAGGAGGGAGAGAAGGAAGGAGGGAGAGAAGGAGGGAAGGAAAGAGGGAGGGAGGGAAGAAAGGAAGGAGGGAGGGAAGGGAAAGGGAGAAGAGAAGGAAGGAAGGGAAAAAGGAAGGGAGGGGAAAGGAAGGTGAGAGGGAAGAAGGAAGGAAGGAAGGAAGGAAGGAAGGAAGGAAGGAAGGAAGGAAGGAAGGAAGGAAGGAAGGAAGGAAGCACTAAGAAGGCATTAAATTTAGGACAAAGAACAAATTAATGTTCAAAATTTACTTCAAAGGAAGGACTGAAAAAGAAATAGTACAAAAGCAACAAAAGTAGAGGAGAGTTGGGCAGGAAAGAATGGTTATCTATCTCCTTTAATTAATCAATATGCATTTTATTAAGTAACTACTGTAATAAGTGCTCAGTATACAAAGTCAAAAAATAAAAACAATCTCTGGTCTCTAGGAGTTTAGAGTCTAGACAGGGTAGATAGCACATACATATATGGGTACTTATCATTTGTGTATATGTCATATATATGTATATTTATATATATGTAAACATACATTTACTCATATATGTAAAATTTGGTAGAGAAAGAACAAACAGCTAGGGAGTCAGCAAAGGGATCATTTAGAAGGTGTCCACTTGAATTGGGCCTTGAAGGAAACAAGGGATTCTGAGAGATGGAGGTGAGGAAGAGGTACATTCCAGGCATGGTGAAGAATCTATGCAAAGGAACAGTAAGAAGGCCATCATGGCTGGACAGCAATTAATAAGGACAGGAGTAATCTGTGATAAAATTTCCTTGGTACTTGGGATCAAGTTGTGAGGTTCTTGAAAGGCACAAAAGAATAGTTTTATGAGATGACCCCATTTAGCATCCAGAGTATATTAGAATCAGCCAGAGTTAGAATAAGGGAAAATGCTTGATCTTTACTTTGCAGAGGTGATAAGTGAGAGCAATAGCAATGGGAATCCAGCCAGCTGTGCTTCTGCCTCTCTCACACTCCACCCACCAAATTCTCTACACAATCTCCCATACAACACATCAAACTTGCACAGAGAGTGGGCGGGGCCATTCTTTGTCCAAGCATATATTAATAGAGTATTGTCCATTTGCTAATTAGCCTCAAGTGCTGGGGACCTCAGTGCAATGACTCAAGAGCTTCAGCCCATTACATCTCCCGCTTTTCTTGTTTTGTAACACAGGTGGTCATGCCATCCCTGACCTCTCAGGGAGGTAAGAGCCCCCCAAGGGGAGGTGATCACGACACCCCTGACTTCTCAGGGAGGGAGATGAAAAGCACCAAAGGGAAGTGGGGATTGCTAGCCGGTTTCCGGGCTGAAAGGTCGTATTAGAAACAGGTATGCACAAACCCATCAGCATGGGAGGTATTATACAAGCACATAGCATAACACACAGGCTATCAGTGATGACTCTCTCCACAACCAGTGCAGGCTTGATGTGGTGCAACAAACATGAATTGTACATGCCAGTAGTGATATAACAAACAATATGAATCAACATGGTATTGTAAAAGATTTCCAGAAGTCCTAGAAGGAGGGTATGTAAACAAAAGTCACACATATGCCTTCTTCAGCAGCCAAGAAATAGTCCAAAACCAATCTAATGTCCATTGCTTCACATGTCAGGGAATCCAATGATCCCTGCAAGTTTTTGAAGTCCTGCAATAGTCCTTTTATGTATTAGGGAATCCAATGATTCCAGCAGATTTTGAAGTCCTGCAACAGTTTTATCATTTCTCAGAAAATCCAATGATTCCTGAGGATTTTCAAGTCCTACAACAATCTTATCATGTCTCAGAGAATCCAATGATTCCTGAGGGTTTTGAAGTTCAACAATTTTCGATGTCCATGAGTCAAACTCCATAACTGCCACGCTCTTTCAGTGGTGGGCACAATCAGCAATGGAACCACCCGATGTTTCTTGGGTCATCTTCTTTGTTTCAAGAGTCTGCTCCGTCTCTCTGAGATGGACAAGGCGAATATGGCTCGTTGGCACCCATCTGATTCCTTCTCCATCTGTAGAGATACAAGCAAACCCTCTCCCCCAAGCAGTTAGCCTATCTGGTCCCTTCCATTCACCACTTTCTGGTTCTCTCCACATCACCTGGTGATTATCTAAAGATAGTGGAGCTGCTCACACTGGACATTGCCCTTCTGGTGGGTTATAAAACCTATCTGCCAGAGCCAGTGCATCTTTTGTCAAAAATCAAGAAGTTAATAGTATAAAGGGTTAGATTTAGAAGTTCTTTAGGGTTACCTGTGGCTCCCCCTTTTGTTTTTGGAGGAGCATCTTACTATCTTTGTTTCTCTCTCTACTATTGCCTGTCCTTGAGGATTAAAAGGTATGCCAGTGATGTGTAAAATCTTACACTGTGCACAAAAGTGTGCAAAATGTTTAGAAGTATATGCAAGACCATTATCTGTTTTTATTGCTTGAGGCACACTCATAATTGAAAATGCTTGAATAAGGAACTCAGTGACCACTCAGGCTGTCTCTTTTGCTGCTGGTATTGCAAAAGTGAATCCTGAAAAGATGTCTACCACAACGTGGATAAAAGACAGGCGACCAAAGATCTATAATGGGTCACATCCATTTGTCAAATTTCATTGGGTCTCAAACCATGAAGGTTCTTCTCTGGAGGCAGTGTAGGAGCATAGAAAGGAAGGCAAGTTGTACAGGCTTTTATTATGCTCCTAGCTTTCTCTCTTGTTATTCCAAATTGTAAACGTAGAGCTTGAGCAGCTTGATGATATTTAGAATGAGATGCCTGGGCTTCTTGGAATAAAGGAGTATTGACCAACATAGTTAGAAAGCTATCTGGCTTTGAATTACCATCAAAAATAGGACCTGGAAGTCCACTATGAGAGTGGACATGCAAGATATAAATCTTACCTGGATGCTTTCGCACTTGCTCTTGAAATTTCTTAAAGAGCTGATATATATTAGAGGCTACAAACTTTATCTGGGCTGTGGCAATTCTTTGTACCATACCTACTGAATAGGCCGAATCAGATATTATATCTCCTGAATAACAAGAGCTAGAATGATTGTATACAATTCGTTCTTCTGAGTGCATTGAAAAGGAGTTCTGACTACTCTTTATAGTTAAGTCACGAGAGTATACAATGCAGATATTATGTTTGGATGCATCTGTAGTTGGTCCTTTAAGAGGAACTTTAGAAACCTTTTCTTCAAGAATCCATCGCCAATTATGTAATAGTCTGGTTATTTTTAATGGAGACCCATGTGTAAAATTTGGAGCCATGGCTAATAAAATTTGCCACTCTGGGATGGTCTCACAACACACATTAATTTGTGGATTAGTATAAAAGGTATATATCTTGTCAGGTCTTGCCTCAAATAATTGTACTGCTCGCTTAATGGCCTTTAATAAAATTCTACCCATAACACTGGATAAGGAGTAAGGCTTTGTTCTGGTTGTGCTAGGAGGTTCACCCATTCTATCACACTGTCTCCTTGATAAAGGACTGCTGTGGGTGCCTCTTGTGTAGGAAAAAAATGATATTTCCAAGGGTTTTTGAGTGACTCTTTCAACCACATTGGACAAAGCCAGTTCAACTTCTCTCAAAGCCTCTTGAGCTTCTTTTGTAAGCTGGCATGGTGAGTTTAAAGCACTATCTCCCCTTAAAATATCATATAATGGTTGCAACTGATAGGTAGTCAAGCCTAACACTGGTTGCATCCATTGGATATCTCTTATCAATTTCTGAAAATCATTTAAGGTGTTTAGCTTCTCTGTTCTTAAGGCCAATTTTTCTACTGTAAGCACCTTAGGGTATACTTCATATCCTAAATATTGAAAAGGAGCATGTCTTTGAATTTTTTCTGGAGCTATGTACAATTTGTAGTATCTTAGTGTTTCTATGGTCTTTTGCAGACATGCTTCTAACATTTGCACATCTAAATATATCATCCATATAATGTAACAACATAACTTTTGGAAATGCTTTTCTTACTGGAGTAAGAGCAGCAGCAACATACATTTGATACAGAGTAGGGCTGTTTTTCATTCCCTGTGGCAAAACTGTCCATTCATATCTTTTAGAAAGCTCAGCTAAGTTAATGCTGGGCACTGAAAAGGCAAATCTTTTCGTATCCTCCCTATCCAGAGGAATAGAATAGAAACAGTCTTTAATGTCTATACCCAAAGAGGCCATTCTCTAGGCAATTGAGTAGGAGATAGAAGTCCAGGCTGAAGAGTTCCCATAGTTTCCCTCTATTCATTTACCACTGCCATCCAGTATGATTTAGCAGTCAACACAAATTCATGCCCTATGAAGACTGGTTGAAGGAATTAGAGATGTTTAGGATGAAGAAGAAAAGATTCCTACAGAATATGATAATTGTGTTCAAGTATTTAAAAAGTTGTCACATGGAAGAGAGATTAATTAGACTTGTTCCACTTGGCCCCAGAGGGTAAAATTAAGAATAATGGGATGGAGATTAAAGAAAAATTAACCTGAGATTGAGATTTGGAAGGCCTTTCTAACCATTACAGCTTTCCAAAAGTGGAATGGGCTCTTTGGGAGGCTTTGATTCCTCTTTATTGAAGGTCTTCATGAAAAGGCTGGATGCTACTCAGTACCACTGAGATTCCAACCAATGCTGACATTATGTGATTTTCTGATTTTCTGACTCCAAGAATCAGATTTCAGATTTCAGGACCTCTTCTAACATGCAGAAGTTATAAGCTGTAATTACTCATGCTCCAAATATACCAAAGCCGAAAAGCTATGCTATAACAACAATGAGCAGAGGTAAAATATTTGTCACATTCGTAGATGAAAACAGAAATTTTCCCAGTTTTTTTTTTTCATTTATTGGTCATCTGTTGAACATGATGTACAAATTTCTTCATGAAATAATTAATACTTAATTTAAAATGTAAAATTACTACTGAATTTAAAAGAAATAAGGGTTAACATGTCACATTATAATCGCGTTGCAATTTCATTTATTCTTTAATCAAAAAATATTTATCAAATTATCAACTCTGTACTAGAGAATAGGTGACACAAAGAACTATAAGACAAAGTCTCCGGTTTCATGCATTTACCAGGAGAAATAGTACATGAGTTTATGATTAATGTCATAATAGAGTCAAAGGAAAATACTCAGGGAATATAAAGGAGGGAATCAGCAACTTTTCATGGAAGGCATGGCATTTAAGAATTGCATCCCTAAAAGATGAGTAGGTATTTGATAAGTAGAGATGCGAAAGATTGTTCAAGGAAAAAAAAAGAGTAGGATATTCTGAAAATGAGAAGAGTCATAAAGACCTGAGTTCAAATCTTACTATGTGAATCTATAGACCTCAGTTTTCTCATCTCCAAAATGAGGATAATAAAAGCACCTATTTCCCAAGGCTTTTGTGAGAATAAAGTGAGATATCTGTAAAGCACTTTGCACACTTTCAAGAACTATGTAAATGCTAGCTATTGTATTTAATTTGAACATAATATGCATAAACACATATAGACAGAGACAGAGACAATAGATAAATACAGGCATTGACAGCCAACACTATCAAAGTCATCAGATTTGCTGATTAAGATCACTGGTCCTTTGAGACAAGAGTTTCAGTCAACTGATAGGAATAGAAGCCCTGTCACAAGGGGTTGAAGAATAATGGCTCATGATGAGGTACAGGTAGCACATTGGTGTAGACTACTCTTTAAAGTTAGACAGTGAAGGAAGACAGAAGTGAGACTAACTTTAGAGTGATGTCAAAATTTTTAAAAAGGATTTGAAAAGATAGGATTTTAAAAAGGATTTGAAAAGATAGGAGAGGCTCAAGTTTGTAGGCAGAAGGAAAAGCGCTTAGAAAGAACAAGCTGAAAATAAAATAGTTTAATTTAGGGAATAACATTCTAGATTAATACAAGCAAAAATGAGACCACAAGAAGAAGGAAGATAAGGCAACTTGGCAAAAAAGGCCACAAGGTTATAAAACCATTAATTCTAGAGCTAGAAGGTAGTTCAAGGGCCATGAAGTCCTACCTTTTCATGTGACAGATCAGAAACTGAGGTCCAAGGAAAGACCTTTTTACCCTTGAGTGAATTGAAAAGAGGAGAACAGGTGAAAAATATAAATTTAAAGGCCAAGAAGAGAGAACTTCAAAGAGCTCACCTTGGATAACTTTCATCCTTTTAATCAAATATTAAGTAAGGGCATCAAGTGAGAGTACACAGGCCAGTGTAATAGGCTTCGAAAAGATGAGAGAGGGCCTGAAAAACAATTCTGAGAATTTCGATAGATACCTGAAGAAAGATGAAAGGATTGGTGAGCAAGAAGAATGAGAGCCCAGTGGAACCTAGAAGGTATGAATTTGTAGGAGATCCAATCCAGTCAGCATGCTTTCTTAACATTGTTTAGCAATACTTGAAAATATAAGAGCAAAGAAAAAAGTGGAAGATGTAGCCCAAAAATGTATATTGTCTTGGAATCGGGGACTGACATAGAAGACAAGTGAGAGAGTCAAAGGGGCAAGAAAGACAGGGTATTACATGGAGGTATATCCAGAACAGGCAAGGAGACAAAGATAGAAGTGGGCTGGTGGAGTTGGAGAATAGAAAATAGTAAAAAGATTCAAGTTTGTGAAGACACAAAGTAGATGTGATGGAACAGAAAAAATGGAATGAAAATTAAGATTTCCCAAGAAAAGACTCAAAATTCTAAATCTTGCTGAAATCATCAATGAAGATAATTATAAGACTGTTATGGAGTTCTTTTGGCAATGCTAATGATAATGTACAGATGGTACTATAAGTGGATGGTGTGGAGGTCAAGAGGAAATGTTTGTAAGTGATGAAGGAAGAATGATTGACAAAAAAAGGATTCTGAATAACAAGGAATATGACAATCCTTTGTCTTGTGCTAGTGAGGCAGAGGAAGTAGAGAAAGCTGCTTATGGGGAAGTAGTAGCATAAAGAAAGTGCCAAAAAAGGCAAGGGAATGAAATAAAAAGTCAAGAAAAATCTTAAGAGGAATAAAGAAACTGTAAAAGATCATCTCATCATATATTTAGATGCAATTAAGCATTTGCAAAAGTTGCAAATACATCCCATGACATATCCTCATATCTGCAGACTTCCAGACTTCCCACTCTGTTCTTGATTGTGTTACAGATCAGCTCTGGAAAAGGAAAAGTGGATGTTCAGTACAGTTAAAATACTTTCAGAATGAAGATGATTTGGAAGGGAAGGAGGGAAACAATTAAAATTTTTGTGAGCAAATTGAATGAAAGAAGTTGGATAAGGTACATTCAAAGGGAAAGGAGAAATAGAAAATGGTCTATCAGTGACTATGGAGTGTCACTTTATGAATTTATCTTTTCTACCATCCTCTTCCATTCTAAGGGTCTTCTCTTCCCATCAGAATCTTCTTCTTCAGAGTTTGCTCCTGGAAGGAGTGAGGTGGTGTCTGAGGAATTTCTGGATCTCTCTCCAAGAATGTTCCTGGGCTACTGCATGGTAGCCAATATCACCTCCCCACAGAAGGGGCCTTGAGAAAAAGGGGTTCCAGGAAGCAAAGCACAATGGGGAATAGGGAGGCTCTATCAGGTGGCCAGCGCCAGGGTAGAAAAGCAGAGTCCCATTGCTTCTGCCATGTCTCCTCAGCTGTTCCATTGCTTGTTCAGCATAAGCTTTGCTATTGAGACATTCATCTTTCTCTCCTACAATGAATAAAATATGGCCTTGGGCCTTTTCTACCTGAAGGACACTCTGTTGGTTGACTTCAGCTTGAGGGTCTCCCTTGATGTGACGAAAATTTACTGCCCCTGATACATGTATCTGAATGTACTCCTTCTGGTGGGGGATAGGATTGATGACAAGATCCCTGTATTTGCACTGAGTCTCATGGATGGCATTGGTCCCATTGATACAGATGGTGGCTATAATTTGTTTCAGATGCACTGCCATGGCCAGCCCAATCTCTGCACCTTTACATACTGAGATCACCCCAATCCCCGATTTGTGGATCTGAAAGATACCAAAGAGGAATAAAGGATAGGGAAGGAAGAACCCAGTTAGAATATCTCTTCTTTACAAAGAAGACCACCCTAAAATCTGGGGGAAAGATGGATGGATATAAACCATCCTGACCAGGAGGAGTCATTTGATTATTCAAATAACTGACCCTGCCTTTCCCCTAGAGTTCATTCTGAGACTAACAATTATTCCTCCTCAACCTTTTGAAAATAGCAGCAGAAAAATCACAATTTATGTTGTGACAGCCTATCCCTTGTCACAAATATACTCTTCGCACACATAAATACACTTACAATACAGTATATATTTTTAAAACTAAAGTGAATTGACTTTAACTTTACTTAGAAACTTGGGGAAGTATAAATTTGGTAATATCTATTGAAAGAATTCTGGATGTTCTAGGCCTTTTGAAACAAGCATTGACAATCATTTTATTGGGCAGGGATCTTGGTTATCAAATTTATTTTGCATTTCTTTAGTAAATGCATGTACATATGTATATACATTATATCTTCCCCAAAAGAATATGTTTCACAAGAGCAGTGACAACATCAATTGCATCTTTGTAACACCAGCACCTAGGCATGTTCCTGATAGATAGGCCCTCAATAAATGATTGTTGACTGAGAAATTCACTATGCAGAGGATTCCAAAAGTATTAGTGCATTATTAAGCTACTGAAACTTAGTAATCACTAAAAATTTTGACATGTCATGAACATGGTCACACATATAGCACCATACACTAATTAGACAGCTATAATGTCTTTCCACCAATTCAAGCAACAACTTCTACTGGCTTTGGCGTCAAAGGGCCTGGTTCAAATCCCATCTCTGACCCTTGCTATGTATGCATGTAGCAATAGATAGATCACTGAACCTGGAATCAGCAAGGCCTGTGGTCAAATTCAGCTTCAGATACTCCCTAGCTGTGTCATCCTGAGGAAATCATTTAGTTGATGTTTGTGTTAGTTGTACCAACTATAAAATGGAGATAACAGCATCTATTTTATTCACTTGTTGTGAAAAGCCAATGAGATATTTGTAAAGTATTTACTGCAGTGTCTAGCTAAAGTAGGAACTACTATATGAACGCACATTGCCTTCTCTTGCCCTTCCTTTTCCAGATTTCAAGCTATGATTCCATAATTATAAGAGCTGGGTGGTTGCCCATGGCACATGGAAGGTTGGTGACTTGCAACTAAACACCACGGGAAAGATTTGGACCAGTCTTCCCGACTCTTGTCCAGCATGCTAGTACACCATGTTGCCTCTGGAAAACAGTTTGTCTTTTTTTTATGCTGATGAAAGTATTGCACAAAAATGAAGGCTAAGGAGCATAAAGAATTGGGGGATTCTAGGATCCTCACAATATTAGAGTTAGAAGAGACCTTTGCCAATCTTCAGATCTAGTCCCTTTCTTTTTACAGAGGTTGAGTGGGGGATAAATGAGAGGCAGGATATGAAGACAGGTCTTTGGATTCTAAATCCAGTGTTCTTTCCACTGTAACATGCTCTGAATCATAGTAGGAAAGGTGGTTGTGTGACCTTACACTTAGGAGACAGTCTCATCGACTTTGCAGCCAGTGATGAGTGGAGATCTAGAAAGAGGAACCAATAAGATCAAAAAGAGTGTACTAACCCAACTGTTCCTCTTCACTGACTAAAATATATCTGGCCTATGTCAGAGTGGCACCAGTGGTTATATACCAGTCTGCTTTTTTCTACTTCAATATAAAACGCAACTCTCACTATTCACAGGTTATTACCTATAACAATTGTTCTTAACCTAGCAGATAAGGAAATTCTTGAAATTGAATAAGGAAAAAAAAAACTACATTGTGCTAATCATTAAAATTTAGCTCTTCCTTTCATTATTTAAAAAAAAAAAAAAAACATATGCTGAGATGGCATTCATAGATCTCATAAGACAACTAAAGAAAAATGAGGAACCTCTAGTCCAGGCAAAGCCAACCTTCTAACAATAATTATAAATTCAACATCATGGGGCCTGCATAGATCATAGCCCAAAAGAACAAAAGGCACAATTCTCTCTATCTTTTGTGTATGAATGAGTTAAGCATCATTGTCTAGATATAATTTCAGCCATAGTAATTTCAGAGTAACTAACTAAATACTAAGTAAATATAACTAAAAAAATGTTTAAGGCCTTTTTCAGCTTTGAAACTGATTTCTGAAAGAGCTCTTGAGGGATTCTGACTCAGTGGGTACCCAACAAATTTGTTCCAATTCAGGATTCAGATTAGTGACTCAAAACATTGTCTGTAAATTGTGAAAATACCTTTGGGTGGTGCATCAACATATTGGCAGCTTCCTCAAAATATTCCAGGTCTACTTCCACTAAGTTGCTGGGTAGGTCTTCATAGGCAAAATAGGCCAAAGCCAATACACCAAAACCATGGCTTGCCAAAAGACTGGCTCGAAATTCAACCAGGCCACCAATTCCACCAAATAAATCAATTACCCCTGGGAAAGGGCCTTCTCCTAAGACAAAAAGCAAACCAAGGAGCAATGACAAAGAGAACAAGAAAAAGATTTGCTAGGCAAAGGTAGATAACAATGTAAAAAAAAAATTGGGGGTAGTTTAAAATGAATGGCAAATAAGAGTTTTTTTACTTATAAATACACATATTAACTATAATGGACATATGAAAAAAGGCCCTATCTGCATCCAGAGAAAGAACTGAAACAGAGAAACACACACACACACACACACACACACACACACACACCTATTTGTGTCTAATGTTGGCCATCTCTAGGGTGGGGAAGGAAAAAACATTGAAACAGAAATAACTCTTAGATTGTAGTCTTACAACCAATTAAAAATTCATTTCATTGTATGATAATTTAGTTCATGTGACTCCAGCTTCTCTATAAGAATAGTACGAAATACTTTTATCAAATGCCTTCTAAAAATCAAGATCAGCTACATTCCTCACACCTACCAATTCAATATCCTTGTTTAAAATTATTGAAAAATGGAAAGTTCTGAGATCACTGTTGTTATTATATTATCATCATCATTACCTTTATTGTTATTGTCATTAGTAGTAGTAGTAGTAGTAGTAGTAGTAGTAGTAGTGACGGTGGTATTAATAGCAATAGTGTCAATTTTATTATAATGTTTTTAGCCCTTTTTTTGAGTTCAGATAGAAATTATCCAAGGACAAGTTGATGTCTTAATTTTTCTTTTCTATTTAATATTCTGTGAATAACTTTAAAGGTAAATAAAATGGCTTTTTCATAATTGAATAAAAATATTGGGTTATAAGTTCATCTTCCACAGACTGACTGAATGCATCTTTACCTAAACTTAATGGGGATTGGTCTGAAAGGATGACATCTTCTACATGGTCTTAATTCCTTCCAAGGCTCTGTATTTGCATTTTTGAAATTTTTTCATTCTATTTAGGGAGATATTTATTAAAAATCATTGCTTTTAAATTTTTGTGAATAATGTTTTATATATATATACTAAGCTCTATCATTTTGATATACAAGTCCACATGATTCAAATAGTTTTTCACATCAATGTCCATGTATTTTCAGTTGAGATCATATGAATACCACCCTCTGGTGGATCTTAGACACCTTCTAAGTGTCTAAGCCTTCTAGGTTTCTAATTGCATATGGAGATAAACTTTCAGTTACATTTGACAATATCAATAGCATGTACCTTTATTGGTCATTCCTATTGCTTAGTAAAGTAGAATCTATTTGTTACAAATTTTATTTATGTGGATTTTTTTCCTATCATGAGTTCTGAGAATATCAGTTCCCTTCTTTTTTGATGCAGAAATGTTCATCTTTCTATAGTTGTCTTGGGGATGAGTTTCATGTTTCACTAATAATGCATTAGAGGTTTTTTGTTCTGGATCAAAGGTTCTTAACACTATTTTTTCTGTCAGAAACCCCTTAACTGGTTTGGTAAATCCTTATGGTCACTTTCTAAGAATTTTTTTAAATAATTGAAGAAATGGTAATTTTTTTTATTAAAGCTTTTTATTTACAAAACATGTGCATGGGTAATTTTTTAATACTGACACTTGCAAAACCTTCTGTTACAAATTTTCCCCTCCTTCCCTCCACCCACTTCCCTAATGGCAGGTAGTCCAATACATGTTCAATATGTTAAATAAATATATGTTAAATCCCATGCATACGCATACACACACACACACACACACACACACACACACACACACTCACATTTATACTGTTACCTTGCTGCACAAGAAAAATCGAATCAAGAAGGAAAAAAAACTTGAGAAAGAAAACAAAATGCAAGCAAACAACAACAGAAAAGAGTGAAAATGCTATGTTGTGGTCCACAATCAGTTCCCACAGGCCTCTCTCTGGGTGTAGATGGCTCTCTTCATTACTGAACAATTTGAACTGGTTTGTATCATCTCATTGTTGAAGAGAGCCACATCCATCAGAATTGATCATTGTATAGTCTTATTGTTGCCATGTATAATGATCTCCTGGTTATGCTCATTTCACTCAACATCAGTTCATGTAAGTCTCTCCAGGCCTCTCTAAAATTATCCTGCTGGCTGTTTCTTATACAACAATAATATTCCATAACATTCATATACTATAATTTATTTAGCCATTCTTCAATTGATGGGCATCCATTCAGTTTCCATTTTCTTGCCACTACAAAAAGAGCTGCCACAAAAATTTTTCCACATGTGGGTCCCTTTCCCTCCTTTAAGATATCTTTGGGATATAAACCCAGTAGGAACACTGCTGGGTCAAAGGGTATGCACAGTCCGATAACTTTTTGAGTCTAGTTCTAAATTGCTCTCCAGAATGGTTGGATCCATTCATAATTCCACTAACAATGTATCAGTGTCCCATTTTCCCACATCACCTCTAAAATTTGTCATTGTCTTTTTCTGTCATTTTAGTCAATCTCAAGAGGTGTGTAGTGGTATCTCAGAGTAGTCTTAATTTGCATTTCTCTGATCAATAGTGATTTGAAGCACCTTTTCATATGACTACAAATAGTTTCAATTTCTTAATTTGAAAATTGTCTATTCATATCCTATGACCACTTATCAATAAGAGAATGGCTTAATTTCTTATAAATTTGAGTCTATTCTCTCTATATTTTAGACACGAGGCCTTTATCAGAACCTATGAATAAAAAAATGTTTTCCAAGTTTGTTGCTTCCCTTCTAATCTTGTCTGCATTAGTTTTTTTTTTTTGTTTGTTTTGTTTTGTTTTTGTGCAAAAAACTTTTTAACTTAATATAATCAAAATTATCTATTTCGTGATCAATAATTAACTTCAGTTCTTCTTTGGTCACAGATTTCTTCTTCCTCCACAGGTCTGAGAGGTAACTATCCTCTGTTCTTCTAATTTCTTTATAATATCATTCTTTATGTCTAGATCATGAACCCATTTTGACCTTATCCTGGTATACGGTGTTGAGTGTGGGTCAATGACTAGTTTCTGCCATACTAGTAGTTTTAATCAAATAGTGAATTCTTCTCCCCAAAGCTGGAGTCTTTGCATTTTCAAACACTAGATTGCTAAAGTTATTAACTATTTTGTCCTGTGAACCTAACCTATTCCACTGATGAACTATTCTGTTTCTTAGCCAGTACCAAATGGTTTTGATGACCGCTGCGTTACAATATAGTTTTAGATCTGATACAGCGAGGCCACCTTCATTTACTTTTTTTTTTCTATTAATTCCCTTGAAATTATTGACCTTTTGTTCTTCCAGACGAATTTTGTTGTTTTTTTTTTCTAGGTCAGTAAAATAGTTTCTTGGGAATCTGACTGGTATAGCACTAAATAAATATGTTAATTTAGGTAGTATTGTCATTTTTATTATGTTTGCTCAACCTATCCAAGAGCACTTGATATTTTTCCAGTTACTTAGATCTGACTTTATTTGTATGGAAAGTATTTTGTAGTTTTGCTCATATAGTTCCTGACTTTCCCTTGGCAGATAGATTCCCAAATATTTTATTCTATCGACACTTATTTTGAATGGAATTTCTCTTTGTATCTCTTGCTGTTGGATTTTGTTAATGACGTATAAAAAGGATGATGATTTATGTAGATTTATTTTGCAGCCTGCAAATTTCCTAAAGTTGTGGATTATTAATGGCTTTTTAGTTGATTCCCTAGGGTTCTCTAAGTATACCATCATATCATCTGCAAAGGGTGACATGATAATTTGGTTTCCTCATTACCTACTCTAATTCCTTTCATTTCTATTTCTTCTCTTATTGCCTAAGCTAGCATTTCTAATACAATATTGAATATTAATGGTTTTAGTGGGCAACCTTGTTTCACTCCTGCTCTTACTGGGAATGTTTCCAATTTATCCTCATTACATATGATACTTACTAATGGTTTTAAATAGATGCTACTACTTTTTTTAAATTATTTTTTAAAAATAATTATAACTTTATTGACAGAACCCATGCCTGGGTATTTTTTTTACAACGTTATCCCTTGCACTCACTTCTGTTCCGACTTTTTGCCTCCCTCCATCCACCCCTTCCCCCAGAGGACAAGCAGTACTATACATGTTAACTATGTCATAGTATATCCTAGATACAATATATGTGTGCAGAACTGAACAGTTCTCTTATTGCACAGGAAGAATTAGATTTAGAACGTAAAAATAACCGGGAAGAAAAACAAAAATGCAAACAATTTACATTCATTTCCCAGTGTTCTTTCTTTGGGTGTAGCTACTTCTGTCCATCATTGATCAATTGGAACTGAGTTAGATTTTCTCTTTGTCAAAGAAATCCACTTCCATCAGAATACAGCGTCATATACTATTGTTGTTGAAGTATATAATGATCTCCTGGTTCTGCTCATTTCACTTAGCATCAGTTCATGTAAGTCTCTCCAAGCCTCTCCTGTATTCATCCTGCTGGTCATTTCTTATATAACAATATTCCATAACATCCATATACCACAATTTGCCTAACCTCTCTAATTGATGGGCATTCATTCATTTTCCAGTTTCTAGCCACTACAAACAGGGCTGTCACAAACATTTTGGCACATACAGATCCCTTTTCCCTTCTTTAGTATCTCTTTGGGATATAAGCCCAGTAGTAGCACTGCTGGATCAAAGGGTATGCACAGTTTGATAACTTTGGGGGGATAATTCCAGACTGCTCTCCAGAATGGTTGGATTCATTCACAACTCCACCAACAATGCATCAATGTCCTAGTTTTCCCACATCCCCTCCAACATTCATCATTATTTTTTCCTGTCATCTTTAGATGCTACTATTTTAAGAAAAATTCCATTTATTCCTATACTCTCTAATGTTTTTAATAGGAATGGGTGTTGGATTTTATCAAATGCTTTTTTCTGCATTTACTGAAATAATCATATGGTTTTTGTTAATTTGGTTATTGATATAGTCAATTATACTAATAGTTTTCCTAGTATTGAACCAGCTCTGCTTTCCTGGTATAAATCCTACTTGGTCATGGTGTATTATATGGGGATGATTTTCTTTAATCTCTTTGCTAATATGTTGTTTAAGATTTTTGCATCAATATTCATTGGGGAGATTGTTCTATAATTTTTTTTCTCTGTTGTCATCTTACCTGGTTTAGTTATCAATACCACCTCTGTATCATAAAAGTAATTTGGTAGGAGTCCTCCATTCCCTATTTTTTCAAATAGTTTATATAGTATTGGAATTAATTATTTTTAAAATGTTTAATAGAATTCACATGTAAATCCATCTGGTCCTGGGCGTTTTTCTTAGGGAGTTGATTAATAGCATGTTCTATTTCTTTTTCTAAAATGGGACTATTTAAGTAATTTATTTCCCCCTTCTGTTAATCTGGATAATTTATGTTTTTGTAGGTACTCCTGCATTTCACTTAGGTTATCAAATTTATTGGCATAAAGTTGGGCAAAGTCCTAATTATTGCTCTAATTTCCTCTTCATTGGTAGAAAGTCCTCCCTTTTCATTTTTAAGACTAACAGTTTGATTTTCTCTTTCCTTTTTTCTAATCAAATTTACTAAAGGTTTATCTATTGTTATTTTTTTCACAAAACCAACTCTTAGTTTTATTTATTAATTCAATAGTTTTTTTCACTTTCATTTTTATTAATCTCTCCTTTTATTTTTAGAATTTCAAGTATGGTATTTGATTGGGGTTTTTTAATTTGCTCCTTTTCTAGCTTTTTTAGTTGCAAGCCCAGTTCATTATCTTCTTTTTCTCTATTTTATGCAAGTAAGCTTCTAGAGATATAAAATTTCCCCTTATTCCCACTTTGACTGCATCCCACAAATTTTGGTATGTTGTCTCATTATTATAATTCTCTTGGATAAAATTATTGTGTCTATGATTTGCTGTTTTACCCATTCATTCTTTAGAATGAAATTATTTAATTTCCACTGACTTTTTGGTCTATTTTCCCCTGGCTTTTTATTGAGTGTAATTTTTATTGCAATGTGGTCCGAAAAAATGTATTTACTATTTCTGCCTTTCTGCATTTGATTTTGAGGTCTTTATGTCCTAATATATGGTAAATTTTTGTATAGGTTCCATGAACTGCCGAGAAAAAAGTATACTCCTTTCAGTGTCCATTCAATTTTCTCCAAAGATCTATCATACTTAACTTTTCTAGTATTCTATTTACCTCTTTAAAACTTCTTTCTTTTTTTATTTTGTGGTTTGATTTATCTAGTTCTGAGTGAGTGAGGTTAAGATCTCCCACCATTATGGTTTTGGTGTCTTATTTCTTCTTATAGCTC